>NW_026591086.1:17645381-17715712 GCF_907164565.1 Psammomys obesus | reverse complement strand
AAAGAAAGAAAGAAAGAAAGAAAGAAAGAAAGAAAGAAAGAAAGAAAAGATAAGAAAATAGCTACTGAACAGGACATAGCAAGGTACAAAAAGACTAGGTTCAGCCCCTCAGAGTAAGGCTGGACACAGCAACCCAGTATAAAAAAAAAAGTGTCCCAAGTACAGGCAAAATAGTCAACCACACCACACAATCCCACTATTTGGAGTCCCACAAGAACACCAAACTACAGAAACATAGGTAGATAGATAGATAGATAGATAGATAGATAGATAGATAGATAGATAGATAGATAGATACGTAGATAGACAGACAGACAGATAGACAGATAGATTAATAGATAAAGATAGATTGATAGATATAGTGAAATAAACAAATTCTGTTATTGTCTTAGCATTGTACAATCATAATTGGCTAATGATATTTGCCTGGTATACAATGACACCTTATATTTTCAACTCATACAGACACACACACACACACACACACACACACACACACACAGAGGACTTATCTCAAACCCACACAGGGTCCATGTTGGTCTGTTTAGTCTCAGTGAGCCCCTATGATCCCTGCCTACTTGATTCTGTGGGCCATGATTTTTGTGGTGTCCAAGCACCCTTTGGCTCCTACAATCCTTCCTCCCCCTTTTCTGCAGTTTTCCCCTGTCACTGCCTAGCATTTGTCTGTGAGTCTCCTTATCTGCTCCCATCAGTTGCTGGATGAGGCTTCTCTAATGGCAATTGTGCTAGGCAGCAATTTATGAAGATAGCAGAATATCATCAGGAATCATTTTATTGACTTTTTTTTTCTTGCCAGTCTTGTTTGGTTCTATCCTGGGTCTTTGAACAGTCCTGCATCTAGTTCCAGGCCCTCCAGTGGTGTCAGGCACTGGTTATTTTTCTGGAGTGGGCCTCAAATGTGGCTCAATAGAGGGCTCACCTAGCATATGTGTGTGTGTGTGTGTCTGTGTGTGTGGGAGAGAGAGATTTGTCAGTTTTTAACAATGTCTAATACATGTGAGTGTGTGCCTGTCTGTGTGTGTATCTCTGACTGTGTGTCTCTGTGTAGAACTGGGTTGCCTCCTGCAGTCAATGACTCTAGGAGTAATTGCTACTTATGGATTTAATTCATCCATTATTGTAATTTACTAGGGATTCAGAGGATAAAACTTTTGTAAAACTTACATATCATTATATATTTTGTTGATGCTGATGTCATTCTTTTTAATTCCATTTGCTTGTTTCATATATTAATGAAATTAATTTTTAATAGTAATCTCACTTCTGTATACATATATATTCAATTATCAAGTCTCTTAATTATTATATATTCAGTAAAATTTTCTGAAAAAAGGATCATTACATTGGTCAGTAAAGATATTATATAATATATATCATTCTACAAAGCATTTTTTTCATAAAGTATGTCGTTCACTACTATGGTAAAAGATATGAAGAGGAAGGATTTCTTAATCTTGTTAATGAATTAAGAGGGAATACAGTATTTTGCATTGAAGAACCATGTTAGATCTTTTTCCTTAGATGTTTCTTTTTAGCCTAAAGTTCCCTTATCATAAATAACTGCTGTTAAGATATCATATTATATATTTCTGCTGAGTCTTGTTAACTATATTTATCCAGCCACTAGAACAACTAAATTAATCTTTGTTGGGGGTGATGATGCTGAAAATAGAAGTGGAACTCAAAGCCTTACATATGCTAAGCAAATGCTCAGCCATTGAAATGCATCTCTAGCAATAAGAATATCAAAATAAACCTCTTATTTTGAAATAAGGTTTAAGTTACTAACTTTAAAATTGTTATTGATGCCCAGTTAAGCCTCAAGCTTACGACCTTCCAGTCTACACTACCTAAGTGTCTGGAATTATAAGTGTCCACCACTATGATCAGTAAATTTTTCATTCTAATTATATGATGAATTTCAATTCTGTCTTACTGAATATTAAATGTTAAATCCATTAGTTGATTGTGTCCTTAGATCAGAATTCTTCTGCAAAACAAACCACTATATGAGTGTGTATCTCATGGAAGGACTTGCCTTACATTAAGTGAAGAATGAGAAGTCCTTTGGTCTACCAGTGCCTACGAAATGGAGAAACAAACATGGTGCTACAATTCAGTTCAGTTTTTGTAGCCATATCCAGAAAGAATGAGTTGCTTTCTATGTGAAAATCGCTTAGCCCAGCTAAGCTCATGCCTACAGTAAACAATCAAATACTAGATTACCAATATACTTTCTAACATCTTTTGAAATTTTGATGAATCTAGAGAGAATCTATTAATCTGTAACTTTTCTTATAATGTATTCTGATACATCATCAAGACAATACTGACATAACCAAGTATGTTGGTTTTCATTCATTTTTCTCCTAATTTCTGACAAATTCTATGTGATGATTTTTTTTCTACCTTAATATACAGGAGAAGTTATCCAGAAATTCTAATAGAGGCATTAATAGTTTAAGAATTTCTTTATGAGTATTGGAATATTCATGACACTGACCCTTTAAAATTGTATTTACTTTCACTTTATGTGTGTAAGTGTTTTGCCTGAACATGTATATATGCGCTCTGTGTACACCTGATACCAGTGGAAGCCAGATGAGGAGGCTGGATTCTCTGAAACTACTTAAAGATAAGTTCAAGCTCCCCTGTTGGTTCTGGGAACCAACTAAAAGAATAGAAAGTACGCTTAACCACTGAGCCTCATGCATTATCTTCTATTTTTCATTTGTTTTTTGAGAATATTGTACAGTGTATTTTCATCATATTCCCCTTCCTTCAACAACTTTTCTCAGCTTCTCAGATCCACTTCCACTGTCCTTCCCTACCAATAGTGCCTGTGTGTGCTTTTCTGTGTGTGTGCTCACGTTTGTGAGGATGTGTGCTTATGTGTGCATGTGTTTGAGTGTGTGTGTGCATAGGTGTGTGAAGGTGTGTGTGACTGTGTGTGTGCATGTGTGTGTGTTTCCCTCATCATAGCCAATGAATGCCACTGAAATACTCTTGAAAATGTGGCCTTCCATTGAAGCATCTTAAAGCAAGTCTTAAAGCAAGCATTTCCTCTTCCAGTAAGTAATAGTTCCAGGGCAGGTAAGCTTAACTTAGTAAGGTTCACATTAAGGACAAAAAAGAACTGCCTATTTTGTTCAAATTGTTTAAATCACTGACAAGCTCTTTCTAATATTTCCTTGTATTTTAATTCCATGCAGACTCATTTCATTCCTTTGTAAAATTGTACTTGCTTAGTAAATTTACAGGTTCTATAAGTCTATTCAACTTTCCAATGAAATACACATTGTCTTTTTCCATTATCATTTCATCATTTTCTGATGTTTTATTTCATGTTGATGTGATTCTTTCATTTGTAGATTTATATACTAGACTAAGTAATATTCGCAATTTCCCCTTTAAGCTTTCAATGGAGTCTAGAAGCTTAGTTATACTGTTTTATTAGCTCTCAATTAAAAACATCTCGATCTCTACTTGCAATCTGGAGACTGGCAACCACCAGGGAACAGCATGTGAGAACCCACCACCTCATTCCCTGGCCTGCTAGAACCTGGATGTAAAGGCACAGTCTGACCTGGGCCCTCTGAGCTCCAACTCTCCAGCATGCTCCATGCTCCATCTCCCAGGCATACCACATTTCCAGGTGCCCCATGCCCACCTGCAATCCCAGAGACCTGCAGCCACCAAGGAACAGCAGAACCCACGAGCAGAGGTGTGGTCTGCCTTTGCCATGCATGTTCCAGCACCCCAAGGTGGTCCAGGCTCTATCTCCGGAGCATGCTTCATTTCCTGAACCCCATCTTCACTTGCAAACCTGGAGACTGGCAAACATCAGGGAATAGCAGAGGAGTGCTACCATCCAGAACCACCAACTCTACCTACAATCCTAGATGACTATTACCATCAGACACCACTAAGCTTACTAACACCAGGGACAAACAGATGTCTAGGGCTCATCATAAGAACACAAGCAACAAATCCCAGGGCCATATGGCATCACCAGAATCCAACAATACAATTTCAGCAATTCATGGATACCCTAACACACCTGAACTGCAAGAAAACAATCTTAAATCTGATGTTATAAAAATAATTGAGGTCTCAAGAGGAAAATAAATTCCCCAAAGAAACATAGGAAAGTAAAGTCAAAAGTTGTAGAACTGAATAAATCCCTTAAAGAAATACAAAAAAAAAGTAAGTCAAATTAGAGAAGGAAATGAACAAAACTATTCAAGACCTGAAAACAGAAATAGAAGCAATAAAGAAAACACAGTCTGAGGCAATCCTGGAGATGGAAAACCTAGGAAAGATAACAAGAAGCACAGGTGTAAGCATCACCAACAGAATAAAGATGTGGAAGAGAGAATCTCAGGTGTAGAAGAAATTGATAAAACAAACAAAAAAAAAAAGTTAAATCTAAGAAGTTCCTGAGACAAAATATCCAAGAAATCTGGGACTCTATAAAAAAGACCGAACCTAAGAATCATAGAAGAAGGAGAAGAGTCTTAGTCCCCGTGCCCAGAAAATATTTTCAACAAAACCACAGAAGAAGCTTTCCAACCTAAAGAAAGAAGTGCAAGCTAATAGCCAATATCAAATTAAATGGAGGGAAAATCAAAGCAATTCTAAATCAGTGACAAGACTGCCTACTCTCTCATATAGTAATTGAATTTCTAGCTAGAGCAATAAGAAAAGTAAAGGAGATCAAGGGGATAGAAATTGAAAGAAGTCAAAGAATCCCTATTCACAGACGATAGAGTATGCATAAGTGACCCCCTCACACACATAATTCTACCAGAGAATTCCTACAGCTGATAACTGCCTTCAGCGAAGTGTCTGGATACAAAATTAACTCACAAAAAATCAGTAACCCTCTTGTATACAAATGTAAAATGGGCTAAGAAAGTAATTACGGAAATAACACCCTTAACAACAGCCACTAATAACACAAAGTATCTTGGCATAAATATAACCAAGCCAATGAAAGACCTGTATGAAAAGAACTTCAAGTCTCTGAAAAAAGAAACTGAAGAATATATTAGACTATGAAAAGATCTCCCATGCTCATGGATCAGTTGGATGGATATAATAAAAATGGCCATATTACCAAAAGCAATCTATAGGTTCAATAAAATTCCCATCAAAATACCAACACAATTCTTTACAAACCTTGGAAGAACAATTTTCAACTTCATATGGAAAAACTAAAAAACCAGCATAGCTAAAACAATCCTATATAAAAAGAGAACTTCTGGTGGTATCTCCATCCCTGACTTCAAGCTGTACTACAGAGCAATAGTAATAAAAACTGTATGGTACTGGCATAGAAACATACTGGTTGATCAGTGGAATAGAACATCCAGACATAAACCCACATACCCATAGACATTTGACTTTTGACAAAGAAGCCAAAACCATTCAGTGGAAAAAATGATAACATCTTCAACAAATGGTGCTGGTCTAACTGGATGTCTACATGCAAAAAAATGCAAATAGATCTATACTTATCACCCTGCACAAAACTAAAGTCCAAGTGGATCAAAGACCTCAACATAAAATCATAAATACTAAATTTATTAGAAGACATAGTGGGAGTCAGCCGTGATCTCATTGGCACAGGAGACAACTTCCTAAACAGAACACCAACAGCTCAGGCTCTAAGACAAACAATTAAGAAATGGGACCTCATAAATCTAAAAATCTTCTGTAAGGCAAAGGACACTATCAATAGAATAAAACAGCAGCCTACAGACTGTGTAAAGATCTTCACCAATCCAACATCAGACAAAGAGCTAATATCCAAAATATATAAAGAATTAAAGAAATCAAGCAGCAACAAACCAAATAATCCAATTTAAAAATGGGGTACAAAGGTAAACAGAAGATTTCAATAGAGGAATCTCTAGTGGCTGAAAAGCACTTAAAGTAATAACCAATGTCCTTAGTCATCTGGAAAATGCAAATCAAAATGAATCTGAGATTCCATTTTAGACCCATAAGAATGGCTAAGATCAAAACTCAAGTGACATCACATGCTGGCAGTGATGTGGAGAAAGGAGAACACTCTCATATTTTTGGTGGGATAGAATGAACTTGTATAACCACTTTGGAAATCAACCTGGTGATTTTTCAGAAAACTTGGAATAGCTCTACCTGTAGACCGAGCAATACCAAGCCTGGGCATCCATGCAAGCGGCGCCCCATCATACAATAAGGGCATTGGCTCAACTATGTTCATAGCAGCTTTATTTGTAATACTTGGAAAGTGGAAACAACCCACATGTCCCTCAACCAAAGAATGTACAATGAAACTGTGGTACATTTACACAAAGAAATATTGACCAGTTATTAAAAACAAGGAAATCATAAAATTTGTGGGCAAATTTTGGAACTAGAAAATATCATCTTGAGTGAGGTAACCCAGACCAGAAACACACATGGTATGTACTCACTTATAGGCTGATATTAGCCATATAACACAGGATAACCATACTTCAATTCACAGAACCTAAATATCAAGGAGGCCCTAAGGGAGGATGCTTGAAACTCACTCAGAAGGGGAAATAGAATAGACAGCAAAAGTGGTTGAAGTGAAGGTTTAGAATAGGAGTGAAAACTGAGAGAAAGGAGGACAGGGAGCAGGAAGACAGAGGCTTACGGAGAGAATGGAAATCCTGGGTTGGGGCATCTCTGGGACAAGCTAGAGGTCTACAACCGGGTAGGCTCCTGGGTAGAAATGGGTGTGACTAGCTGAAACCCTAGAAAGCCAGTCCCTGACCCTATTAGCATTACTCTGCTATATTTGCAGATGGGAGCCTAGCACAACTGTCCTCTGAGAGGCTCCACCCATCAGAGGAAGGAAACAGATGCTGAACCTCACAGCCAAACATTGGGGGTGGGGGAGCATAGGGAGCCTTGTGTAAGAGTTGGGGGGATAGAAAGACCTGGAAGGGACAAGGGCTGTGCAAGAAAACCCACTAAAATCTGTACATCTAAACAAACTAAGCAAAAGAGAGGACCCTAACTAAAATGTTCAATCCCCATCCTGAAAGGCAAAGAGGATGGACATCAGAAGAAAAAGAAAATAGGAAGCAACCTCGGAACCTGCTACAGAGGGCCTCTGAAAGCCAGAAGAAATCAGGAAACAACCTTGAAACCTGCCACAGAGGGCCTCTGAAAGCTTCTGCAGTATAGACTGTCAAACCAGATGCTGAGCCTGATGGCCAACTGATGGGCAGAGTGAATGGAATTCTATGTAAGAAGTGGGAAATAGTAAGAGCTGGAGGGGACGGGAACTCCACAAGGAGAGCAACACAACAAGATAATTTGAACACAGGGAACTTCCCAGAGACTCATACTCCAACCAAGGACTATTCGTGGAGATGACCTGGAACCCCTGCACAGGGGTAGCCCATGGCAGTTCAGTGTCCAAGTGGGTTACATAGTAATGGAAAGAGGGACTGCCTCTGACATAATCTGATTGGCCTGCTCGTTGATCACTTCCCCCTGAGGGGGAAGCAGCCTTATCAGGCCACAGTAGAGGACAATGCAGCCACTTTTGATGAGAACTGATAGACTAAGATCAGAAAGGAGAGGAGAACCTCCCCTATCAGTGGACTTGGGGAGTGGCATGCATGCAGAAAGGGGAGGGAGGGTGGGATCGGCAGGGGAGGAGGGAGGGGCTTATGGGGGGATACAAAATGAATAAAGTGTAATTAATAAAAAATTAAAAAAAAAAAAGAAAAAGAAAACCAACAGAGCCAACTAACCTGGGCCCAGCAGAGTTGCAGAGACTGAAATATCAACCATACATATGTACCCAATTGGAAGCTTGGTCTTCATGTGGGTTGCTGAGAAAGGGGAGTGGGAGCTATCTCTGACATGGTCTTTGTTGCATGCTTTTTGATCACAACCCCCTGGAGGGGTTGTCCTGCCAAGACACTGTGAAAGAGGAAGTGCTCAGGCCTGATGCAACTGGACTTGCTGAGGTGGATTCCTAAGGCAGGAGCTCTCCTTTTCTGAAAGGTAGGGAAGAAAGTTCAGGGGAAGGAGAGAGGAAGGGAGGGAAGGAAGAGGGAAGGGATGAGGTTAGGGGCTATGACTGAACTGTAAAGTGAATAACTAAATGAATAAATTTTAAAATATACATTAAAAATAAATAAATAATAAAAACATCTTACTTTCTTTAATATTCAGTACACAATTTGTAATATGCTTTTCCAACTGTGTGTGTGTAGATACATATTTCTAATTTATTATTACTTAGTAATATGTAAGTATAACGGTCAATTTCAGTAATCAGCTTAAAAGCACTCAGTTTGTGTATTTAGACAGGTTTAAATAGGGAGGGAAGACCAATACTGATTGAGATAGGGACCCTCCTGTAGGCTATGCCAGACTGAATAACAAGGAAAAAAAAAAAGGATATCCAACAGAGCACTAGCCTTTCTCTGCTTCTTGGTCATTAGCAAGGACCAGGAACTTCTATCACTATGCCTTCCTTGCCTATATACTGCATGTCTCCTTGCTGTCAGGCAAACTAAATCTTTTTGCCTTATGTTCTTTCTTTGTAAGATATTTGTCAGCAACAGGAAAGGCAAACAATAGTAAGAGTTTACTGTTTTTTTATACTCGCTAAGATTTGTATGATGGCCCAACGTTATTGCGTATCTTGTCAAGTGTTTCATGTGATTTGAAACTGCTATGCAGAACAAAGCCATTTGGTGCACTGAGTATAGCGGCTGGATGTCATTTTTTTCTAAATGCCTGCTAAGTTGTTTTTAAACTCTTCTGTCAAATACTGGGAGAGATATGGTGAAATCTCAAAAGCTGATTTTCTGTTTGTCTCTTTCCCTGATTGCCATCAGTTTTTGCTTCCTCTATTTGAAGCATTCTTAGAAATGTGGTTTGAAATTGGTGTATTCACATCAGTTACGCTGTTCTTGCAGCCTAAGGCATCTAATTTGGATGCATGTATTTCCAATCTACTAATTATTGTCCCATTTTGATTTTTTATAAGAGGTTTGAAAACACTGGATTTTATTAAAAGGTCCATGCTGTAAGTTATATATTTATTGTTATGGTATTTTATGCCTATCTGTTTGCTATCTTTAATCATCTTAAAAAAGACTATATATACATTTATTTTCTCCTTTGGTTGAGTCTAGATATTAATTCATTAGGCAAACAGAAAATTTATTCAAAGCATGCATAAAAAAGATACTTAAAATCTTGATAAAGTAAAATTCTGGGAGTTTCTATTAGAACAATTCCTAGATACAGATTTTTTTGTGCATTATAACTGAATGCACAAAATCATTTATGTGTATGTATCTGTATGTTGGAATGCACGTCTCTACTCTGAAGCCCACTGAAGCCAAAGATTTTGTAAAATCTCCTAGCATGTTCTTGTGAGTCAACAGATGTGAGTGCTGGGAACCAGACTTAGATCTTCTATAAGAAGAGTAAGTGTTCTTGACTGCTGAATCATCTAACTTCCTAACTTCCATTTCAGGTGCCTTAACGTAAACTCCAGGTTCTTTCACATATGCCTAAAATATGTGGCGATCTACTGAGTACAGGGTCAGAATCTAACAATTGCTTCCTCACCTCCAAATTTCTGCTTTGACATTTTTAGCTATCAAACTCCTCCTTGATCATACTTAGTTGTATATTACAGAGCATATAAGGAAAGCAAGAAATCATAGATATTCTGAGCAATCTGACTTTTAAAATATTTTATTTTATTTTTATTAATTACAGTTTATTCAGTTTGTATCCCAGCTGTAACCCCTTTCTCTCCCCTCTCAATCCTACCCTCCCTCCCTATTCTTCTCCTATGCCCCTCCCCGAGTTCACTGATAGGGGAGGTCCTCCACCCCTTCCATCTGACCCTAGTCTATCAAGGTCTCATCAGGACTGGCTTCATTGTCTTCCTCTGTGGCCTGGCAAGGCTCCCCCCCACCTCCTCGGGTGGAGGTGATCAAAGAGCCAGACACTGAGTTCATGTCAGAGACAGTCCCTGTTCCTATTACTGGAGAGCCCTCTTGGACACTTGACTTTTGAATAATCAAGTATTTCCTCTCCTCTTCCTGATTAAAAAAAAAAAAATGTAGCTCCTATCTAATGTTTCCACAAAGTATTTGAAAAGTGATTTAATTTGTAACTTTCCTTGTTAAATTATTACAAAAATTTCATCAAACAGTTACCATGCTGGAACATGGAATTTAGGGAAATGTAGGACTATGCTCCTGGGCAGTGGACACTTATATTTGGCTCCATAATAAACTCTTATGCTCCTTAAGATAAGATATATTTTTATGATGATGACAGTAAATCGACAGCTTTTATGAACCCTCCTTTCATTAGCTTGAACCCTGGTACTTGGATCAGTACTTTGATACTGTGTTCATAGTATTACCGCTTCCATTGAAGATACTTGAAATAAAACTTCCCTTTGTCTTTGTATGCTTTGAGGCATATTCCAACTTCTCAATACCTATATTCTCAATCCAATGTTTATTCTGTCTGTACTGATTTCTGGTAGCAATGCTAAAAGAAACCCCTCTCTAGTTAGAGATTTGGACATTGCAGATTTGCAGAATGCTACAGTAGCCAGAGGTTTAAGATCTTGCATTTGCAAAGTATCATACAATTATTGCTACTCTTGTAATTGTGAAATATCGTAGAATCCATAAGAAGGCACTTCATCTCCCGGATTCAATTTGTAAAATGGACCTGAAGTGAAAATACAACTTAGTCTTGCCTGACCTAATACAGAAGTGATCTTTTCCTAATTTTTTAAATGGGAGCTACTCTTCGGGATAGCTGAGATGTTATGAGAATCTTTGAATTCTCTGTCTTCCAAATGCTGATATTCCAGTAACACCCATCAGAATGGCCAAGATGAAAAACTCAAGGTACCACACATGCTGGAGAGGTTGTGGAGAAAGGGGAACCCTCCTCCACTGCTGGTGGGAATGTAAAGTGGTACAACCACTTTGGAAATCTATCTGGCTCTTTCTCAGACAATTAGGACTAGTGCTTCCTCAAGACCCAACTATACCACTGTTAGGTATATACCCAAACTTTGCTCAAGTACACAAAAGGGATACTTGCTCAACCACGTTTATAGCAGCTTTATTTGTAATAGCCAGAACCTGGAAACAACACAGATGTCCATCAACGGAGGAATGGATACAGAAATTGTGGTATTTTTACACAATGGAATACTACTCAGCAATCAAAAAGGAGGAAATCATGAAATTTGCAGGCTAATGGTGGGATCTAGAAAAGATCATCCTGAGTGAAATATCCCAGAAGGAGAAAGACAAACACAGTATATACTCACTTATATAGACCTATAAAATATGATAAACATAATGAAATCTATACACCTAAAAATGATAATCAAGAGAGCAGACATGGGGTAAGATGATCAATCCTCGTTTAGAAAGACAGATGGGATTTGCATTGAACGTATGACAGGAGTCTACTGAGGGCATCTGAAAGACTCTAACTAGCAGTGTTTTCAAAGCAGATACAAAGACTCATGACCAAACCTTCTGCAGAGTCCAGGGAATCATATGAAAGAAGGGGAGTTAGTATGATGGGGAAAGGATAGGAGCTCCACAAGGACCAAATATATCTGGGCACAGGGTCTTTTCTGAGACTGACATGCAACCAAGGACCACGTATGGATATAACCTAGAATCTCTGCTCGGATGTAGCCTGTGGTAGCTCAGTAACCAATTGGTTTCCCATAGTGAGGGGAACAAGGACTATTTCTAACAGGAACTCAATGACTGGTTCTTTGGCCTCCCCATCCCCCAAGGGAGGAGCAGTCCTGTTAGGCCACAGAGGAGGGCTTTGCAGCCAGTCCTGAAGATACCTGATAAAACAGGATCGGATGAATGGGAAGGAGGTCCCCCCATCAGTGGACTTGGCAAGGGGCAAGGTGGAGATGAGGGAGGGAGGGTGG
This sequence comes from Psammomys obesus, assembly GCF_907164565.1. Lineage (NCBI taxonomy): Eukaryota > Metazoa > Chordata > Mammalia > Rodentia > Muridae > Psammomys > Psammomys obesus. Next base: position 17,703,699 of record NW_026591086.1, on the reverse strand, counting down.
GATAGGGAGGGAATGAGGGAGCGGGATATAGCTAGGATACAGAGTTAATAAAATGTAACTGATAAGAAAAAATAAAATTAAAAAATAAAAAAAATGCTTAATCTTCCTGTGAGAAAATTAAAAAAATATATTCACATTCAAGACACTTGGTACACCAAAAAGTCAGAGACAGAAGTTGACGAGGGACATCCTTAATGAGTGTTTGTATGACTAATCATTCACATTTGTTCCTAGCCTGGCATCATGAAGATAATATAAATTGAATGTACTACCCATATAAGGTGGTATGAGTTTTAGGAGGTGTATGTGCCTCAGCACATCATAAGCATCTTCAATTGGATTCCTCATCAAAGAAATTCTTACCAGTTCCAAAAATCTGTTCACACTGAATCCTGTACTTTCTTAGTCTTTTGAGAACTAGTCATTTCCCTTTACTAGTATTTAGTAGTTCAAGTTTTTACAGTAAACAGTAAAAGAAAGAGAAAAAAGAATGAAAAATTTTCATCTAGAAACCTCAATGGGAAATAGCATTGGACCGCCATATAAGGTTGCCATAATCATAATGCCAGCACTTCTAGGCAGAGGCACAAGGACCTTGAGAACCAGGCCATCCCAGTCCATATGGACTTTATTTTGAGGAAAAGGGTGGGTAAAATATGTGCAGCTGAAGCCAGGAACCAAAGCTCTTGTGTCTATTTAATCTATGCCTCTCTCATATATTCTATGATGTTTTCGTGAAATTTCTCCATTTTCTTCTCTTCCACTCAAATACATAATCATTACAATGCTAACAAGACCATCTTAGAAAACATTCTCTGTGGCATATATTCTTCCAGATTTTTCCTTTAAATTAGTCACATAGGAGGTATAGAAGTTTAGTCTAATGGCCTGCAGGCAGAAGCCATGTGTCCTACCAGAGTAATAAACTATCCGTCTGTCTGCTTCACAGGACAGCAACAACATAGAAGTAAACAAATATCTCCTAACTGGGTAGCAGACATAGAGATAAGAACTGTGTCTTGAAATGCTTGGTATCTTCTCATTGAGATCATTACAGTTTATGAGTACATTCTCAGTATTTTAAGCTAGCATGATTTATATTCCAATTTAATTGTAAATTTTCCCCAAATATAGAGCACTGTCATTTCATTACTGTCAGTTTACTTTCTGTTTCTTTTTTATGCTTACATATAGCATACACTATCTATTGTGTATGAATTTGTAAAACAAAGGCATATTATATAAATGTCAGAAGCTATTACCTTGTACTTACTATGCAAGGCTGTACAATGCCCAGAGCCCTGAAGGGAAGGGAATTCTCCATGCAGAGCATTCTCTCTCTCTCTCTCTCTCTCTCTCTCTCTTTCTCTCTCTCTCTCTCTCTCTCTTTCTGCTGCTGATACATTTCTCAAATCACAATCATTTCCATGGTAACAGACTGTGATATCTAAAAGACAGTCACTCTCTTCTAACACAAGCAGAAAAATAATTTGTCTCTGAATGTGGAAGCTGTTTAGTCAATCACAAATATTGTCAATAATTAGCAATAACAGCAAGGGAAATTCAATTACAGGCAAAGCAATTTGCTTTTTCATTCAAATGTTGTCTGTTTAATAAATCCCAGTGTGAAAGTCCCTCTTTAAATTAGGAAAAAGCAAGTATAACCTCAATACCTCCACTGAGGGTTGTAAGATTACATGAAGCTGCAGTCTTTGGCTAAATGTTTAGAGGTTTATCATAAAAGGACTGCTGTAGGTATATTGGAATGACAGATATGGATAGCAATTGAGACAATTAAATGTGTTCTATCTTTATTTCAATTTTCTTCAGCTGTAAAACTTGTGTTGCTAGTTTAATGAATTTGAGTATATGCTATGTAAATTTAAATACAACCATACACAGGCTATAACTGTTATCAAAACAGGTTGAGCCATCTCCATTTTATTTTCAAATGGTTTTTAACCTTCTGGAAAAATCCAACAAATGTTTTACTAGAAAAGAGCTGAGAGAACTCATCTCATTTTGGTTCCTGTCAGTTGGGTTTAATTTTTGCAGTAGGCACCATTTTAGTGAAAACAGTAGATAGTAGAAATGCAAAGAATTTATGAGCAGGAACCATGGCATCTGGAGAAAGAACTCAAGATGTTCACCCTTCAGTAAACTCATTAAAGTAATGAGAATAAAATAATTCGATTTGGGCAACCTGGGAAAATTTGCCTTAAGGTCAAAGTTTATCAGCTGGTAAGAACTCTTCATTATATATTGCAATGTCTCTCTTCTCAAAATAAGTCATAGTCCTAAAAATGGCCGTTCTGCCCACTGGCTTGTTGCTTGGAACAGAAGCATTGGATGTACAAATTCTATCACTAACAGAGCTGAGATTTCATACTGTTGAGAAAAACAGATTGTATGACAACATTCTTCTCTGAAGTGTAAACTCCAATATTTTCACTCCATTCATTTCAGGATATCATATTTCCAGCTGATTAACTATATATGAATATTAGTCATTGGTTCGTGGTCACAACACAGGCAATTTTCAGAGATGTGATCTGTACAGACTAAGGCATTTTCACATATTTACCTCTGTTATTGTAGATTGTATCTGTCTCAACAAGTATGGTGATTGTTTTCAAGGGTAGAAAAATGTTACTGAAAAATTAATTATGTAGTTTACAGTGCTTTTTATACAATATAAAAATATGGGATCACTAAAAGCTGCCAGCAGATGGCTTCTTTTCCCCAGAGGGAGAAGTGAAATCCAGTCCTTTATTCCTTAGGACTGGGCTGTAATCTGTGAGTTGCTTGAGTAATGCCAGATAGAACGAATGTAATTCTTTGAAGTTCATGAAGCTTAGCCATAAATAATATTATATCTTCTACCCACATATCTTGAAACACCCTTTCACTTGTTTCCCTTTCCTACCAAGCTTTATGGGTTTAATAGATGTACTTTCTTTCAGCCTGTAGTAATGATTAACAGTCTCTGTTTAATTTCTTTTCTTCTGCATTCTAAGTTCATAAATATAAATAGTTAGAAACCTTCCTTTACTAGACAAATAAAAGGGTTTAGAACATACATAAAAGTCTCTTAATGAATTTTATAAGTCATATGAGAGAGAGAAAGAGACAGACCTTGGAACACAAAGCTCTGAATGGAGTGTTTTCATCAAATTCCACCCCACAGAGCTCAGGAAAAGAAACAACGGCAAAAGAGAAAGCAAAAAAAAAAAAAGTGTAAAAGCCAGAGGGAATGGAGGATACCAGGAGAACAAGGCCCACTGAATCAACAGAGCAAGTCTCATATAAACTCAGAGACTGAAGCAGCAGGAACCAGGCCAACAAAGGTCTACCCCGGTCCTCTGTGTATAGATCATAGCTTTCAGCCTAGTATTTTTTAATATCTTTTTATTTTTTTATTAAATTTTTAGTTTTTCATATTAATTACAGTTTATTCACTTTGTATCCCAGCTGTAGTCTCCTCCCTCATTCCTTCCCAATCCCACCTTTCCTCCCTCATCTTCTCCCATGCCCCTCTCCAAGTCCATTGATAGGGGAGGTCCTCCTCCCCTCCCATCTGACCCTAGCCTATCAGGTCTCTTCAGGACTGTCAGCCTATTATTTTTATGGACTTCCTGAACATGTAAACTAGTTAGTCTCTAATTTTTCTGCCTTCATTTTTCTCTCTTTTGTTATGCTTCATTCAATTTTGACGTGATGGTTTTTGTTTTATTTTATTATATTTTATTTTGTTATGTTTTGTTGTTATCTCATTAAAGCTTGTTCTTCTCCAATGAGATATAGGAAGGGAGTAGATCCAGATGAAAGTGGAGGTCGGGAGGAGCTAGGAGAAGTAGATGGAGAGGAAGCTGTAATTAGAATGTATTTTAAGGAAGGAATCTCTTCAATAAAAAGAGGGAAAAAGAAAAATGCATTTATGTAAGGTTAAATTTTGTTTGATTAAATATTTACAGTAATAAGCATTTCAGTAGAATGATGGGCTCTGTCCTTTTAGATAACACATACATATAAAATATCAAAACTATCAAAATGTGTTACAGTTTACAATAAAGTCAAGGTAGACAATAGCTTAAAACCATAAAACGAAAATAAAACAAGACCAAAATGTAAAACTGTGAACTTCAGAGATGGTAGCAATGGAAGATTTTTTTAAAATTTTTATTACAATTTATTCACTTTGTATCCCTGCTGCAGCCCTCTCCCTCATCTCCTCCCAGTCAACCCACCCTGCCTCTTCTCCCCCTATGCCCTTTCCCTAGTCCTCCTCCCCTTTCATCTGACCCTAGCCTATCAGGTCCCATCAAGGCTGGCTGCATCAACTTCCTCTGTGGCCTGGCAAGGCTGTACCCCCATGGGGCGGTGATCTAAGAGCCTGCTAGGGAATCTACTTGGAAACTATGGGCTTCCTCGAACAAGGGGTCCAAATCCTCTCTCTGCATGGTCCTTGGTTGGAGTATTGGTCTCTGCAGGGCCCCTCTGGGGCCAGGATTTTTGGCTCTGTTGTTCTCCTTGTGGAGTTCCTGTCTCCTCCAGGCCTTTCTATCTTCTTCTTCTTCCATAAGTTTTCCCGACACTCTGCCCAAAGTTTGGCTATGAGTCTCAGTAACTCCTTTGATACCCTGGTGGATAGAGTCTTTCAGAGGTCCTCTGTGGAAGGCTCCTGGTCTGCTCTTTGTCTTCTCCTTCCCATGGCCACCCTGTTTGTCCTTCTGAATGAGGATTAAGTCTCTTTGCTAGGGTCCTCCTTGTTGTTTAGCTTTTTTAGGACTATAGATTTTAGTATGTTTATCCTATGTTATATGACTAATAGCTTATAAGTGAGTTTATACCATATATGTCTTTCTGCTTCTAGGTTTCCTCACTCAGGATGATCTTTTCTAGATCCCACTATTTGTCTGCAAAAATTACATGACTTCCTTGTTTTTAATTGTTGAGAGCATTGTGTTAGATACTGACAACAAATTTTGTATGTGCATTTGCCAGCCTAAGGACTTAGAGGATTACAGTGTTGAAGATAGAAACATAATTTTTTTAACAAAGCATGACAAATAAGAACACTGAGATGTTTAAGTGAAGCAAAGAAATAGAAAAAACAATACAAAAAAATCCTAACATAAGCAGAGGAAGTAATGTCAACCATGCTATAACCATAAAAAATAGCTCTCTCAAAAAAGTATTATTTGTATATAAAGCATCCTACATTATTCCATGCAATAAAAAAATGAACCAAACACAGTCACAAAAACAATCATTCTGAGTTCATAACAGAGTAAAAATCATAGTTCTTCATATAGATGAGCCTCTTAGGTTGTCAGAGAAGAGACGAAAAATACAAAAATTGAGGACAAAATGACGCACAATCAACCTTAGTTTGTTTGATTACCATAGGCAAGACATTGACCAAACTTTAAAAACTTCATGCAATTCAATATTAATTAGTACCTTCAAATAAAGACAACACATTTATTAATTGGTGTTATTAACTTTATTAGAAAATAATTATACTAATTATTACTAGCTATATTAATTTAGAATTAATATGTACCTGAGATGGATTGGTGCCTATGGAGAATTAGTTCCCTTTCTTTCCTTTTAAAGGGCAGAAACTACCTCCAACCATGAATTAAGCTAATGGGGATATGAACAGTTTTTAAGCCTGAAGAAATTAAATAGAAAATATGTCTAAATTTTCAAATCACATTCTATTGGCTTTTTCTGTTTGTTTATGTGTAAAATAAAAAATAAAAACAGCATTCCATCTAGTATGCATTTTTCTTCATGATTTAATGAGAGTGTGACTGATGTTTTCCTCTTTTATGCAAATTCCATGATTTTGGGAGGCATTAGGAAATATCCTGAGCAATAGGAAATATCCTTCCTTTCTTTGGTAAAAAGGGAGCAAACACATTTTCAGAGAAGGGGACTTCACTACATAACAGAAACGAGAAACATTGTTTTGAGATAGAATATCCAGACAGAGCGTGAATACAGCTTTACAGAGACCAACAAGTGGAATTAAAACAGAGGTAAAAACAAAGTATTTTTCATTCATTCTTATGAAGTTAAGGAGCTGAATATACTATTAGAAATTGAAATACTAGATATATAATTGATTACTTTGTTGTTTAAACACAAGTATGAATTTACTTTCTAAAATCAAGACTTACTTCATAATTAATCAATTTACTCCTTTTCCTTAAGCAACATATGGTACTGCTCCAAGACTCATTGGTGGCTCCAAAACTGTGCAGCTAGGTAACACCTTGGATACAAGTGAATGTGAAATTTTCAGTGTGGAAAGTAAAAACACCCCCTAAATATTCCTCTGTTTGATGGCATAGTACATTATGTGAAAAACAACAAAACCTCCAATTACATGGCAATGGTAGAAAACTAGCTTCTATTCAGCTGAAGGCTCCCATTTGATATTAGTTGAACACCTTCTCAGTTCTGCAGTTATGCTTCTAAGAACTACTGAAGTCAGACAGGAGAGTAAACTGTTAGATACTGTCTGCATTGACTTTTAATACAACTGACCAACACTGACGATGATGACTGTCACCTGTCTGCTTAGAGTTAGAATCAAATCACTGTCCCCAAACAGTGTGTTCACCTTTTCCCCTCGTAAAATTACATAGCTCATATTCCCTCTGCTGTAGTAGGAAGATGGAAATCAGTTTCTTGGTAACATGCATGTGTGATAAAATTCTAGGTAATTAGAATGAAGAACATGTTTTTTTCTTGTAAGTCCTCAACAAGAAGCTATTTCCCTAAAAGTTACTGTCCAGTATTACTTCCTTTTGACAGGTATATACCTGACATTGGAGAACACTGTATTGCTCTGTTAATGAAGCCGAATGTCTCGAGGATTCTATCCGATGCTGAGTGCCGCTAGTGTCCAGTCAACACTGGAGCAGATGGACCTAGTGTCAATGTGGGCATGGAGCAGTAACAGCAACACGGCAAATGAACGTGCCATACAGAGTGAAGGCAAGCAAGCAAAGGGAAAAGTACTCCCTGCCATCTCCCTTTTGTCTGTGCCACCAACAAAGGTGCTACCCACATTTAAGGTGCGTCTTCCCACTCCACACATTTTGGCACTGAAAACCACTCACAAAAGTGCCCGGTAGCTTACGTTTCCGTTGAGAGCAAAGTTAACTCAATAATGGATAGCAATCATCAAACGTGGAAGAAAAATGGACTTGGGACCTGGCATAGTCTTTCCCCTCATGAACTCGCTGAAGCTGTGGTTTCTCACACAGAATCCACACATACTTAAGCCTGTAAACATTTTGCCAATGAAGACAGAGTGGCTCATGAGGTTCTACACTCCCAAGGAGACAATTCAGTCTTGCTCGGGAGGGGCGTCACTGTTTTCAGTGGCACAGGCACTGGTAAATTGTGAGTGGTCAGCAATTAGCTACCTCCCGTGCTCATGAAGGAAAGCCTAACGAAATTCAGTAATTTGGTAGACACACACAGGAGACAATTTGGGAAGAAAAACAGGTTTCAAAAATTAGATAGGGGCTTGAGACAGGTTCAAAGGGGGATTAAAATAACGAAAACTGTGTTTTATGTCTATATGACACGGTCAAAAGTTTTTTAAAGAGTGTTGGATCTTTGCCAAGAGTTATTTGTAGAACAAAAGAGCCCTTGTCAAGCAGCAGCATCTGAACCTCATTAACCTGTACAGTCCTACTAACCATCTTCAGGGGTCAAGTTGTTTATCCAGGCAAGGACTGCTGCAGTACCTAACATAAGCCACACAATAAGAATACTTTCCTTCCCTTTTTTTTTTTCTTGTGTCTTTTATTTTAAAGATGCATAAAGTGAGGAAATGAAGTCTTATTAAATTTGTGAAAAGTCTGTGTTTGCATTTGAAGAAGCAGCCTTTCATCTTCTGAGAATAGATAATTGTTTTATTATTTTGTTCCAAGCATCATGTGTGGCCATCTTAAGAGACAGTTCATTAACTAAGTCTGAAGCAAATCAAAACTGAAAGACAAAGAAGCTAATTTTTTACAACTTTATTATGTGATCAAATCAAATCAATTCTGAAAAAAATCTACTTTGAGTACACCTACATACACACATAAGTGTGTGTATACATACTTTATTGATTAACTTGCTTGAGTTATGTGTAAAATCAGTTCCCTGGGAACCACTACTGTCTGAAAGACATGTCAGTGGTGGAGTAAACATTCCATACAGTTGATCTGTAGCTGACAAACTGGTACTTTAACATTAACTGGAAATATTTTAAATTTAGTATTTAAATATTTTCTTACTATACAAAAAAGATATAAAGTGCATTATAAAAATATGTCTATGCAGACAACCTTGAGTTGTCAAAACCTGCAACTCACAGTCAACTCAACAAATAAGGAAATATGGAAAGGTTCTTGAATTTTGAGGTACAAAACTTGGATGGCAGTACAAGTAGATGGCAAATATTAATACTATAAATAGTGTTGTTTACACTGGCATTTCCATGAGTACTGAATGAAGCAAGTTAATTTGGGTAAATCTAGTTTAAAGCTTAATTTATCTTATATTTACTGACAAAAATAGTAGAACATGGACTGAAAGATTTTGAGTCAAGTGCCCACCTCACCCATACTGAACACTGGCATCTATCTACCTATAATTTCCGTAGTGGGTCCCACAGCCATTAAAATCAATGAATCTTACTGTCTAATAATTTGAATTTGCTTTCTTCCATGTAAGGTATGTCATGTTGGAGTACACGGAGGACCGAAGCCCTTATGGCCACGCCTGTGCTAATACACTGGAGAGGCCTGAAGACAGCAAAACTTTTCTCTGTAATCTTTCCATATAGTGTCAAGCCACTATGCTCTTTCTGTTAGCTTTATGCTCAGGGAACAATTCTAAATAGCCTAGATCTTTGCTAAGTCTCACCCACGGTATCTTATTTAAACTGCTGTTTTCTGTAGGTTCAAGAACTGAATCTTTCTTTTCCTCATCATTCTAATAGCATCGATCCAAGTAAAACAGCAACTGCTGCTGAAATCTACAAACACCGTGTTCTTATGTAACCTTGGTGTGTAAGTTTAGTCTTTACTTGGGTTACAAAATGGTTAAAAATTTTGGAGTGGAGAAGCCTTAAAAAAATTTAATTTGCTGAAGTCTCCCAGGTAAATCTATTTCAAAGTCTCAGGCATGAGTGGGTGAGTCCTGCTTTTTGCTTTCAGCTATTAACAAGGATCTTCAGACTACGCTGACGTAACAGTAAACCCACTACTGTTAGTTTCCTGGGTTGTAGATAGTGAGGGACATCCCAGCAGGTATAGCATGATGTGAACTGTGAAGCTTGGAAATACAAACAAAGAGTTAACCAGAGCTGCCCACAGTTCTCCATAATGCAGGGAATATGGTGCTTTTCTGCATGTAGGATAATTTAACATACACACATGAGGACACACACACACACAAAGCCACAGATACACAAAGACACACACACAGACATGACACACAGACACACATATACAAACACAAGACACACACACACAGAGACACATACACAGACATACACACACACACACAACAAATATCTTCAGTTTTTCTAAGTTTTTCAAGAACATAATGAGTGGCAGCATTTTCAGATCAGACTAAGCCCTGTTCTTTCTTTGTAGAAACCATAGGACATGAACTTGGAATAAAACGTGTCACAGAATGACTATATAATCTACAAGACATCTTCGGAGCCTTCGAAAGTGAATGTTGTGATAATCCTTTACGAAATGATTCACGGAAAGATACACTAATATCACTGCTGATATAACTGAGAAAAGCATTTTAATTTGTCCCCCAAAGTTTTTGGAACATTTAGGGAGATGATGAGCAAATATTTAGGCTGGGAAGATATCTGCCAAGGTAAATGTCTTACAGTGAAAAAGGTATTGAAATTCTGTCCCTAATACAATGCATTGCCAAATGACAGTATCAAAAGGGAAGAGTTATATAAAACAAAGCAAAGGTTCACGATTAGTTTGCAGAGGATGCAGGCAGGACTAAAGGAAAAGAAAATAAATGACTTTACATCTTAATGTAAATAGAAATTTAAAAATCTGGGCTCACTCTATAGTAGCCACTTTACGAAATATAAACATATAACACGAATGAATAATTTAATAGAGGGAGACAAGAGAGGATAGGAGCTGCCTGGAGAGGTAAAGTCCAAGCTTCAGCTAAGTGTTCTTTCCAGACTATTTTTTTTGGAAGTATTTTATTCCAAAAAAAAAAAAAAAAAATTTGCTCCCAGGTTCACCTCAGGAGGGGCATTGACATGCTGAAAGCTTTTACCTAAACCAATAAATGAAATTCCCTGATTAGCTCCAAGCCCCATGACTTGGTAACTTTCCCTGTTAATTAACAGAGAAGGGAAAGAAAGTAGAGGGCAAAGCAGCATAGTGTAGGTCCAGGGGTATCTCTGTTAAAACCTCAAATAACAATATTCAAAGAAAAAGTTGATTTATTGTCTGTCTTTCCTATATGATTTGTTGAGACCCACAGAATTTATCTTATCTTTAAACATGCTATTACTGATCAATCACCGATATATATATATATATATATATATATATGTGTGTGTGTGTGTGTGTGTGTGTGTGTGTGTGTGTGTGTATTGAGCTTGCTTATAAATAGATGCCTGCCTAGTATCGATCTTTTACACATATACATTCAGAATGTTAAATGATAAGTATAAATATTTATGACACATTTCTAAATTCTATTTAGGGAAATGTTACAGTTTCACTTTGAAAATTGTGATGCTGATACTTCTAGGAGATTGCAAACATATTTCCTTATAGAAATCAGCCTCATATATTTGTGCTATTAAGATGAAAGGCGACCACAACAATTTCCCTTCCTGCTCAGAAATTAATGTGATGACTGGATTTTAAAGATACAGAAGGAAAGATGTGTTGAAATGCTTATTAACTGAACCAGAACTCTCTGACACAGGTAATTTTCCCTCTGTAAACAACTGATCTATTTGGATAAGAAAATGTCATATCTGAGCACAAAATAACACCTGGAGTGGGGCTAGAGGGAAGATTGGCTGCAGGGATTCTAGATGAATTTCAAAGTAACAAATCAGCCGCTGGCAAGAACCACACTGGAGAGTATAATATAAATATGCTGAGGTGATGATCTAGCATGGAGATGTTGAAACCAACATTATCTAAATCTAACATGTTTTCAGGATCAGCCATGTTTGTTTTCTGTATCTCTCTCTTGAATTAAAACAGCAAATTCCATCCACTCTAATCACACACACACACACACACACACACACAAATAGTTAAACACATAAATAGTTAGGAATAACCAATCTGATTTACCTAGGGATCAGAAATTAAACTTCAGCTTCTGATTCTAATATAAACTATACATATTTTGAAATTTACCTGATAACCAGGAATAATATCTCAGTAAATATTCACTGAACATGACACTTAGAGAAAAGGAATAAAAATATAAAATTACTTAAGTATCATTAACATGAAACAAAGTTCTTTTCCTCATAAATACAAAGTCTAATAAAAACAAAATCACCTAAATCCACACCCATATGTTAAATGTGAGGACAAAATAAATAAATTGAGAATTTAAGGCAAAGTTCTGTAATAGTTAAGAGAAGTAGAAAATATGAGTGATCAGCAGAGAGGCTTGGGAGTGTGATGAAAAGCTACTGAATTCTCAAAGTGAATTAACGAACCTGCAAAGAGCATATTTCACTTAACAATTCATTTTTTTAATTGGTTAATACTTATTGAGGAAATTAACTTGAGAAATATTAAATGAGTTAGGGATAAAAATTTAACAAATAAAATTCTACCCTTCATGGATCATGTGATCTAGAGGGAAAAGAAAGACTTCAAGCTAGGAAATCTATGTGAAATAGTGTGAAATGATTATAAATGCTTTTACGTTGTGTAGATAGAGTTGAAAAAGGTAGATTAGGTCAAGTAATATCTGACTACCCATATGAATTTTTCTTTTGTATAAATATCCTGCTAATGCTTCATTTACATAGCTACCTAAATTAGACTTTTAAAAGTTTTAAGATTTTAGGGGATAGCAATAGGATAGTTTGTATTAAATGATCTACACTAATTCTGATTGTAGGAGTTGACAATGATAGCCCACCGGGATGAAAAGTAACCCAGGATGAAAAGTCGACAGCTGTCCTAAATAAAATAAGACATGCTAATTAAATGAGTATGTGTGTGTTCATAGCAATGAAGTTAAAGATGGTGTTAAAAACCTATAAAAGGAGACCAATAATCATTTTGTATTTTTAATGGAGATTACACAATCAATTGAGTGGTGACAAAATCTTCTGTCTTTCTAGACTAAGTAGATATTCATAAAGAGCATATAAAGGAGTCTCATGAATTGGTGGAACTTTTTTTCACAGATAATCATCATAATCATCTTCCTACTATTTCTCAAATGTCTAACTGCATGAAGTGCTGGGCTGAATGCAGTGCAAAGCAAATTAAAAGTCGCTGCACCTGTTCCATCTAACATGCATTATAATTTGCAGATATTGTTAGTGTGTTCACCATTTCACCTTAATCAGCGTGTGCAATTTGTCTTTAAGGCCTAAGACATTACATCTGTGATTCGCAAGTCTAATCACCTTGAACCTCGTTTTTAACAGTTCCTATTAGGCCATCTAAAAGTCTTTTAAGAGGCCATAATATGAAACGAAAGCTTAAAACTTTATTATGCATAACATCTGGGGTTGGGACTTACTTATCGGAATTTTTCTTACTGAGCAAACATGTGTTTGTCTTCAGGGCTAAAGGCATTTCCATTTGTAAATGCTAAACAACAAGCAACCTTTTTTTTTTTTTTTTTTTTTTTTGGAAGACTACCTTTTGGTTTCTGGGACTTGTTCACATAAATGTTTGCTTACTAATGGCTAACAAAGGCCTACTAAGTGTTGTGCCACTATGAGCATCACTGTCAAAACCAAGTAATGTACGTGTGTACGTGGTTTTTGATGTTACCACGCACTCTAATTCATACCATGGTTCATTTTTGTAATGCAAAATAAACGTTTTAGAAATATTTGAATTTTATTGACATGTGGATGAAAATTAATTGCATTAGAACAAAATAAAACTGCCAAAACATTCATCTTATAGTTCACAGAAAGCTATAATAATCTATTATATTTTCTGTTATGGGCTGAATTTTATTCACACAATATTCGTAAGTTTAAGCTTTAGCACCTGATGTGTAAAGAAAGACAATGTTTTATAAAGGCAATTTAGGTAAAGATCACAAAGGTGAAGGTGTAAGCCAATGAAACCTATCAGATGAAGGGTCACGAGAGATGTGTGCACAGAGAAAGATCTGGTCAGTACTAAACAAAAGGTGTCCATCATCAAAGCAAGACAAGAGGCGTTAGCGAAAAGTAGCCATGCCAGCACCTAGGTCTTAGATTTATAAGTCTCCAGAACTGTGAAAATGCACACACTTCTGCTGTTCTAGAGACTGTGTCTTTTGTTATAATACCCTAACAAATGAATTAATCATCCAAATGATAAACATTGCCATGTGCTTTGTTTGATGTCATTAATCCAATTGACTCATGAAAAAAGAAAGATAATGAAAACGAATTATTCCAAGATGAAGAGCCAATTTTAGCCTACGGCAGTACTCATAGCAGTTCAATCTGAGTTTCAACTCTGGTGTATATCTGGAATCTTAGGAGGTTGTTACAGATGATTGCTGCAAATTTGAACACAGCCTGAACCACATTATGAGTTCAAGGCCAGCCGGAATCCATAGCAGAAGCTTATGTCAAGACAGAGAAACACAAAAACCCAACTTCTATGTTAGGGTATCGGAGTGAGCATATCTGATTTTCAAGAAACACACCAAATAAACTCAAACAAAACATATCAGTTTGATCACTAAGCACTTTTTAACTAAGGTCTTTATCCATGTCAATAATAATTTTATAATTCAATAACTAAAGAGTAAAAATTACTGAAGAATGCCCAATTCTATAGAATGTTATTTTAAAAGAAGATGAGAAATATGATGATCAGGCTGGAAAACCAAGGATTTTTTTAGAGCTATTCTATTTTATAGAGCACTGTATTAGAATCAACTAGTATCTGTGTTGTACATTTGTTATTCTGTTTTTAATAATAAATATACATTAGTTATATTTTCAAGTGACTTTTAACATATGAAACACTAAAGAGTTAAGAAGCTTTACCTAGATATGGTTTTATACATATATACTCATCTCATTAAGGTATTAGGATACTATTCTTACAATTGTAAGAGAATGAAGAAAACACTGTAATTCTTTTAAAAGATTTCTAAATTGTTTTAAAAAGTTTTTATTGCACACATATATAATCATGTTTTCCTAAATATGACATTTTCAGTCCATATTCCTAAGTATATATTTCCAGTTGGAAGAGATCAGAGAAGGGTAAATGGGAGATTTTGGAGGATAGAAAAAAAAGGGGGTAAATGATGTGTTTGCATTATCTCAAATAAAAATGAACGGTGTATTTTTATTGACTAATTAGTAAATTAAAAAACTGTGTGTACATTTATTGGCTGTGTCTATGTACTGTACAACACATGTATGCAGTACCTACAGAAGCATGTATGAAGAGGCACTTGCTCTTTCTATATGAGCCTCAGCATCTTTGATACCCTGCTGGGTAGAGTCTTTCAGAGGCCTTCTGTGGTAGGCTCCTGTCCTGTTCCCTAACAGAACCAAGAAATCTGGGCACAGGGGTCTTTTCTGAGCCTGATACTCCAACCAAGGACCATGCATGTGAAAGGTCCAAATTTCGAAATTTAATTCCTGGGGCAACGTGACTGGGGTCCTGGGTACAAATTTAGACAAAGAAGCAAACAATTTGAGGCCGACCCACTCTGCAGCAGAAAAGTAACTGGGCTTGCCATTGAGAAATACCATTGCCTGGCAACCCACCCAGATAGCCCCCTAGCTGGTGACCAATGTCACATAGCCCTGCTACTAAGAAAAATCACAAGATGTGCTAATCAGTCCCCCTCCCTAACTGGAGCAGATACCCTCCAGATGGACAGGCCAGTACCATTATGGCCTTGGTGCCTAAAATAAACCAAGGCTTGGAAATTCCCACTTGTGGTTTGCCCTTTAAAAACCATGTTCCCCCAGACCTCAGTACTGCATACCTCTCTGTTTCTACAGAGAACTTGTGACTAGCGCTCGAGCTCGTATTAAACCCTCATGTGTTTGCAGCAGAGTTGATTCCTGGTGGTCTTTGTGGGGGGGGGTTCTCATGAACTGTGCATAACACATGGAAATAACTTAGAATCCCTGCACAGATGTAGCTCATGGTAGATCAGTATCCAAGTGGGTTCCTTAGTTCCCTAAGAGAAACAGGGACTATCTCTAACATGAACTAAGTGTCTGGCTCTTTGATAACCTCCCCCTAATGGGGGAGCATCCTTACCAGGCCACAGAGGAAGACAGTGCAGCCACTCCTGATGAGACCTGACAGACTAGGGTCAGATGGAAGAGGAGGGGGATCTCCCTTATCAGTGGACTTGGAGAGGGGTATGTGAGGATATGAGGGAGGGAGGGTGGGGTTAGGAGGGAATGAGGGAGGAGGCAAAAAAAAAGAGGCAATTGGATCTCATGGAACTGATGTGGGTGCTTGGAACTGAATCATGTCTTCTAAAAGTACTCTTGCACACTGAACTATTTCTCTAGCTCCCTAAAGTTACACTGTATATGATTGCAGATATCATTGCAGCAATTAAACACCAAGGATATCTAAATGTATATTTTATTTATTTCTGAGTTCTTTTTGTTTGCTAATAATTATAACATAATGCATAAATTCATTATTATTGTAGATAATACTAAAATGATGATATGAAGCTTAAACTTGACATTGTCAATCTACATGAGCACATTTAGACCTAGGGAGGCAGATGTTCCAAATGTTAGGAAAAACAGACGGCAACATGAGCACTGTAACATTCCACATGACACTTTCTTTTTCTGCTGACTTAGATGCACCTTTTTTTCCTACAAAAGGGAACAATGCAAACATTTAAAAACATTTAAGTCTGATTATACCTATAATGGTCAGCCATGACAAAATAATTTAGATTGCCTATTACTTTACAGAAAGTTGAGGACATTACTTAAAGCATTTGCAATGTACATAAAATATCTCTCTTAATTAGTCCCAATAGCTATCTATTAGAGATTGTTTTACAACTTTGGTCCTATATACACAATACAAAGACACACTGACTTCTCTACACCTACAGAAGGTAATTTCAGCTGACTGATACAGCTATAAATAAAGAGAACAAATTCTTCCCATTAACACCTCACCAGATGGAAGAAGCTTACCTCTAAAGATAAATAAAGGCACAAAGTTATTTATCTCAACACCTCCACACTTCTGGATTCTCTCAAAGGACCTTGTATGGGCAAATTACGTCTTTACATTCTCTGATGGCATGAAGGATGCAACCTGTTACTGATATGCTCAGTGCCTTCTTTACAACAAAGCTTAGCTTTCTAAACTATATGATTGAAGAATCTGCATGATTCTCATTTAAATATAAACTGTGAGTAGAATTCTATGGCTAAGAAAAATAAACTAGTAACTGAAATCTGTGTCCTATTTTTGCCTTGGCTCTCATTTAGGCTATATGTCCCAATTACTTTGCAAATGTGTGTGGCCAGAGGATTTGAATTTTAATAATTATATGGCCACAGGACTGAATTCTCATCAGGGGAATATAAGCAGATATTATATTGCTGCCTGAAGGTCTGTGTCACCTAATTCTTCTGTGTCCACTAACCATGCTATCCACTTTCCAGTGTCCATGGAAAGTGTTTTAGAAGCAGGCATAGAAAACATTGTTCGACAAGCCAGAGCATCTACCGGTCAGCAATTCTCAAAGAGTACATGACTAAAATAAACAAGAAATGAACTACTTCATAGGTTTCCTTGTCCTCTTGATGAACTATTCGAGCTAGTATTTGCTTTGGGGATTGGTTCTATTTGAGTTTACTTAAGCAACATTTGTAGGAACTTTTGCACCTACATTAAAATGTCTATTTAAATGGTAACTAGGTTAATAAATTTGGCTCTCTCTTTGATGAAATTGTGACTAATAAATATGTAACTGTACTGATAGTTGCACAAATCATATAAATACCAACTGAAAATAAAACATAGACACCCTAAATGAAGTCTAGAGTAAAATATCCCAGGAGTTTTGTATGTTTTCATTGTTTATTAATGAACGACATGCATACTTATTAAAATTATATCCACACACTGTTATGATTAGGTTAGTTCATATCTCAGTAGGTAATATGCATTGACAGTGCTTGTGCATTCATATGTTCAAAACCACGCTTCATAAATTTAAATTTTGAAACTTTTTGTAAAGAGTAAGCTCTGAAAATAATTCATTTCATTTTTCCTTATAAAATACCAATTAATTGGCACTAGTTATCAAGAAATGGTGAGCACTACCACTTCCTCATTATCATTGTTATCTGAAATTTTCTTTTAAGAAAATTTTCAAGCCCTTTGCTCATTTTGTTAGGTGACTTCACTAAAATAAAAGAGTATAATCAACAAATTCACTTGAAGGATTATATGAAAATTGCAGTGGGTAGCAATAGAGTGAGATAAAAATGAAAGAGTAAGTTTAATAGTGTCAATCATTCTTCATTAAAAATATATCCATGTCACACAGGAACCTTCTCCTACTGTGTGACAGGTGACTGTCTTACCAAAGAAGCTTTGAGAATGGCAGATTTATCAATATATTCAAGCTTAAATTTGTTTCACAGATTTTAGAGGCAAAATTATATGAATAGTTTAGTATTCTGTTACTGTGAAAGTTTGGATGACCTTCCCCTCAACCCCTCCACCAGCCTAGAGTCCTGGTTTCTTTGTCTATTTGGTACCTGAACAAACTAAAAAAAAAAAAAAAAAGAAAGAAAAGAAAAACAAGAGGAGGCCTCAGCTTAATTCCTTTTCAGTTCTGTGTTGCAAAGCACACAAATTTCAGTCTCAGAAATGGTTCCCCGTTACACCCTGTTCTTTCTCTACCTCATTTCTAGAACCTTTAAGTTGTCTGGAAGGAACAGCATCAGGATGATAGTATCCTTAAGGTCTGCAATGAAAAGCTAAATCTCGGGTCAACCTGAGTGTTTCAGTGGTATTCATCTCAAACCATTTGAACTGATTTCTATTTCAAGTCCAGGGCAACAGCTCTGCCTGGATGTCAGACCCTTGCTATCAAAATGACCTGTATCAGCTATTCTGATGTCTGTCTGAAACCACTCAATCCCTGTTCAAGCTTATTTTTCAGAGAACATTTACTAAAAAATACCTAGTCCTAACAAATATATCTCAGAACTTTTTAAAAAATATATAATCACACTGAGTCCAATGAACTAGGGAGCAGAAAATGGGTTTCTTTGTAACAATAATAATCATAGAAAAAAGGCCTTGCACTTGAGGGGGAATAAGGGGCTGGACATATGAACATGAGAAGGGTGGAAGGGAAAGGACAAAAACAGGTGTTAGAGGAGGAAAAGGAAGAATGATGATGTAATTATTTAATGCAAATTTTAAAAAGTTAAGAATGAACAAAAACAAACCTAGATTCTTTATTGCCAGAAGGTCTCAGGTTGACAGCCATGTTCTCTCATCATATGGGGTTAAAAAAAAAAAGGCAAAGTGGCAGTCATTTGCAGGTCTCCACTGGAAATCTATGCTATTTTGTATCCCAGAGCATGTTTACCTTAACCATAAGGAGCTCAAATTGAGAGTTCAAAAACAAAAGTGAAGCATTTTGATAAACAAGAGCAGACAGCTGAAATGCCTCTCTCTTTTTTTTTTTTTTTTTTCTTTCCAGGCCTGTAATTAATTGCATTCTCAAAACAACAGCAGACAGTTTCCTTTAAAGATAAGTGAGTTTCACACTGTTGTCACAAACACCACAATAATGTCCCATTTTATTTGTGGTAAAGACACAGTCTTTACAATGGCCTGTTGCCTGACTCCATTATTGTCCTCATCCCCAACTGTCTCACTTAATCTACTCTGGCCACAGAAGCTGTTGAAATGGACCTCAAATGGGATAGGCATTAGTCTTATGGGTATTCACACTGGCTTACTTATTCTCTCTTAAATTCTAATTTTTACTTAAAAATTAACACGGTTAAATATATTTTTTCTTTAGTTTGTCACTATTCTTCACACTTGGGATTCATCACATAGATCAATCTGAAACTAGGCATAGGAGAGTGCTGTTCAGGATAGTTGGGACCAAGGGTATCACCAGAGTTATCCAGTTGTGGATTCAGAAGATTGCAACACCAATCTGGCACGCAAGCCAGTTCTGCCAAGACAATAATTGAACAGCAGTGTTGGTAACAAACCACAATTTGATTGGATTTGAGGACCACCCACAGGAACAAATATATACCTGGTACTGTCAACCTGTGGGATAAACCTATGGTTGGAAGTCACAGGCCCTAGAGCAGAATATCATGTAGCTATTGAACTAAACAAATATGTAGGCTGACTGTCTTCTTACTATTTATATGTACTCCCCAAATTAGCACTTCTGACAGTCTTGACCACAGAATATGCTCTCTGCGGTTGGCAAGGGTTACACAGAGACTTATAGCTCAGAAAGATCATAAAAGATGGAGGGTAGAAAGGAGCTCTTTCTGGTTTTCTGGTTATGCCAAAGTGATATCATGAACACACAAAGAAGCAGCTATGCTACAGGAGACCTGTGCTAGCACATGCACACATGTGAGCAGGCACAAACACACAAACACACACACACACACACTCAGCATAAAAGTCATAGAAGAATTCTTTGGAAAGAAGAGATTCAATGGGAAAAGAAGGGATAAGTTTGGGTAGCAGATGATTTTTATATTCCCAATATACAAACTTATCCAAAATTAAAATAAAAATTATTTTAAAAATCAAATCTCTTTGATCACCTCCCCCTGAGGGGGAAGCAGCCTTACCAGGCCACAGAAGATGACAATGCATCCACTCCTGATGTGATCTGATAGACTAACATCAGAAGGAAGAAGAGGAGGACCTCTCCTATCAGTGGACTTGGGGAGGGGCATGCGTGAAGAAGGGGGAGGGAAGGTGGGACAGGGAGGGGAGGAGGGAGGGGCTTATGGGGGAATACAAAGTGAATAAAGGGTAATTAATAAATAAAAATAAATAAATAAATAAATAAATAAATAAATAAATAAAAGTTCCCACCATTTGCCTGAATATTTCATGATGCCCTTGATTTTAATAGCTGAGTAGTATTCCATTGTGTAAATGTGCCACAATTTCTATATCCATTCCTCCATTAAGGGACATCTACATTGCTTTCATCTTCTGGCTATTACACATAGAGCTGCTATGAACATAATTGGGCAAATGTCCTTGTTGTGTACTTGAGCATCTTTTGGATATATGCCTAGGAGTGTTATAGCTGGATCAGATGTAGCCCATAGACTCAGTCTCCAAGTGGGTTTCCTAATAAGGGGAGCAGGGACTTTCTCTGACATGAATTCAGTGGCTGGTTCTTTGATCATCTCCCCCTAGGGGAGGGTGCAGCCTTGCCAGGCCACAGAGGAAGACAATGCAGCCATTCCTGATGAGACCTGATAGGCTAAGGTCAAAAAGAAGGGGAGGAAGAAGACCTCACCTATCAGTGGACTAGGGAAGGGGCATTGGAGGAGAAGAGGGAGGGAGGGTGAGATTGGGAGAAGATGAGGGAGGGGGACACAGCAGGGATGCAAATTGAATAAATTGTAAATAATAATAATTTAAAAAGTCAAGTCTATTATTTCTTCAAAAGTTCTCTATAATGCATTTCAATATTTGCAAGTATAGAGAGAAAAACCAAACAAATGTACTTTATATTAACCAGAATGTATACACTAATCTATGTAACTAAGTCTTTCATGTAGGCTGCAAATTGTACACTTGTCTTTTTTAACCTTGTCCTATTATAAGAAATATAGTTAGACTTCTGAGTCAATAGGTATTCACTGCTTTTTAGTAAAGGGTTCCACTGGTCATAACTGGACATTGGCAAACTATCTTCTCAGTTAACTCTTTTAACACAGTTGTTCTTACATTTGGCCTGAAGAAATGTGTAACTATGTTCGCCCATGACTCCTTGACTCTTTTGTACTATTAGATGAGAAATGGCGGAAGAGTATCACATGGTCCTGACATGTTTCATAGCTCACATGCCCTTTAGAAGATGCTTTCAGAAAAGAAATATTGTAATGTATTTTACAGTATCTTTATTGTAGCAGTTGAACTCTTAGCTGAAATATCTCTAAGCCCACGTACGAGGTGACAAAGGAGAATTGAAGTACAAGCACTGTTTCTAATGAACAAGCAACACAGACACATGTGCCCATGGTACATTTTTTTCACAAAAGAGTCACTTTAAGGTGGGGAAGATAATTTCACTTCAAATACTTTTCAACGAAGAGAAGTATTTTCTTTGTTATGCTTGCATAGGAAACTGCATAGGAAACTGCATATGGGGATATTTTTGTGAGATCACAGAAAATCTATATTTTGAATGATTGTTCATCTTTAAGATCAATTTGCTGTAAATTTTCCTTGCATGGGCTAGGTATGATTAAATTGGTTTTGTTCTAGAAATATACAGCTTCATTTATTTCCTGAACTCTGTCTATAGTGATTTGCATTCTATTGTTCTTGCGGTTAGCTGACACTTACCCTAATATAATCATGTCCCTTTAGTTTTGTTCTATTTCTTTTCTTACTTCCTCTTAATTACCCCTTTTGTACCTCTAGTCTATGGTCTCTGTTTCTCTAATACATAAAGGTACCAGTTTCACAACCCCCAAGGCTTGTCAAGTTAAAGATTAATGAGCAGAATATACCTAGAGGCTTTGGAAAGGTTAAGCATAATTACAAATGGGTATTTTATGCAATGCTGGAGATGTGCAAGCTGTTTTTAAAAAAGGACAAGGAAAAAGGTAATGAAACTTAGGGGATCCATGTCAACTATTGTATCTCAGGCAAAAAGGTCTCCTTTAAAGGGGAAATTAACATACTAACAGAACAATGATTTTAATTTCTGCTCTTTGTTTTATTCACAGTTAGAACATACACATTAACTTGCAATAGGTATTAAGTACAACCAAAGCCACGACTGCCGTGACTTTTAATTCTAGTTTTATTTCTATGTTATTAAAAATTGCTTTGTATGCTTAAAGTTAAAAAAAACAGTATGGTTTGAAATGAATACAATAGCTAAAGACAACTGTAAAAAATAAATAGAATCACATTTGGAGAATGAATGTGTAGTTTCCACTTAAGGTTTTATGATTCCCCATGAAAAGATTGTCTCTCCAAGACAAAAATAACAGGAAGATTCTGTAGAGGTTCACTTACACAATTACCGTAAAATATAAGTTGAACATCTGGCCATCTAAGCACCGTGGGACTAGTATTAGGATTATAGTAATTAAAAGAAATCCATCCAGTGTTTTACTAATTATAAAGTGTTACCAGGGTTAAAATGTTCATGGTTGAAAGTCAGAAAGCTGTTGACCTAATTGGAGGTGTTTTTCTCAAAATGTTTCAGAATAAGGGAATATGTTTGAGTTAACATTTCTCAAAAGTTAAAAAAAAATAAAAAAAAGAATATTGGTCCCTAAATGTGTCTTACCAAGCAAGCCTTAAATCCAAGAAAATAGCTGTTGGCTCCTGCTCAGTATGGACACCTACTGCACCCTTAGGTTTACTGTGTCATCATGGTCATTGTTGTGGTTCATTGGATTCATAGCTAACTAAGACTGTTGGTTTCTTTCTCCTCTGAAGACTGTGTTGTGCCTTCTACTATCATGAAATACAGTCTTCACAAAGGAGGTTTTCAGTACAGAACAAGCTGGGATCCTCTGGGTCTTCCATCCAAATTACACGGTATCTTTAGCCCCAGAGACTGACTTTCAACTTTTGGTAGGCAACCAAGAGTAACCACAATAGCCTATGTTTTGGAAAATCTAGGAAAACCCTGACCAACCACTCAGAATGGAGCCTTTCAAGTCTGCTCTAAGAGTTTTTTATTACTTAGAATCTTGGGGAGTGGATTATCAACCCAGATAAGAAACTTTAATTTAAATGACATATGTATATTTACAGACTTTGGAAACCTAGCCCACCATCCAGGTATAATGAAGTAATGGATCTTTGAGGAGAACTTACATATTTACTAACCCAGAATAATCCCTAACTACATTCTAGTTATGTATCTTTATGCCCACAGATATGTATAAGGCTAATTCATCATTAAAGAAGTATATCCTTCAAACACAACCACAACAGATGAAAATACATAGAACAAGTGTCCATTTGGTGCCCAACATCAACTGATACATCTACCACAATACTCCTGTACCTAAATTTAATGGATCAGAGTAGGAGGATAGTGGGGCATAAGGAACACAACAAAGAAAAGGAAATCAAAGTTTGCTGAGATTTTTGTTTCCTAGAAGTGTCAGAAAACTTATTTAATAGGAAGTTTATTAGCCCTGAAATCAGATAAATACAACTGACGTATGAGATGAACAGGTTTATATAGTTAGCAACACCTATCTGCCTATCTATCTGTCTAGCTATAGATAGAAAGTTAGTGGTGTGTGTGTGTGTGTGTGTGTGTGTGTGTGTGTGTGTGTGTGTGCAGAAAAAAAATTAAAGAAGCAGAAGCCATTAGATTGAGAAAAAGGAAGGGGGGAAATTGGAAGAATTTAAGGGATGAAAGAAAAGAAGGAGGGTAAATGATTTAATGGTATTTTAAGTTTTAAAAGATAAAAATTTATTCATGCTCATACCATATGAGGAACCTTTGCTTGTCCACATAATTACCCCTTGGTTCCATTCAAAGACTTTGCAATGATGTTTTCATACATATAATTTTTCCTCTTTTCAATGATTTTCACCAATATATGTTCATTTTTATCCAGTTTAAAAGAAAAATACACACACACACACACACACACACACACACACATATATATGTAATTTAACACATCCGTATCTATATCATTTTACCTTATAACAACATTTCTTGAGGGATTTGTTCATTTTTTTGTATATGGATCACTTTTAAATACACTTCAATCAGGCTTTCAAGCCACTTAGTTTTGTCAAGATGTTAAATGGTATTCTTTTTTAAAAAAATTTTTATTTAACTTTTATTAATTACAATTTATTCATTTTGTATCTCCCCATAAGTCCCTCCCTCCTCCCCTCCCGGTCCCACCCTCCCCCCCTTTCTGCATGCATGCCCCTCCCCAAGTCCACTGATAGGGGAGGTCCTCCTCTCCTTCTTTCTGATCTTAGTCTATCAGTTCTCATCAGAAGTTGCTGCATTTTCAGGGTTCTAGGTTATCTCCATGGATAGTCCTTGGTTGGAGTATGAGTCTCTGGGAAGTTCCCTGTGTTCAAATTTTCTTGTTCTGTTGCTCTCCTTATGGAGTTCCTGTCCTCTCCAGCTCTTACTCCAGCTCTTTCCTACTTCTTACATAAAATTCCATTCACTCTGCCCGACAGTTGGCCATCAGGCTCAGCATCTGCTTTGGCAGACTGCCAATGGTATTCTTAAATCTACTGTTAAATTCCAGTTGTCTTCTTCTTTGAGTAACATTGGTATTTGTTAAGTAATTCTTTCTGAATACGTTTCCTTCAGTTCATACACCAGACAAACAAGAGTAGGTGATATTTCACCTGCCTTTCTGGTTCATTCTTTGGGCTAGCTTTTTCTCTTCTCAGATCTTAATTCTCTAGGAATTGCTTAAGCATTTTATCAATTTCTCTCCTCCAAAAAATTAATAAATAAACACATAAATATATAAATAAATAACCTCTTTATCTTGGTGAATGAATCAAGTCTTATAGTTTGAAGCATCACTTGTATGGATTAACATAGCTAGGAAATCTACTCTTGATAAATATCATGTTCTTCTTCACATTATGGGGCCCCTGGCATGTACAACAACTAAGAGGTAGCATTTAGCTCTCCTGAACAGAAGCTTTAAGAATTGGGGTAAGACAGCTGGTTCTTTATTTGTAACAATGGAACAGTCAAGGCTTTATTTTGACACAACAAGATCCTGTTGTGTCAAATATAGCAGTCTAGGAGAGTCTGCAGACCATGCATGGAGAGGACCTTCCTGCTCAGATGAAGCCCATAGGCTGCTCAGTTTCCAAGTGGGTACCCTAGTAAGGGGATCAGGACCTGTCCCTGACACAAACTCAGTGTCCAGCTCTTTAATCACCTCCCCTTGGGAGGTGCAGCCTTGCCAGGCCATAGAGGAAGTAGATGCAGCCAGTCCTGATGAGACCTGAAAGGCTAGGGTCAGATAGAATGGGAGGAGGACCTCCCCTATCAGGGGACTAGGAAAAGGGCATAGGGGGGAGAAAAGAAAGGTGGGTGGGACTAGGAGGAGAGGAGGGAGGGGGCTACAGCCAGAATACAAAGTGAATACATTGAAATAAATAAATAAATAAATAAATAAATAAATAAAAGAAATATGTATGCTGTTGTTACAAGTGCTTTGATAAAAAATATTCACATTAATAAAAAAATGAAACTCACGCTTCAACTGATAAACCAGCAAAACTTTCCCATAAAATTGTAGTTAATATGAGATTTACAAGCCATATGGTCTGCATTCCAACTGATCATCTCCACCATTGCAATAAGAACCAACCCTAGACAAAACATGTGTCTATTATCTAATAAAATTTTATTTATCCACACAGGTGTTGGTCTGAATTTAGCATGTGAGTCTTTTTTTATTGCTTAATAATTTTTAAATTAATTAATTTATTTATTCACTTTACATCCTAGTACTGGCCCCCTTCCTCTTCTCCCGGTTCCACCCTCCCTCTCCCACCTCTCCCCTATTCCTCAGAGAAGGGAAACTCCCCTACCCACCCACACCAGTTCATGAAGACTGAGTTTGTTCCCTTCCCTTGTGACCTGCTAAGGTGGTCTCATCAGGGGGAAGTGATCAAAAGCAGGCAATAGAGTCCTTGTCAGAGATAGCCCTCCTCCCTGCTCTCATTGCTCTCCCTGCTCTCTCCAACTTGTCACAGAAATCCCCCCCCCCAGTTTATTTTTTCTCTGTCCTTCAGCCCCTGCTTTTCCCAGGTCTGGTCTCCACCCTTTTTTTTTTTCTCTCTGAGCTCTTTCTCCTACCTGTTCACCCTCTTCAACCACTATCTCTGCCTATTCTGTTTCCCCTTCTGAGTGAGATTTGAGCTCCCTCCGTTGAATCCTCCTTGTTACTTATCTTCCTAGGGTCTGTGCATTGTTGTATGTTTATCCTGTACTACATGACTAGTACAGGATAAACTCCTTTCTGTGCTTCTTTCTGGGTCTGTGTTGCCTCACTCATGATGATATTTTCTAGTCCCATCCGCCTGACTGCAAATTTCATGGTTTCCTTGTTTTTAATGGCTGAGTAGTATTTCATTGTGTAAACATACCACAGAGTTTCTTAATCCATTCTTAGTTGTTTCCAGATTCTGGCTATTACAAATAAAGCTGTTATAAATACTGTTGAGCAAATATCCTTGGTGTATGGTGGAGCATCTTTTGTGTGTATGCCCAAAGTATTATAGCTGAAGCCACTGAGATATTGTGATTTCCTTATTTTTATTAGCTATATCCTAGTCTGTATTGGATTATAAAATTTTCCAATTTACATTTTGATCACAAACCTTCAGGCACAATATAGTAAAAAAATAAATACTGAGTGGTTACTTATATGTTTCTTGATAATGTATTTTGGCTTTCTTTGCTTTTCTTTTCTTTTCTTTTTTTTTTTTTTTTTTTAGATTCGGTGTTTTCTACATCCAGGTTTCACAATGACAAATTATACAGTGAATTTTTCCTTAAATTTTAAAAGCTACATTCATATATTTACTGGTGGGGAAGTACACACATGCAACTGGATAACTACCAAAGGACAACTTGCTGAAGGAAGTCTGTTCTCATTTCCACCATATAATCAGGGATTTTACTACAGTTATCAGGCATGGCGCAAGCATTTTAAAACTGGTTATTGAATTATGATATGTTTGTTTCCATTTTTAAAGACAACAATGATTCAGAACAAATACTTTGAAATAGATCCTTTATCTGGAAGAACTAGGATAATAAATGTTTTTTTTTTTCACATGCTGTAAAAAGATCTGGCTGCCAGGATTACTTTTTTACACATTGTACAGGTTTGCTTATGAATTTTCGTATTATTATTATTTAAGCAGATAAAGGATTTAAAACCCTGAAGGAAAAATGATTTAGAAACATTTTTCTGACTTACATTCAGGAAGAAACACATTTATTAAGAATTTCTTTGATGAATAGTTATTTGTTTCTAATTAACAGTCTTTCAACATACACACACTCAGACATACACATACATATACACTACAAACACAAACAGCACTGTGAGAAAAATATGTTAAAAGTTAATTTTGTGATTTTGTTTTTACTGAGATGAGAATCAAACCACGGCCTTTGATATGCTAAGTAAGCATTCTGAACTATAATACCAGATTAAGAATACAGTGTCTCTAAAAGATTACATAGCTTTTGTGCTCAGACCCCCCAAAAGTGTTATTATTTAGAACAGTTTGATAATTTTAGTTGTTTTCATAAGAGCATTTCCATTAATAACAAGACCTTTCACCTTTCAATTATATAGCTTTTAGAGATGAATAGATTGGGAGAGTTTACTCAACTAATTTGGAATGTTTTGATGTATAATAAATATGAACAGTTAAACATGGGTTAAAATGTTTTTGTAATGTAAAGTACCTATGTGTAAAATATCTGAACAGCAGAAAACAAAGAAGAAAGAGAGACAGACACACATATAATTAAGGCAGGGATGTATACTATGACTTTCCATGGAGCTTGAATACACTCACTATGTTTAATGGTTACTATCAAGATAAAGATAATAAAAATGGCACATAGAAATATTTAAATTGGATTTATATGTGCTATTGCATGTGATAGTCTCAGAAATATTATCTTTCCAAAGAAAGTAAGGTTCACAAAACTTTGGGGACTTTTCACAAATCATTTGCATCAAACTATTAGGCACAGTATGATCTCTGCATTAGCATTAAAAATGCAAATGCCACTAATTTGTTCTAATACTTTGAGTTCAGTGTTTAGTTAGCAACTTTCAAAATTCTCAGTTTATACAGAATGGAGAAACAGTTTTGAACAACCAATAGCAAGGCCAGGAGTCTTATATCCACATTAAAACTTCTAAGTCCCAGCCCAAGACAACATTAAACAGGATTTCATTAACAAAGTTCAAAATATATTTCTTTGAGCCCTAACATTGTACCTGACAATATTTAACTTTGCATACTAGGGCTCTCACTTCCTTTCAAGTGAAAGAAAGTTTCTCTGAGGTCTATTCCTCCTTGCAGGATTCTATTCTGCATAAACACCACTTACTCAGATTTGCTTGGTTACTTTTCACTATAACTTAAATTTTAGAAAGTTCAAAGTTTGTTGGCTTGCAATACTGAAGATGAGTAGATAAGATGCCCTGTTCATCCAGGGAAGCAATAACTGCTATTCATATAATTATTTGTACCACAGAGGCCTGCAGGAGCTGAAGCTTTGAGGTTTTATGGTTTTACCTATTCCCCCACCGCACATACTGAATTCATTAGCACATAGATTTAGAGACTTGGCTAATCATTAAGCATAATGTGTAGATGCACTGTGGTCAAGTAGATTCTGCTGCCAGAGATTCCTCTTCACTGAGAAATCATTTATTGAATCATAATAATAACTTGTCATTTTCAAATGAAGACGTCACTATGTGCTTTTCAAAACATTAAAACCATAAAAAAGTGCTAGAAAACCCCAGGATCACAAAGTTATCCTAACAAAATGTATTAAGTTTATTGGGTTAATTAAAAATTAAAATAATAATAAATTCATTTATCATGTTCTTTTTTTATTTCTCTAGGCTTTTACTTTACTCAATAGTGGTTTAGAGTTTTATTATCCTCTTTTGGATTTGGTCGTTTGATTCTTTAATATTTCATACATGTGTATGTTGAATTTTAGCCATTTCACACATGCTGTTACCCTCTATCATCTCCTTCTCTTCTGCTGAAACAATTCTTCTTCCTGACAAGCTGCAATCCTACTTTGAGGTCCTTTAATGTTTCATTTGTTTTTTTACTCTACTGAGTTTAATTGCATTTACTTGCATGAACATAAGTAGGGAATTACTTACTGGAACATGTTAAGTTGCTTTTGTAATACTCCTGTCTATCCCCATCAATTATTGCTGCAGTCAGCCTCTATTGGAGAAGTTTCCTTTAACAGTGAGCTATGGCAGTTAATGCTGAAACATACAACTAGTTGAATATAGAAAATAAGTTACTGTGTGTATTTTTCATTCACAAACAGAATATCCATACCACAAACTCTCACCTGAGAAACACAATCACTGGTGTTTTAGGGCCTGGAGTTTGGTCTGTTGGTTGCAGTGCAGTAGCTGCTGTCCTGTGTGATGGACACGGTGCCCTCCCATTGCCGCCATCTTGGATCCTCCCCCATGCAGCAATATCTAAGGCACATGAAACCAAGGAGATGCTCAGACTCATAGCAAAACTTTGGGCAGAGTTCAGGGAATCTTATGAAAGAAGGGGGAGATAGAAAGACCTGGAGGGGACTGGAGCTCCACAGGGAGAACAACAGAACCAAAATTTCCAGTCCCAGGGGTCTTTTCTGAGACTGATACTCCAAGCCAGGACCATGCATGGAGATAACCTAGAACCCCTGCACAGATGTAGTGCATGGCAACTCAGGCTCCAAATGGGTACCCTAGTAAGGGGAACAGGGACTGTCTGTGATATGAATTCAGTGGCTGGCTCTTTGATCACCTCCTCGTGAAGGGGGAGCAGCCTTGCCAGGCCACAGAGGAAGACAATGCAGCCACTTCTGATGAGACCTGATAGACTATGATCAGATGGAAAGGGAAGAGTACCTCCTTTATCATTGGACTAGGGGAGAGGCATGGGACAAGAAGAGGGAGGGAAGGCAGGATTGGGAGGTGTTGACGAAGGGGGAATATAGCTGGGATACAAAATGAATAAATTTTAATGAATAAAAAATATTTTTTAAAAAATGGTTTCTCCTCTGAAATCTGTTACCTGGGCTCAAATAATGATTTTCCTTTATAAAAGTTGCTGTGGTCATAACATCACTTCACAGCAATAGAAACCTTAAGAGCAAAGTTGGTACCAAGGACTGGATATTGCTGTGACAGGCCTAACCATGTAGCCTTTTTATAGTGGAATGTGGAATTTGGATTAGGAAAGCAGTTGAATGCTTTTAGTGTAGCTTAATGAGACATACTAGTAGAAGCATGGAAGACAGTGGTGCTGAGAACAAGGTAAATTATTATGGCCTGGCTTAAAAGGTCTAAGAAAAGAACATTAGTAAGTGGCCTAGTGTTGTTCTTGTGACTTTTTTGGGGGGAAAAATGTTGCTGCTTTTCTCTCTTGTCCAAAAATTCTGCCTGAGGTTAAATTGAAGTGTTTTTGATTCATGGTACTGGCAGAGATTTCTTTTGTTTTCAGTTTTTTATTCTTTATTATTATTATATTACTATTATTATTTACAATTTATTCTTTTTGTATCCCAGTTGCAGCCTCTTCCCTCATTCCCTCCAAGCCACTAATAGGGGAAGTCCTCCCTACTGTCTGACCCTAGCTTATCAGTTCCCATCAGGACTGTCTGGATCCTCTTCACCTGTGGGATGGCTGTGTCTCCCCACCAGGGAGAAGAAATCAAGGAACAGAGAACCAAGTTTATATCAGAGACTGTCTCTTCTCCCCTTACTAGGGAACCTACATGGAGACTAAGCTGTCTATGGGCTACATCTGAGCAGGGGGTGTAGGTCTTCTCTATGTATGGTCTTTGGTTGATACATCAGTCTCTGCAGTGCCCCCTGGGCCTTGGTGGTTTTTTTTGTTTGTATGTTTGTTTGTTTGTTTTGTTTTGTTTTGTTTCTGGCTTTGTTAGTCTCCTTGTGGACCTCCTATCCCCTCCCAGGTCCTTTTACACCCCTCCCATAAGACTCCTTGCACTCTGTCCAAAGTTTGGCTGTGAGTCTCTCTGTGTTGGCAGAGAAGATTTCAAGACAACCTATTATCAGCTTTATTATTTGGTTATTAGTGGCCAGTCTTATGCAGATCTATAATGAAAAGGACCAAATTGAGTAAGAAAAAAACTACAAAATGAAGAGTTTGATGAGGAAGGGGACACCAGGTAGTATAATGGATCTAAGTCCTGAAGTCATGGAGATAACAGTTTAAAGAAAAACCTGAAGCTAAATGAAAAAAAAAAAAAAAAAAAAGGAATAATGACTTCAGGGCAACATTGCACTCCATTCAGCTTCCAACTCATGAAATGGAATTGAAAAGCTTAATGCTGAGCATGGTGGAGCACTCCTTTATTCCTATTGGAGGTAGGCAGATCTCTGGGTTCAAGGCTATCCAGGTCTATAGATCAAGTTCCATAAAAGCCAAATATAGGCAGTAAAGAAATGAATTAAAAACATAAAGCTGGTGAAGGTATATTTGAATGAGGGAGCCATGTTCCAGCCTCAGCAAGCAGCAGAACTCGGTAGCTTCATCCACTTGGTTCTGGCTTTAGAGTCAAGGATAGAAGAAAGAAATCATGGAAGCTCCCTTCACAACTAAGGAAAGCCACTGAGGCCAAGCATGTCAGGGTTGTCCTTGCATGGATTCTGAGAGAGGCCATTGTGTGTAAAGGTAATGCCTAGATTACTTTGGAGCACTGAAGATGTTGGAAATCCCAGAGTCATGGGATATCTGACAAGGAGAGCTACTAACAGGGAGTAGAACCAGCCCAAGACAAATAAGTTTGTTTCAGTCAACAAAGCTGAAAGGAGTTGGAGATCTGAAGAGAGCTTTGACATCAGACATATAGATGCAGAGGTTGGAGTTTGTCCAGCTGGATTTTGACCTCGCTTTGGCTCATGATTTGGGCTTACTTGTTCCCTTTTCTCCCTTTTGGGAGGTAACATATATCTGGAAATATGTGACGTGACTTTTCATTTTGTTTTTTTTTTTTTTTACAAGGGATTATAGTTAAGGGGTTACCATGTGTGACAGAGACTTTAAATTACGGACTTTTAAACCATGTTGAGACTGATAGAGTATGCTGACTCTTGAAGCCTGACTGAATGCATTTCTGCAGTGTGATGTGGTTAGAAGCTATGGGGGCCAGAAAGAATGTAGAAGGTTGAATAAAAATAGTCCCGCTAGACCCGTAGAGAGTGAGTGGCATTGCTAGGAGGCATGGGATTGTTGGAGTAGCTGTGGACCTGTTGGAAGAATTTTTTCACTGGGGCTTCAGTAGTGTGCCTTTGAGATTTCAGAAACCCAAGCCAAGCCCATTGGCACACTCTTTCTTTCTGTAGCCTGATGATCCAGATGTAGAGCTCACTCATGCTCTCTCCCTCTGATTTGTGACTAGCTTTCACTCAACCCGTCCTCTGTAAGTTCTCTACTCAATCGAGTTAACAAAACAAGTTTATTATAATTTTTTAATCATACCCCTCCCATTGCACAATATTGCACAATATTTCTGTCAGACGTTCTAACATGACAGCAGCTCTGCTTTTCTGCTTCCCTGTTCTCTGATAACCAATACACAATTAAGACTTGCTCCAGGATCCTGACTGTGTGTCACCCTGTCACATGGTCTTAGAGTGAAATCTCTTATTTGGCTGTATGTCCAAATGCTATTCTTCCTTGTGGGAGTTTACAGAGCAGAAAATTAGGACATATAGACAACATAACGTGTACATCTGATATCCACTGACAACAGGAAATTAAGACCTAGTTTCCTTGATAGTTGTTCTTCTTATCTATCATGTTAAATTATGAAAGCAAACCAACAAACATCACTCAAATTATTAGTGAATAAATGGTCCTTCCCTCCAAAAATTGTGATAATTTTATGATTTTTTTTTTCCCTCTCTGAGGGTTTTGGTAACAACATTTTAACACCGCCAGGGCCAGCTGCTACAAATGCAAAAAACAGTATTGATAACAAAGTTGTACACTATATTCTGTTCCCATTTTTAGAAAACTTAAAGTACAGCAGGCATAAACTGAAGGAAGGTGGGTGTCAAACGTGGGGAGGGGAAATGAACCTGAGAGCAGCTGCAGCAACTGTCACCTGCAGTGTCAGGTATGGAAGGGAACAGAGGCTCTGGCAAGATTCTGAAGAATCTACCTAGGAAATTTGAAGGCCAGAAATGCAGGAGAGAAGCCCAGCACAAGAAGAAGAGAGTCAGGCAGACGTAAGAGTAGCCAGCACATATGGCATGAGGAAGAGGGAAAATCTCATGGAGTCACACCTGTGCAAAAGTAACTGCATGTAACTAATGATAATGAGGGCTGAAAGGAGGAGGGTAAGAGTTTTCCAGGGAGGAGCTCCATTGCTGTCTGTCCAGTACAAAGTGATCAGCCCTGAAACCATATGCACACAGACAAGAAAACTGACTCATCAGTTTGTTTTTATATACTTGTGTAAACTATAGATAAATATGTATGTATGTATGTATGTATGTATCTATCTATCTATCTATCTATCTAACTAACTAACTATAATTATTAGGGGAAGAGAGACTGTCAATTTGAGAGTTGGGGGACATCGAGGGGGTTGGAGGGAAGAACAGGAGGGAGGAAAGGGAAGGGAGAAAGGGAAGTAATTATAGTTTAGTTGAAATATGTAAATACACAAATACATTGAAGTCATTGCTATGTATATGTTAAAGATGAAGCTCTTTTAATATTCTTTTAAAGTTCATTTCATGAAATACATAACAAAAAACATTTTCCTAAATAAAAAAAAAAAGAAAGAAAGAAAGAAGTAGTGGCAGAAACTGATGAGGACTTGGGCGAGTAGGTTTAGATATGGGACAGATGAGGGTTAGGGACAGGCTAGAAGAAAGCACATGCCTTTTAGATGGGAGGAAAGTAATCATCAAAAGTAGAAACTGAAAAGGTAAAAATGAAATCGGGAAAACGTTCTTGTCCTCCGCAGGAGAATGAAGTGACTTTATGTAACACACTGAAGACCAGATTGAAATATCCCATAATCTCTTTACTGTCTCCCCAGGCAGAGACGCCCTTCCCTGCCTACTAACGTATGTGAAGGTGTCCAGCAAAGGTAGAGCTTCGTTTAAGCAGAATGAAAAATCATGAGGCAGCAAATGAGGCAGCAATAGAGCCAGTCTAAGACAGGAGGACTACCAGAATGGATAGACAAAGGGCATTCTTCTCCACTTTTGGCCTGGCTCACTCCCTAGCTTTCAATGATGCAGTAGCTGGTAGCACGTCTGCCTGTAAGTGCAATGCCTACAAAAGCACGCTTCAGGAAAATAGATAATGCTAATGAGGCAATGTTATGCCATAGGAGCGAACAATTTTTTGGCATGTTTTATATTAATCCTTACAATGTACAAGAAAATCGTGCCTAGTGAACATGCTAAATCAGAATGTAACATCATTTCCACTTAAAGCAAACTTGTATTATTTGTAATCAGGTACTTTCATCCCCAGTACACAAAAGAAAGAGAGTATCACTATATATTAACGAGAGCTCACTAAGAAAAAAGTATTCAGTGTAAACATGGAACTATCCTTACATTTAATATAGTGATTTTTTGGATAATATTGCCCAATTAATCTCCAGAAAATTCATATCTGTGTCTGTATTTTCCAATTAATTTTAAATTCCATGTTTGAGCTGGTTTTATTACCAGATTATTAAATAAAAAAATAGAAACTATTGTGGAGGCACACTCACCAACTAACATGGGTTCATGGTCATATTCAAATGTCAATGCACCAAAGTTTCATCTTACAGCTTTTGTTCAATAAATATAGCACATAAAATGAGCTCCATGCCATAAATGTTTATACTTAAGTTCTTTTAAAACAAGGATGCTAAGGGTTCAAATGGCTTACAATTATAAATCCTTGACAAGCTACCTTGATTTTGATTATTCTAAAGTATAGTTTGTCTCCTCATGAGGGAAACAGTGAATAAATGAATTTGAATAATACTGCTAAATCAAGGACCTCATAACTGAATGACAATTTGGAAAATTTAATGGTCAAACAAAGAATTAGAATATTTAATGGCCTTGGTTGTCCATAAATTCAGGTATAAAATTTGTAGGACAACAGCTTTTAACTCAAAGTTTTACTCTAATTGTGCTTACATAGTCAGTATTGTTGGACATTAAACTTTCTGAGTTCAAATACATTGAAAAGACAGAGATGTTTGAACAGCCTCTTTAAAAACAGCATTATGTTATGCCCAAGGAACATGCTTGGGGAGGACCTAGTCCCCTTGCTCAAATGTAACCCATGGGCATCTCAGTCTCCATGTGGGTGCCCTAGGACGGGGAGCAGGAGCTGTCTCTGACATGGACTCAGTGGCTGGCTCTTTGGTCACCTCCTCCAGGTGGGCTAACTAGGTCACAGAGAAAGAGGATCTAGACAGTCCTGATGAGATCTGATAGGCTAGTGTCAGATAGTAGGGGAGTAGGACCTCTCCTATCAGTGGACTAGTAGAGGGACATAGCAGGGAGGGGAGGGAAACGGAGTGGGACAGGGAGGAGAGGAGAGAGGGGGCAACAATGGGGATAAAAACAAAATAAATAAAAAACAGCATTATGGAACTGTATAGAAAATGATGGAACAGCCACTGGAACTGGAAGGGAAATGAAATTGATGCACCTGTTTCATGTACTATTTGGTGTGGGGTCTCAGGGTGATGTTCTCAGTTGGGCAGGGTCCTGAATCTCTGCTGGGATCCTGGAACTTGGCTTCCAGGGGGATAACAGGTATTCCATTACTCTCAGGAGCAGCTAGATCATCTTAGGGTGAGGCCCAAGGGCACTAAGCCAGTGTATGGAAAAGGTTTTCCAGAGAGTATTACAGTTTAGCTCTTTTATCATAAGGTCACTTGTGGTAATGGAAGCTTTCTGGCCTTCCAAAGTATGTAGTGATACCCAAGTGTTATAGCTCTTGATCAAGCTGTGCTGAGCATGGCAGAGGTGTGGGCCAAGGCCCACGCCTAGTTGACTTGCAGCCCAGACACAGGCCCAGGGAGGCCCAGACCCATCAAGGCTCAGGCCAAGGGAGGCCCAGCCCCAGTGGATCAGAAGGTATGCCTAGTAAGAGGTGACCTGGAGAAGGATAAATGAGCAATCTCAGAAGGTCTTCAAATGAGAATGCGCATACCTTTATTCCGCTGATATCAAGAGCAATAAAAACCCTGGACAGAGGGAGGGATTTTGAGAGTGAATGTGTTTGATTCGCGGGGGATTAGGGAGTCCGATTACAAGGAGGCAAATACAGTACTTATTATCCTATACTGAGGGGATCACCAAGTTCAACTAAAGGTCACTGAAGGTCCTCAGCTGGGTGGGGGCTTTCTAGGAATTCCTAGATGCTTGTTAGATCACTCTCCTTGAAGGGTCTGGGCTGTAATCCACCCTGAGGACTAAGTGAAGCTCCTTTCAAGACCTGGAATCACCCAGATGAGGGACACTGTTAGCACCCCACTGAGAAAGTAGAGTACGTCACCGTAGACCAAGTGCAGATAAATGGCTACCTGGAGAGGACTGACTTCAACCTGCTCCATCAGATCCCCACAAAATGGATACACAAGGCAAAGAAGCATAGCAAAACTGCAGTCTGCTAGAACTTTAAATAGTTCAAAGGCTGGCTTCAGGGAGCGCAGGCCTTACCAGGGTAGTGCACGCAGCAGAAAAAGGAAACTAGGAAACACACCGAAACAAGCTAAGTAAACCAATAATCCCCATACTTCAAAACACACCAACGAAGCAAAATAAACACTGGATACTTGAATCTAAGCACTATGTAATAAATTGCTAGGTTTTTTTTTTTTTCCTTACCTCACTTTCAAAGCTATGACTTTGTTTTAACATTTTATTGCGTTGACCTGGTAATTTGATATTTATCACCTTAAACAAATTTAACTTCCAGTTTATCAAGTGAAATAAGAACCGCTGTGTCCTACTGTGCTACCACACCATTCGAGGTATGATTAGTCAATGGCTCAAAAATGGAACACTACAGCTCGTAATAACATTAGAGTCGCATGGACAGTTAACGGCCTTTGGAAAGAAATACTGCTCAAGCTTCAAATTCCAGCTGAACTCTGCATGTTGCGAGGGCAGGAGAACTTAGACCAGATGAGTCCTTTTCACAAACTCTTGTCATGCTGAGCGGATCCGGCTGTGGAAGCAGTTTGCCATTCTTATCTTCAGAAACACATAGTCAGTGCTCAGAGAGTAATGAATGTCAAAATAACACTTAGCTTTCTCTTGGGTGATTCAAAGGATTTTGGCCATAAAAACAGGCATAATAACCTTTCTGGTATGTGTCTCATTAATTGTCCTTCAAACTGAGAGAGGTATTTTCAGAAGATTGTTTGTTTGTGCTGGAAGATCAGGGAGCAATGAACAGTGTGAAAACTAAGAAGTCAGACAAAATCATTATGAGTGATGAACTGCACGCAGGGAAATGAAGTCCAGTCTTGGCACTGGGCTCAGCAGAAGCCTTCTGTGTACCCATTACCATGTTAGAGATGATGGTGAAGTACTTCTAAGCATCTGTGTACATAATCAAGATTTACATATGATAAATGTTTTCTTTTCCTCATTAATAAATCAAAACTTGGCCCTGACTTGAAGCCAAAAGGAAATATCTGAATGTCTTTGAAGACAGAAGTTCAATACAAATGAGAAAATTCCAGGAAGGATATTGAAAGGATATGCAAAGAAGACAGCCAAGCAGCCTTTTCCAATTTTGGCCTCAAATCTAATATCCTATTTGAAAACATAATGCAATTGTACAGCTGTAATGAAATGTTCCATCAAGAAAAGTAGATGCAAGCTCCCAAAGACACCTCTTTGTCCTCTTGCACATGACAGTAAATAAGGCATAGTGGCCAATACCAAAGAAAACAAGCATGGTGGTGAACGAGGCAGGGCATATTTGAGATATTAGATGATCATCAACTCTTACTAAAGAACCTTTCCAAACTCATTTCTAGGGACAATTTAAATCAAGATTTTAGTGTTAGAGAGAGAGATGGCTCAGTGGTTAAGAGTATTGACCCCTCTTCCAGGCAATCCAGCTTCAATTCCCAGCACCCACATAGCAGCTCACAACAGTCTGTAATTTCTGTTACAGGGGATCCTACACCCTCACACAGACATACAAAGAGTCAAAAGACCAATGTATACTAAATAAATAAATAAATAAATAAATAAATAAATAAATAAATAAATATATAAAGTTTTAAAAATTAAAAAAAAAAAAAGATATTTCCAGGAGCACAGTGCATCTTTGAATATTTAGAGTATAGATTCCATAGCTCCTCTTTTTATTTTTAAATACTAATCTTCAGAGGGTTAAGTTTTATTATAATCATTTTGTAAAATTGTAAACAAGCTCAAATCCTTTCTGTTGGGGAATTGATAAGGTATAGGTTAATATATCTAAAAAAATACAATATGACATGGGGATTCTTTAAAATTCTGAAATAAGAAAAATAGAAAAGAGAAGCTGGACATGGTATGTCACACACTTTTTAAAAATTTTTTATTAATTACACTTTATTCATTTTGCATCCCCCCATAAGCCCCACCCTCCTCCCCTCCCAATCCCACCCTCCCTCCCCTTTCTGCATGCATGCCACTCCCCAAGTCCACTGAGAGGGGAGGTTCTCCTCTCCTTTCTGATCTTAATCTATCAGTTCTCATCAAAAGTGGCTGCATTGTCCTCTACTGTGGCCTGGTAAGGCTGCTCCCCCCCCTCAGGGGGAGGTGATCAAAGAGCAGGCCAATCAGATTATGTCAGAGGCAGTTCCTCTTCCCATTACTAGGTAATCCACTTGGACACTGAACTGCCATGGGCTACATCTGTCACACACTTTTAATTCTAGCACTCAGGGGGAAGTGGCAGGCAGGTATCTGTGAGTTCAAGGCTAGCCTGCTTAACAAAGCCAAGTCAAGGAAAGCCATGGCTACACAGAGAAACTCTGTCTTGAAAAAAATAAATAAATAAATTGAGTAAAAATACATAGGAATTATGTAGTTACAAACTCAATTTATATATCAAGGTATAAATATATGTAAATATATTTATGAAGAATGAAATATAAACTGTTGCAGGAAGAGGGTGGTTAAGTGAATCATAAAACCAAGTGTCTTCAAGAAGGACATAAGCTGCCTCTACATGAATCTTGTATGCAACTTTGTATAATAAAAGCACTCAACAGACAAAAAATTTGTAGGATATTTTACAGTGATTTTGATCATTAGGAAGAATGTGAAAATAGAAATGTAAAAATTGCAGAATTAAAAAAACATAAAAAATATTAAGATTTCAGAGATGTTCATGACAATTTCTTAAATATTTTACAAACTTTTGAGAGTAAAGAGGACTTAATAATTCTTTGACATTATGTTTAATCCATTTACCTACAAATTTCATGATTTCATTGTTTTTAATTGCTGAGTAGTATTCCATGGCGTAAATGTATCACAATTTCTGTATTCATTCTTCAGTTGAGGGACATTTAAGCTGTTTCCAGATTCTGGCTATTACAAATAAAGCTGCTACAAACATGGTTGTGCAAATGTCCTTGTTATATATTATATTTTAAAAATATGCCTAGGAGTGGTATAGCTGGATCTTGAGGAAGCTCTATTCCTAATTTTCTGAAAGCATCAGATTGATTTCCAAAGTGGTTGTACAAGAATTCCCACCAGCAATGAAGGAGGGTTCCCCTTTCTCCACATCCTCTCCAGAATGTGTTGTCACTTGAATTTTTGAGCTTAGCTATACTGATGGGTGTAAGGTGAAATCTCAGGGTCCTTGTGATTTGCATTTCCCTGATGACGAAGTACTTTGAGCATTTCTTTATGTGTTCCTCTGCCATTCAATATTCCTCTATTGGGAATTCTTTATTTAGCTCTGTATCCATTTTTAAATTGGATTACTTGGTTTGTTGGTGTTTAACTTCTTGTATACTTTATATATTCTGGATATTAGCCCTCTGTCAGATATAGGGTTGGTAATGATCCTTTCCCAGTTTGTAGGGTGTTGTTTTGTTGTGACAACAGTGTTCTTTCCTTTACAGAAGCTTTTCAGTTTCATGAGATCGCAGTTATTGATTGTTGATCTTAGAGCCTATGCTGTTGGTGTTCTGTTCAAGTTGTCCCCTAAATATAATATAGGATAAACATACTAAAATCTATAGTCTTAAAGAAGCTAAACAACAAGGAGGACCCTAGGGAAGGTGCTAAGTCCTCATCCCGAAGGGCAAATGGGATAGACATTGGAAGCAGGAGAAGACAGGGAACAGGAAATGAGCCTACCACGCAAGACCTCTGAAAGACTCTACTGACCAGGGTATCGAAGAAGCAGATGCTGAGACTCATATCTAAACTTTAGGCAGAATTCAGGGAACTTATGGAAGAAAGAGGATATAGAAAGACCTAGAGGGGACAGGAGCTCTACAAGGAGTCCAATAGAGACAACAAATCTGGACCCAAGCGACTTTGCAGAGATCCATACTCCAACCAAGGACCATGAATGGAAAGGACCTAGACACCCTGATCAGATGTGTAGCCCATGGGTAGCTCACTCTACATGTGGGTCTCCTAGTAAGGGGACCAGGGTCTGTCTCTGACATGAACTCAGTGGTTGGCTCTTTGATCACCTCTACCAGAGCGGGGAGAAGCCTTGCCAGCCCACAGAAGATGATAATGCAGCCAGTTTTATTGAAACCTGATAGGCTAGGGTAAGACAGAAGGGGAGGAGGACCTCCCCTATCAGTGGACTAGGGGAGGGACATAGGGGGAAAACAGGGAGGGAGGATGGGACTGTGAGGAGAAGAGGGCAGGGCTACAGCCAGGATACAAAATGAATAAATTATAATAAATAATGAATAAATTTTAAAAAGAAATTATGTAGAAGAGAAGCTGCTGTCCATTGTCAAAGTATAAATCAGAATTACACTCAACATGTAAAAAACTCATGATAAGAAATCTAGTGTTACTATAGAACTATGAACAATTCAAATGCTCTTTGCAAGACAAGAATTCTCTGCCAGCTTCTTGTATTTCTTTCTCCATCAGCCATCTGTCTGGTGACAAACTCAGGAGTAGATAGGTTGTCACATTTGGGCATGTCATCTTTGGCAGACCCAACAGTCAAACTCCATCTACCTACAGTATTTATCATAAAAATACCTAAGAAATAAGTGAATGGAAAAAACAGTCACAGAAGTCTTCCTTTTTTAAAGCAAAATAACTGCAAATTTCACTTATGAAATCAATACACATTGAATGACTGATATTACTAAGATAAGTTTCCCATGTAGTAAAGGAATTTTCTGGCATCATCTTCATGTTTCTAAGCCACAAATAAATAAATAAATAAATAAATAAATAAATAAATAACCTTATCTTGACCTCTTGGCTTGCTTTTCTTTTTTTCTTTTTCTTTTTTTTTATTAATTACAGTTTATTCACTTTGTATTCCCCCTGTACGTTCTTCCCTCCTCCCCTCCCAATCCCACCTTCCTTCCTTCTTTCCCACTCACACCCCTCCCACAGTCCACTGATAAGGGAGGTGCTCCTCCTCCTCCCTCTGATCCTAGTCTATCAGGTCTCATAAAGAGTGGCTGTATTGTCTTCCTCCGTGGCCTGGTAAAGCTGCTTCCCAATCAGGAGGAGGTGATCAAGGAGCAGGCCAATCAGTTCCTGTCAGAGACAGTCACTTTCCCCATTACTGTGGAACCCACTTGGACAGTGAGCTGCCATGGACTACCTTTGTGCAGGGGTTCCCGGCCATCTCCATTAGTGGTCCTCGGTGGGAGTATCAGTCTCAGAAAACACCCCTG
Source organism: Psammomys obesus (assembly GCF_907164565.1). NCBI lineage: Eukaryota > Metazoa > Chordata > Mammalia > Rodentia > Muridae > Psammomys > Psammomys obesus. The sequence goes on along the minus strand of NW_026591086.1, from coordinate 17,661,513 downwards.
TGCCCAGACATTTTGGATCTGTTGCTCTCCTTGTGGAGCTCCTGTTCTCTCCAGGTCTTACTATCTGCCATTTCTTTCATAAGATTCCCTACACGCTGCCCAAAGGTTGGCCATAAGTCTCAACATCTGTCTTGATACCCTGCAGGTTAGATCCTTTCAGAGTCCCTCTGTGGTAGGTTCCTGCCCTGTTCCCTGTTTTCTCCCTCCCCTGTTGTCCATCTTCTTTGCCTTTCTGAATGGGGATTAAGCATCTTAGCCAGAGTCCTCCTTCTTGATTAGCTTTCTTAGGTGTACAGATTTTTATATGTTTATCCTATATTATATGTCTAATATCCACTTAAGAGTGAGTATATACCCTGTGTGTCTTCCTGCTTTTGAGATACCTCACTCAGGATGATCTTTTCCAGTTCCTACCATTTAACCATATATTTTATGATTTCCTTTTTTTTTTTTTTTACCAGATAAAAGACCCAGAAATAAACCCAAACACTTATGAACACCTGATTTTTGACAAAGATGCCAAAACCATAGAATGGAAAAAAAAAAAAAAGATAGCATCTTCAACAAATGTTGCTGGTCTAACTGGATGGCTACATATAAAAAAGTGTAACTAGATTCATACTTATTACCCTGCACAAAACTAAAGTCCAAGTGGATCAAAGACCTCAATATAACACCAGACACGCTAAACCTGTTAGAATAAAAAGTGGGAAAGAACTTCAGGTTCTTATTGGCACAGGAGACAACTTCCTGAACAGAACACCAACAGCACAGGCTCAAAGAGCAACAGTAAATAAATTATACCTCATTAAACTGAATAGTTTCTGTAAAGCAAAGGACACTGTCATCAAAACAAAATGACTGCCTACAGATTGGGAAATAATCTTCACCAATGCTATTATCTGACAGAGGGCTAATATCCAGTATATATAAAGAACTCAAGAAGTTAAACAGCAACAAACCAAGTAATCTAATTAAAAAATGGGGAACAGAGCTAAATAGACAACTCTCAATAAAGGAATATCGAATGGTAGAGAAACACTTAAAGAAATGTTCAATGTCCTTAGTCACCAGGGAAATGCAAATGAAAACGACCCTGAGATTTCACCTTACACCCATCAGAATGACTAAGATAAATAACTGAAGGAGAACACATGCTGGAGAGGTTGTGGAGAAAGGGGAACCCTCCTCCACTGCTGGTGGGAATGTAAACTTGTAAAACCACTTTGGAAATCAATCTAGAGCTTTCTCAGATAATTAGTAGAGCTTCCTCAAGATCCAGCTATAGGACTCCTAGGCATAAATCTAAAAGATGATCAAGTATACAACAAGGACATCTGCTCAACCATGTTTGTAGCAGCTTTATTTGTAATAGCCAAAAGCTGGAAATAACCCAGATGCCCCTCAATTGAGGAATGGATACAGAAATTGTGGTACATCTACACAATGGAATATTACTCAGAGATTAAAAAAGCAAGGAAATCATGAAATTTCCTGGCTTGCTTTTAACAGTGCTTTTGTGTTCTTACACTTTTAGAACTAGGTACAGTTCCCTTGTTGTGCTAGTACATTTTCACAGGCTGTTCCCTTTTTAAAAACAAATTAATTATTTACAGTTTATTCACTTTGTATCCCAGCTGTACCTCCTTCCCTCATTCCCTCCCAACCCCCTCTTTCCTTCTTCTTCTCTTCCCATGCTCCTCTCCAAATTCACTGGTAGGGGAGGTCCTCCTCCCCTTCCATCTGACCCTAGCCTATGAGGTCTCATCAGGATTGGCTGCATTGTCTTCCTCTTTGTCCTGGTAAGGCTATTGCCCCCTCAAGGGAAGGTGATCAAAGAGTCAGCCACTGAGTTCATGTCAGAGACAGTGCCTGTTCCCCTTACTAGGAAACATACCTGACATTGAGCTGCCCTGGGTTACATCTGAGCAGGGGTTGTAGGTCATCTCCATGAATAATTCTTGGTTGGAGTATCAGTCTCAAAGAAGACTTCTGGGTCCAGATATTTTAGTTCTGTTGCTCTTCTTGAGGAGTTCCTGTCTTCTCCAGGTCTTTAAATCTCCCCTTTCTTTCATAAGATTCCTGCATTCTGTTCAAAGTTTGGTTGTGAGTCTCAGCATCTGCTTTGATATGCTGGGTAGAGTATTTCAGAGGCCCTCTGGGTAGTCTCCTATCCTCTTTTTTCCATCTTCTGATGTCTGTCCAATTTACCTTTCTGAGTGAGGACTGATCATCTTACCAAGGGTCTACCTTCTGGTTTAGCTTCTTTAGGTGTAAAGATTTTAGTATGTTTATCCTATATTATATATATATATATATATATATATATATATATATATATATATATATATATATATATAATGCCCACTTACAAGTGATTATATACCTTGTGTGTCTTTCTGCTTCTGGGATACCTCACTCAGGATTCTTATCAAGTATATACCATGAACAATCTCTGCTTCTACATGACTTGTACAAACATTTAAAATTTTAATTTAAGCAAAGATTTTGAAATTATATCTGGCAAATCAAAGTCTAAGATAGCTCACCTTCTAATAGACTCTAGTGTTCTTTTCAGTTTGTTTTTTTCTAAGTATTGTTTATGTATACACCAACAATGGTGACTTGCCAGCAAGATATGCTAATGCAGTGGTGGAAGAAAACAAACAAACAAACTTGTGGGAATAACCATCCCATGACTGATTTGTTCTATGGAGCATTGCAGGAGATAGAACCCTTACTGAACACTGATTTGATGACCAACAACCTGAGATTAGATATCCCAGAGACTTAGTGCAAACACAAATACTACTATATTTAAACAAACATATAAAACCAACAAAATAGAATGAACGAACAAACAAACAAACAAACAAACTAAAACAACATAGTGGAAAAATGGCTTCTAATGACTTTCTTCTATATTCCTAGATCATTGCCTTGCTGACCATCCTCAGAGAAGCTTCCTCCTCCAACAGATTAGAAAAACTACAGAGACCCACAGCCAAACAATATGCAGAGAATGAGAGACCATCAAACACTCAACCTCAAACAGGATATCTCCATCAAATATTTCCCTTCAGGGTCCAGAATCCCTTTAGAAGATGAAGTGGAAAGAGTGTAAGGGCCAAAGTGGAGGGAGGACACCAAGAAAATAAGGCCCTCTAAATAAATGTAAGCAGAGCTCATAGGAACTCACAGATTCTGAAACACCATGCACAGGGCTTTGATGGGTCTGTAGCAGGTACTCTGTGTATATATTATTAAGAGTTCCAGTTTAGTGTTTTTGTGGAATTCCTGAGTGTGCAACCAAGTGGACTTGTGTTTCCAGTGCCTTCTCTGGCTTTTTCCTTGTGTTTGCTTTGTCCAATTCCAATGTTTTAGGTTTTGTTTTATCTTATTTTTCTTTATTATATTTTATTATCATTCCTTAGAAGCCTGCTTGTGTTCTAATGAGAAACAGAATGATGAGTAGATCTGAATGGAGGGGAGGTGGGAAGGAACTAGGAGAAGTAGAAGTATGAGAAAGTGCAATCGAGGGGTGTGTGTGTGTGTGTGTGTGTGTGTGTGTGTGTGTGTGTGTGTGTGTTATGAGTGGAATAGTGAGCCTTTTTTCAGAGCAGAGCTGGAGTTGAGCAGGTGGGCCGAAGCTCAAACCCTAACTCTCTGATGGCCCAAGGTCTCGAAATGCATCGTGATTCCTGTCCATTGGCCTGTAAGGTTTATGTAGGTAATCTTGGAAGCAACGGAAATAAGACTGAATTAGAAGGGGCTTTCGGCTCTTTTGGACCACTCCAAAGTGTGTGGGTTGCTCAAAACACTCCTGGCTTTGCTTTCCTTAAATCTGAGGATCCCTGAGACGCTGCTGATGCTGTCGAGAGCTAATGGAAGAACACTGTGTGGCTGCTGTGTAAGAGTCGAACTGTCAAATGATGGAAAAAGAAGTCGAAATTGTGGCCCACCTCCCTCTCGGGGTCGTCCTCGAGATGATTACCATAGGAGGAGTCCTTCACCTTGGCGCTGATCTCCAAGAAAGAGAAGCTTCTCTCGAAGCCAGAGCGGGTCACTTTCTACAGACAGGAGAGGAGAAAGGTCTCTGTCTCTGTAAGAGAAATCACAAGTTGTCTCCATCATTTTTTAGGTCTTGTAGCTGATCTAGGTCAAATGAAAGGCAATAGAAGACCAGTTTGCAGAAGCTCTCTTGAGCAAGATTGAATTTGGTTTGAACTTTGGTTTTTCATAGACTGAAATAAACCTATATCCTGCCCAGTTAAAGTATGATGTGCTAACGATATAGAAACAACTGGCAGAAATTGAACATTCTTTGTTTGAAAATGTAAATCTAAGATACCAGTGTCCTATCAGTTTAAGGGTACATTGTAGTTAAACTTTGACTTACTGTGCAAGATTTTTTTTTTCATGTTTGTGAGAATCCTTGAGATTAAACTTTTGGTTACAAAAAAAAAGTCTATTTTCAAAATAGGGAAAAAAGGAGAAAATAATGAACTATATAATGCTCTAATTTTCAGACCAGAGAACAGTATAATTGAATATAGTGTATGATCTAACATACTAAATTCTATCTGTATTTTATTATATAAAGTTCTTTTCATTTACTGGCTAGTGACAATTGCTATAATAAAATAAAACATGAGGGTTTTGTATTGGAAAAATGAAAATCAAGTTTCTTTTAAGAAGATAATATAGCCCTTGTGTAACTTTTTCCAGCATGAATCTTGACTAGGAACCACATGAAGACATGTTGTTAGTGGATGCTAAGACAATACGTGTAACACACAATAAGTAATTATCAAATCTTAATAAAAAGAATACCACAAGCTATATAAGGTTAAAATACTTAACTTTCTACAGAATCAGCATTCTTACTTCACAAAAGCTTGAAACATCTTACAAAAAGGTTTCAGTCAAACCAGATAAAATAGGGAGTGATTTCAAAGAGGAAATAAGCAACTTGGGGGGTGCTGAATAAGTACAGCAAAAACACATGCCACATTGTATTACAGAAGAGTGGAGAATAAGAGTCCTCAAATACCATTGCTAGTGATCAACACATGATTCATTGTCAGATTCATGTGAACCACAATAGGAAATCAAATCAGTTTTTCAATAGCAGCAGAGCTGTTCTTGATTGGAAAACCTGAGGGAAATTTCTTCCTGAGTTTCTCATAAGAGCTCTGGGTGATAAAGAGTTCAATGTTTCTTGTACCTCATTGCATTGCCTATAACACATTCGTGTTGTTGCTTCAAATAAAGTTTTTTTTCAATATGGGTCCATGACCTAGCACCAAAACATAGTTCAATAAAAGGAAATGTAAAAGGGGTCAAAATAATACAGGCCTTCACACTACATAGAAATCTGATGATCAAACTTGACCCAAAGGTAAAAGTCATGGCAAAAGAAGAATATGCAGCACATGCTACAAGAAGGTCTCCATAAACACCATCTCTCAAATGGGCAGTTAATAACCAAGCAACAGTGGGAAACTCAGTTGATATTGCTGGACAATAATCTAGAAAAGTCGACTGCAGTTCTTCTAAATAAAATGATCACATCCATTACAAGCCGGGTGAGAGTAAGAAAGAAATAAGAAGTCTTGTGGAGTGTGGAGAGGGGACTCAGTGGCTAATGGCCATTATTGTGCAAGAACTTGAATCTGTGTTAGAATCTCCAGCTTGATATTTTTTCTTCCATGTTCTATTATAAGGAAATGGGGAGTATACAAGTAAGAATACACATCACAGTGGACATATATTGCAATGGGGTGCACTAGAGCACGCGCTCGTATTACATGGGTGGTAAGCGCAGAAAATCAATCCATTTTAAGAATCCTCTCATCCAAAGCGAGCACTAGAAAACACTGGTACTATGGTATTACAGTATGTCCCTTTTTGTAAAGTACACGTTAAAATTGTGTTGGATGTATCCTAAAGAAAATATGAATGAACTTGGCTATCCTTATGAAACTATGGTTACAATCAAAGAACAATCAAAGTCTACACATTCTGTATATAATAGCATGAAACTAAAGAAAATTTAAATAAAAAGCATTACCAGAGAAAATCAAAGACTTCTAATAATTCTATGAAACTTTATAAAATGTAAAGCATATAAACTGTGATGCAATGCTTTTTTTTGTGGTTGTTGTTGTTCGCATGTAAGACATTTAAGCATAGTAGTGAACATAACAATAAGCCAATATAAAAAAAAAACTACACAAGTTAGTCAAGTGTATATCTCTTCATAATTGTTTTGTGACTAGTCATTCCTAAAGTTTATATTCTAAGGTATTTCATGAAGCATCAAATTAAAATATGGTATCAACAGAATAATTTTATGCTAGCAAACTACTACTCATAGTCATGAATTAGTTGCAAGTGTGTCAATTAACTGGTAGTAATTTTCAGAGAAGAAACAAAGTCCAATAAAGCAAAAGATATTTAAGGACTATGAGAAAAAAATGTAAAAATTAATATCCAATATAAATATTATGAACAAATTATAATTATTTATTTTTAGGCGTACAGTTCACAGTCTATTTCAAGTCCACTGATTGGGGAGGACCTCCTCCCCTTTCATCTGACCCTGTTTTATCAGGTATCTTCAGGACTGGCTGCAAAATCCTCCTCTGTGGCCTAGCAGGGCTTCTCCTCCCTTGGAGGGTGGGGAGGTCAAAGAGCCTGCCATTGAGTTCCTGTCAGAAATAGTCCCTGTTCCCCTTACTAGGGTACCACTTGATTATTGTACTCATGCCATGTGTAACTCCTGAACATCTGGTACTACTGATTTGTATGTATACTCTAGATTTATGTACATAGCATCATTGTTAATATTTTTTTTGCCTGTTTATCTTTTTCAGCAATTATTTCATGATCACTGAGTGGTTCACCATGTAAAGTATTTCCATTTCGTTCTGATCTTCTGTGGAACATTGAATTGTATGAATGTACCTACCAGGCTAGCTTACCTAGCATTTGTTTTAGATCTTTGAATTGTTTGCCATTTGGGGATACTATAAATAAGGCTGATATGAATTTCTGTATAAATCTTTGTTTTGTCTACTTTATTCTGACTTGATCAGACATGGAACGCTATTTATATAGTTTATGGATTTTTGCATTGCTACTGGGAAGGTGAGGATGATCCAGGTTTCATATTTGCATATAGTGGGGAATTACAAAATTTTCTATTGTATCCTAGGATAACGGTGCATGTGTTTGTTTGTTTTCTTATGCCATGAGGATTATCTTCTATTCATTCTATTTTTTTCTTCATTTACTTATTTTCTAATCCCTGTTTCTGTCTTGCTGATTATTTGAGATTTCTCTGTTATGCGAACTGGTCTTTTCATTCAAAGGAATTTTAAAAAAAAGGTTTCCACCACCATTTCGCTGTAGGTTTTAAAACATCTGTTTGTGATGATTTTGTTCTATTATTTCACTTTTGTGTCATGATTTCACTAAGTGAAATAGTCATTGGCATTTTGGCTGTCTAACTTCTATAACATCCAAGTACATTTAGTTCTAATATTGTTTTTATATTCTTTCCCTAAAACCAAGTATATTTATTTAATAATATTTTCAGGCCATAAATCTTTTATATCATTAACTCTAGGCAGCAGAAGAAATTTTTCAACATTCTCATACTCAGAGTAATTAGCAAAGACTGGGTTCTCTAGCCCAGTGCTACTTTTGGTGTTGGCATACATATAAAATTTTAATCCGATCAATAAAAATAAAAAATAAAAAATAATGTAATACTCCTCATATGGTTTTAACATATTGAATTTTAAATTTTGTTTGGCCTATCTGAGTACATTCATTGTATGGGACATGACTATTCAAATATAGCCTCCTTTAGAGGCTATAATCTGTTTTCATTCTGATTCTCAAAATCTTTTTTTTTACTGTTTTTTAAAAAATTTATTATTATTATTATTATTATTATTGTTATTATTTATTACAATTTATTTACTTTGTATTCTGGCTGTAGCCCAGCTTAATCTACTCCTAGTCCCACCCACCCTTCCTTTTCTTCTGCTATGCCTCTTCATTAGTTCACTGATAGGGAAGGACCTCCTTCTTTTCTATCTAACCCTAGCCTATCAGGTTTGATTGCATCATCTTCTTTTGTGGCCTGCAAGGCTGTACCACCCCTCCCCTCAGGTAGAGGTGATCAAAGGGCCAGCCACTGAGTTCCTGTCAGAGACAGCCCCCATGCCATTACTAGGGAACCTACTTAGAAACTGAGCAGCCAATGGGCTTCCTCTGAGCAGAGAATTTAGGTGCTCTCCATGCATGGTCTGTAGTTACAGGACAGGAGCCTTTCACATGGGGTCTCTGAAAGACTATAACCATCAGGGTATTGAAGGAGATGCTGAAACTCATAACCAAACTTTGGGCAGAGTGCATGGCACCTTATGGAAGAAAGGGGATATAGAAAGACAGGAACCCCACAAGGAGAGCAACAGAACCAAAAAACCTGGGCCCAGGGGGGCCTGCAGAGACTGATTTTTTTTAATTTAATTTAATTTTTTTATTATTAGTTACATTTTATTAACTCTGTATCCCAGCTGTATCCTGCTTCCTCATTCCCTCCCAAACCCTCCCTCCCTCCCTCATCTCCTCCCTGCCCCTTTCCTCTCCTTTCATATGACCCTGTTTTATCAGGTATCTTCAGGACTGGCTGCAAAGTTCTCCTCTGTGGCCTAGCAGGACTGCTCCTCCCTTGGGGGGTGGGGAGGTCAAAGAGCCTGCCATTGAGTTCCTGTCAGAAATAGTCCCTGTTCCCCTTACTATGGGAAACCAATTGGATACTGAGCTACTACGGGCTTCATCCGAGCAGAGGTTCTAGGTTATATCCATACATGGTCCTTGGTGGAGTGTCAGCAGAGACTGATTCTTAAAATCTTAATATGAGAATCACATGGTTGATTTATAGATATACAGATGCACACAAAACTAAAAAAAATACTAAATTACTTTTTAATTTTTAAATTTTTTTTTGAAAATTTCATACATGTTTACATTCAAATTTGTATACTCTAGAATTTATGTGCATAGCTTCATTGTTAATATTCTTCTTTGTCTGAATTTATTTCAGCAGTACTATTTCATGATTGTTGTGTGGCTGCCCATATAAACAGAGTATTTCCATATAGATTAGCTCACATCTACCCTAATATCTCCTCTTCAACTCTTCCCATGCTCCCACCAATATGCCTTTTGCATAGCTTATGGCGTTTTGTTTTTCATTTTGTTGTTGTTTGTTTGTTTTTGATAACTCTCTAAAACCATGTAGTGTTGCCCATATGTTCATGGATACAGGGCCATCTGCAAGAGTAGGGGAAATCTAACAGTAGCCATATACACAAAAGAGAATGGTTCTCCCTCCCTTTGCAAATGTCAACTATCCAACATTTTGTTGTTTTAAAGAAAGAACATCTTAATCTTTCAATTTTACCAACACTCAGAAGCCAGATATTAGAGTAAAAACCTACTAGCACAAAGAGGCAGACAAAACACACAGCTTATTTTCCTATTCAGCTAACATTTAAGACATCCCAGAAGGAAAAAAAAAAAAAAAGAAATCCTTTCTACTCATCTCACATCTCAGAAAGAAAAAGTTAAAAGCCCTTTCTTCTTCTCCAAGCTGTCTTAAATACCCTTCTCTCAATATGCTTCCTTTCTTTTTAATCCCTGTCAACTAGTTGCATGACCTAGGGTTAATTTATTTAATCCTGTTTACAGAAAACTCTTAGATTAAAGATATGTGCTAGGGCTGAGACACACTAAACAATCAACCAACCAAACAACAACAACAAAAACAGTTGTTGTTTTTTTACAGTTCATAGTCTCAAGGCTCACAATGAAATAAAATATCCTACAACATTTTTTTTCTAAATTAAAAATATTTATTTAGCATCAATAAACTATATACTATCTGGTAAAAATTACATTCGGAATGTCCAGTCCATATGTTTTTAGCAACCTTGAAGAAAGTACTCTACTCTCAATACTATCTTGCTGTGTTCTGAGTTCTATATTTATCTCAATTTTTATCATGACTTGCATTACCAAAAAAAAAAAAAAAAAAAAAAAAAAAAAACCTTATAAGACCTAAAATATCTTCTTAAATCCTAAAAAAACTAAGCTTAATTGTAAGCCTAATACTATCTAGTCTTCAACCCTATCAGAGACCTGAGAAGAATAAATTCTATCCAAATACGGTCCTTGGTCGATGCCTCAGTCTTTGCAGGCTCCTCTGGCTCTAGGTTTGTTTTTTTTTTTTTGTTTTGTTTTGTTTTGTTTTTTTTGTTTTATTTATTTATTTTTTTTGGCTTTGCTAGTCTTCTCGTAGGGCTCCTGTCTCCTTGGGTCTCTCTATCTCCTCCTTCCATAAGGCTCCTTGCACCATTCCCAAAGTTTAACTGTGACTCTCTGCATCTGTTTAAATCCCATGTTGGGTGGAGCCATTCAGAGGACATCTGTGATAGGCTCCCTTCCTGTTCTCTCTCTTTTACTGCTTCTGGTGTCTATCCTGTTTGCCCTTCTGAATGAGAATTAAGCATTTTCCCTAGGGTCCTCCTTGTTGTTTAACTTCTTTAGGTCTGTAGATTGTAGTATTTTTATCCAATATTATGTGTCTAATATTCACTTATAAGTGAGTATATACCATGCATATTTTTCTGATTCTGGGTTACCTTACTCAGGATGAACTGCAGCCTTACCACCCTAAATGCACCCCATCTCGGAAGCTAAGCAGGGTTGTGTATGGTTACTACTTAGATGGAAGACCAAACTAACTTATAAAGACTAAAGTTTTAAAAAGTTTATTTTTGTTGTTTTGTATTAAAAACAGAGTTAAGAGATTACTTTTTGTTTTGTTGTACTCAATACAGGGATTCTCTGTGTATCATTGGCTGTCCTGGAATCTCTTTGTAGAGCAGGCTGGCCTGCTGAATGCAGGGATTAAAGGTGTAGGCCACCATGCCTGGCAATATAAAATATCTGAAGTAAATTCAAATGATTACTGCAGTTCAAACTTGTTTTCTAAATCTCTAAGAACCTTGACAAGTTACGCATCTCTTCATTGATTTCTATTCACTGGAATAATAATCCCAGTAGAGGCCACTATGACAATACAACCACTTAGCAGGCTGATAGTCATAGGTTCTACCCTAGGACCTTTGGCATCCTCAGCATGGATTTTTTTGACTAGCATTACAGTATCAGGCATTCAATTCCCTCCTGAGTAGCAGACCCTAAATTCAATAAGAAATAAGCAGTTAGTTACCTAATGACACTCATGCCATCAGTGTTAAGGAGAAAGATAAAACTAATGAATTTATCGAGCATAACTTTGAAATAGCAAGAGAATTAGTAAAATAAGTATACTCTTTTCACACTACAATATTTTGAAATACAGTTGGAGTGGAGAATGCAAGCTGTTCTCATTTTCATAGTTCAACCCTTTTACAAGTTAGCATTTTATTGCATACAAATCAAAGAGACAAACTTCAATTTCTACAAATCCCCGAAGTATTTTCAAGATCCCTATTTATTAATTACGTTGTAGTAAGCATGATGTCTTAAATTAGTTATTTAAACTCTAGTGCCAATCTAATAAATCCAGCTGTATTCTGTTTATGTGATAAGCATTCACTTGATAAAGCAGAAAACGAATTAATGAACCTTTTGTCTTAGGAAATGCTTTGGATAATTTCTACTATAAACGAGCAGCCATTAATAATGAAAGATATGTATTGCAGTTAGAGATGACTTCCCTGAATCACGTGACAGCTCATAAGTATCTGTAAATCCAGTCCAGTTGTTTCGGCAGACTCAGTGCCATCTTTGGCCTTCACAGACACTAAGCGCACATGTGGTAAAGACAATAATGTAGGTAAAACTCTCATACACACAATTAAACAAAATAAGATAAATAGCAATCACTAGTTTTAGGACTATGGGAAAATAATAGGGGCTGAGAAGAAAATGACTAAAGAGAAGATTTCCTAAAAGGGAGTGAATCCAAGGAGTAAAATCCTAATTAATATACTAAAATTTAGTGAAGAAATCATGGCTGTGCATGAAAAACATTCTATACTTCTAATGTTTTGTTTCATTTCGCTATATCTTCCTTGCAAGTTCACCCAGACTTACTGACTGTTTCCTAAGTGATGGAAGCAACAATCATCCATACTCCTTCCCAATCTTTACATTCTGGGTTAAAAGCTATTATATATATTAGCACTATATATATGTATATATATATATATATATATATATATATACACACACAGAAGCTTACAAGGGAAATGGCTATTATAATTTAGTCATCTTAAGCAACAGATCTGGGATTTCCTTTTTGACAAACTGGAATCTGTTTGTAATTATTACACACTCAGTTGTTAACTCTCACTGTTAGAGCCTATAATGACAGACTATTATGACGTGAGAAATAAAAAAGCAAAATTCATGATATGTAACCCCACCACAAAACAGCTCCAAGTCAGGAAAGGTGACTGCATGGGTAAACACGCTTGGTGCAGAAGCCTGTCAACCTGCGTTCAAACCCTAAAACCTACATAAGAAACTACAGAGAGAACTGATTCCACCCAGTTACACCCATCGCTCCGAATACATGCTATGCACACTCCATCCCCACTTTAAAAATAAAAAGAAACCTTCTGGAAAGGTTTTTAATTCCGTGCGCCAGAACAAGGAAACAAAGTGAATGAGCCTTTTGCACAAGTGTGAGGGTGCCCTTATCAATGCTCAGTCGCCTTTGCTTGGGAACTGAGTAGAATTAGTTTACCAATTACAAATCTGAAAAAAAAAATTACTAGTCTTGCTCATTTCTCAATAAAATCAGTGAACCATGAACCTCAACTTGCCCTCTCTCGCTTTTATCTTTTGTTTCCTGATGCCCCATTATGAAGTTATTAAGAATATTACCAAAATTCAGAGAATAGGTGAGAAAAAAATAAAAATATAAAAATCTCTCTTTCTTCATGTTCTGTGTTAAGCTCAGCAAAAAATTTCTAGTTTATCTGGACATTTTCATATTAAGAAAGAGTCTCAAATAAATTTATAAATATTTATTGATGCAAAGACCTCTTTTCAAGGTTGATGATAAAGGTTTGTTAAAAGAGTATAGCAATGAGCATATAAAAAACTGAAGGTCTCTTGCATTTCCTTTTGAAATTATGATAGATAGGAAAACAATGACCTATTTCCAGTTTCCAAGTTCATGATTTTTGTTTCTCTGCCACTGCTGAGGATCAGTGACTTTTATGTAAGCGTGCTTGGGCAATACAGAATGCCATATTCATCCTTCAGTCAGACAAAGCCATTTCTCCAGCTGTTTAGCTTCATACATGATGAGCATGTTGTTCCTTTCAGACCAGATGTCTCAGATCCAGTGCTTCTGTTTGTCTTTTTTTTTTTTTTGTATTAATTCTGTTTGTCTTAGTAGAACAATGATCTGTCTTTAAAAAAATCCTAATTTATTCAGATGTAGGAGTCATTTTGCCATTATTTCTGGTTGGTTTTAAATTATTCCTTACAAGATGATTTTTACACAGCTGCTTTACAGTCTTGAAGGTCTGTGTTGGACTTCTGTGTCAAAATCCCAAAGTTCTTAGGCTGCATGTGACTGAAGTAACGTAGACAGTACTCTATCTCTAACTTCAATGTTTTCAGCATGAACCAAAATCATACTTTATAACTTTTTTTATAATCTCATATTGAGTAGCTTTGAAAAAAATGTGAAACATATGGAAAAAATAAAGATAGTAAGTGATTAAAAAAAATCACAACAAATAATAGTGGATAAACACCTAATTTATAATCCAGGCATGCCAAAATCTTAACACAAATTAGGGAAAGGTGTGAATGGATAAACTTACTTAAATCTTGTTTGTTCATAACAGAGTAGTAATTGTTCCATCTAATTAACAAGTTAAATAATTAATACTGACCATAACAACAAAAGGCACATAAAACTAATTGAAATGCACAACTATTTATTTGTATAAGTATGCAAATATAGATTTATATATAGTCCTTATTTCTACATAATAATCTTCTTAGTCAGTGAACATTCATATTTCATAGGAACAATGTCTAAATATTTTCTCATTTTTAGATTTTAAGCCTTAGTGCTTCCCATCATGTGTCAGAATCATTTACCTTCACAGCAGCCAGGGAGGTTCATGTGGCCTTATGCCTGAGCTTCTATTATTTCTGTTCCAAAAGAATGCAATAAATATGTCTAGAGACAAGGGACAAAGTTAATAAAAGCCTGTCTTTTCTTTGCCTAAGACCCTGGCTTAAAATGAGCTATTTTCCCTGAACACCACATATTAATCGGATGACTTCAGCTTCAGCCTTAGACAAAAGCTGTCCAGACCATGATTATTTGCAATATAATTCTTCTTGATATGACGAGCAATCTCTGAGTAGAGATATTAAAATGGAAACTTTTTCCATGATAAGAGAACGACCTTAGACAGCAGCCGCGTGGGCCAATTAAAGGAGTGCTAGCCACACCATAGCCTGCGTTTTGTGCTCCTCCCTTTCATTAAAAAGAAAACAAAATCCTGTCTCTATAATTTTTTTTTTTAGTTTTCTAAAAATGTATGTAATATCCTTCCACTGTGATTGCTATCAAGCATCATGTACATAAACCTAGTAAGAGGATAGAGTTTAATCATCATTATGCCCTATCTCAGGAGATGTTTGTACTTTGTTTAGAAAAAGAATGCACTGTAAAATGTTATTATTGGTCAAATAAAAAGCACTCACCTAGTTTTTCATATTCTATGAAGGTGATGTTTTCAGTACTGTCTGAATTGGTAACTACTGATATATAGCTCTGAATTTAAATTAGACATACATATATAGTACGAGTTTTTGAAAAGGAGATCATACACCTATGCTCGTTAGCTTTATGTCAAGTTGATTCAAACTAGAGTCTTCAGAGAGGAAAGAGTCTCAATAAGAAAATGGCTCCGTAAGAATGAGCTACAGGTAAGCCTGTAGAGCACTTTCTTTATTGTGGTTTAGGTAGGACCACCCCAAGCTGGTGGTCCTGGGTTCTGTAAGAAAGCAGGCTTAGCAAGCCAGAGGAGCAATCCAGTAAGCAGCACTCCCTCCATAGTCTGCACTAGCTCCTGCCTCCAGGTTCTTGCCTTCTGAGTGTCTGTCCTGACTTTCTTTGATAATGAACAGTGACACATATAAGTCAAATAAGCCCTTTCTACTCCAAGCTACTTTGGTCATGGTATTTTATAACAATGATAGAAACCCAAATTAGACACCAATCCAAAGAATAGAAACTGGCTAGGTTCATATAGGAACTTAGCCATTCTGCCTTTAGGAGGTCCATTTATTCTCCTGAGTGAGTTGTTAAGCCATTAAGGATTTCATAATCAATTAGTGAGATATGCCAATACAATTATTTATCCTACTCCGTTCTTTTGCCTTTCCTTGCACTGTATTATTACATATATACTATTAAAATACATATATTGAATTTGTTTATCACCTATGTGCCAAAGCCTATACTGGCCAAAGAGGGTACTAGAACTCAAGTATTGGAGACAGAGGTGGTTGTGAGCTGCCCTATATGGGTTGCTGGAAATAGAACTCTAGTCCTATGGAAAAGGAATCAGTGTCACCAACAACTGAGGCGTCTAGCCAGAATCCTTTCTCAATTTTATCCCGTGATTCTCAGCCAGGAGAGAGTTTGCTCTTTAGGGAGACTGGCAACATCTGCAGACAGCTTGCTATTGGAAGAGCTAATAGGAAGAGGCGAGAATTGTCAAATATCTGCAATGCTCAGAATGGCTTCACACACCAAGTATTATGTGCTCTATCCTCTAAGAAGCCATAATGCAAATATTTGGTTGTTCTGACACAAGCAGATAAGGAGATATAGAAATTTAAAAATATTTTACAGTGTTAAGTTGTGTCTTCCATGTGTTAACTAAAAATCCAATTAGCTTTCTATTTGTCTAAATTCTAATGACTCCAATCACAAATATTCACACACACACAAACACACACACACACACACACACACACACACACACACACACACACACAC
>NW_026591086.1:17637270-17645371 GCF_907164565.1 Psammomys obesus | reverse complement strand
CACACACACACACACACACACACACACACACACACACACACACACACCTTATCAGGATTGCCTGGAACCTCTTCATCTGTGGCCTGGCAAAACCACACAACCAGAGGGAAGTGATCAAAGAGCAGGCAACCTGCTCCTGCTTCCGTTACTTGGGAATCCACATGGAGACTGGGATGTCTATGGACTATATCTGAGCAGGGGGTCTAGGTCCTCTCCATGCATGGTCCTTAGTTGAGGCATCCGTCTCTACAGGTCCCTTTGGGACCATATTTTTGGCTCTGTTGGTCTCCTTGTGGAGCTTATGTCCCCTCCAGGTCCTTCTACCCCCCCTCTGCTTCCATAAGACTCTCAGCCCACTGCCCAAAGTTAGGTTGTGAGTCTCTGCATCTTCATCGATTCCCTGTTGAGTGGAGCCTTTCAGAGGACATCTATAGTAGGTTCCCTTCCTGTTCCCTCTCTTCTACTGCTTCCCATATCTATCCTGTTGGCCATTCTCAATCAGAATTAAACATCTTCCCTTGGGTCTTCATTGTTCTTTAGCTTCTTTAGGACTATAGAATTTAGCATGTTTATCCTATATTATGTGTCTAATATCCACTTATAAGTGATATATGCCATGTGTGAACTTCAGGCTCTGGGTTACTTCACTCAGGATGTTCTTTTCTACTTTCATCCATTTGTCTGCAACTTTCACAATTTCCTTGTTTTTAATTGCTGAATAGTATTCCATTGTGTAAATGCACCAAAATTTCTGTCTCCATTCTTCTGCTGAGGGAAGATTCTGGCTGTTTTCAGATTCTGGCTATTGCTCTAGATTCTGGCTATGATGAATAAAGCTGCTATAAACATAGCTGAACAAATGTCTTTGTTGAATAGTGGTGCACCATTCTGGTATATGTCCAGGAGTGGTATAGCTGAGACTCAAGGTAGCATGTCTCCCTATTTTCTAAGAAAGAGCCAGATTAATTTCCAAAGTGCTTGTACTCCTACCAGCAGTGGAGGAGGGTCCCCCTTTCTCCACATCCTCTCCAGCATGTGTTGTCACTGGAGTTTTTTATCTTAGCCATTCTTATTGGTGTAAGATGGACTCTCAGAGTCATTTTAATTTGCATCTCCCAGATGACTAAGGATGCTGAAAATTTCTTTAAGTGTTTCTCTGCCATTTGATATTCCTCTATAGAGAATTCTCTGTTTAGCTCCATTATTTAACTGAATTATTTGGTTTGTTGGTATTTAATTTCTTGGGTTCTTTATATATTCTGGATATTAGCCCTCTGTTAGATGTAGGGATGGTGAAGATCTTTTCCCAATATGTAGACTGTCATTTTTTTTTTCTGATGACCGTGTCCTTTGCTTTACACAAGCATTTCAGTTTCATGAGGTTCCATTTATTAATTGTTGATCTTAGAGCCTGTGCTGTTGGTGTTCTGTTCAGGAAGTTTCCTGTGCCAATGCATTCAAGGCCCTTCCCCAATTTTTATTCTAATAGATTTAGTCCATCTAGTTTTATGTTGAGGTCTTTGATTCACTTGGACTTTAGTTTTGTGTAGGGTGATAGATATGGATCTATTTGCATTTTCTACATGTAGACACCCAATTAGAGCAGCACTATTTGTTGAAGATGCTATCTCTTTTTACATTGTATTGTTTTGGTTTCTTTGTTAAAAAACCAAGTGTCCAGAGGTGAGTGGCTTAATTTCTGAGACCTTGATTCAATTCCATTAATCCACCAGTCTTTTCTAGGTCAGCACCATGCTGTTTTTATTACTGTTCCTTGATAGTACAGCTTGAGATACCTCCACAAGATCTTTTATTGTACATGATGGTTTTAGCTATTCAGGTTTTTTTGTTTGTTTGTTTGTTTGCTTGTTTGTTTTTCCATATGAAATTGAGAATTGTTCTTTCAATATCTGTAAAGAATTGTGTTAGTATTTTGATGGGAATTGTATTGAATTTGCAGATTGCTTTGGGTAGGATGGCCACTTTTACTATGTTAATCCTACCTATCCATGAGCATGGGAGATCTTTCCATCTTCTGATTTATTCTTCAATTACTTTCTTCAGTGACTAGAGGAAGACTTGATCATGAACCTGTATTTCTTTATGGATTTTATTTGTTTTCTCTGCTATCATTTTTATAAGCACAAATTTAATGTTTTTTTTTTGTTGTTGTTGTTGTTGTTGTTGTTTCACCTGTGCTAGAGTATCCAGGAATGCTTGCCCTTGGTTAACTGGCTTCTGGAGATGCTATATTGCTTTGGCTTTTGTTGATTTTTTTTTTTAAGCTGGCCTTTACCCATCTGGTTGTCCTAGGAGTTGGCTATTAGTTTCTGGTGCTTGCTGGAGTCCTGGGGGGCTGGGGTGATGTGGGAAATCCCCTGGGCAAGAAGGTGGATGTGTCTGAAGGCGCCCTTCTAAGTTTGATGGGTATGGTCTATGATTGGTGGGTGGTTCTCAGGGATTTGCCAAGGCTCTCCTTAGGTGGATAACCCTGTGGGTTATGTCAACTCCTCAGGAGCCCAGAGGTGCTCCTTTCATCAGGGGAAGCCCCAGAGGCAGCTGCTTTGTCAATGGATTTCTTGCTCTGAAGTTAATGAACTGCATCTGCCAGACACTATGCTGAGACACTGTATTTGCTGGGCACAGACATCTTGAAGCAGCATTGAGCCCAGAGGTTTGGTCAGTCTCTGTAGGTAGAGGGGTTGAGCTTTGGAGCAGTGTCTGCGGCTGTTCTCATGGCTCCTAGGTGTCTGAAGGCCTCAGGTTAGAGCTCCATTCCCCAGTACCCAGAAGGTATTCACTTGCTGGTGAACACAGCACACAGGCATGTGGCTAGATGCTGGACACCCTGTGCCTTTGGGAGCCAGCAACTTTTCCAGATATTAACTGGGTATCCTGAGGTCAGACCCAATTGCTTCCCATACTTTGGGGTTTCTTCTCACCTGAGGAAAACAGTCACTAGTGTTCTGGGGCCCACAGTTTGTCCTGTTGGTCACTGTGCAGTCACTCCTGCGTTGCTGTTCAGACAAATTGTGCAATCGGTGCTGCCATCTTGGATCTCTCCAAGAAGTTACATATTTAAAATGGTTTTTAAGGACATAGATATGTTAAGCAGATCAGTGCTCTCAATAAGAATCAGTAGCACACAGCATCCACTGGATTTTTAGTAGGTTCCCAAGATGGACAGATCATTTTACATTTTATTACTAAATGTATATTTTCAAATGTCCTTGGATATCAATTTGAATGTCCAAGGTTTCTTGGAGTAGATATCTCTGAGGTGGACAAATATTAGCATGTACTCTGGTTTCAGTGATGCAATGCCTCAAGTAAAATTGATAATGACCTCAAGACTGAAAATGCTCCATCGGCCCAGGAGGCCAAGTCACCTCATATCAGAGACAGGAAGTTAACTGTATTCATTCATGTCATTCCAGGAGGTCACAGGTGGTGACAGAAGGCACTCGAGGAGGAATGGGTAAGGAAGTAAAAGCATACTGGATAGAGGCTGTGTAGTAAGTGAAAGGAAGGTGGTTTATGAAGTTCTCTTTGCCTTACTATGAAAGTAAACAGCAAGTCGGCAAGTCAAGTCTATTGTAAAGAGTGCTTTGTGTTTCTTGGCTCATGTATCTTCTGGTGCCATCAAGGACAGATAGGAACTGTTTAGAGTTAATATGTCCCCTCTACAGTCGATGTCTGTCCTCATTAACTAACAAGATAACATAAATAAATAAGTAAGTAAATAAATAAATAAATAAAAGCAAATTTTCACTTTGTGTGGGTGAAATGAGAATTAAAATGTGGTATTCTTTTTTGACATTCTCTCTGTCAGCCTGTTTCTCCGAGTTGAGATTAACTGCTTCAAGTGAATCTCCTGTCAACGTGACTCCTGGGGGAAAACACAAATCCTGGGTTAGGCTTGCTGCACAGCTTCTACAACAAGTGCTGAGACCTCCTCATCCAGCCTCGTCCGGCTTGCACAGTTGAGAACTGAACCCCGATCTCCATCTCAGCAGCATTTCCCTGGTGACTTGAGCAAGGCTTGTTAACAGTTTCATCTAACAGGATCGGCAGGTTCAACATTTGATTATCTTTCCCTCAGGTTCACTATCAAGTCTTCCTCCCTCGTTATGCATTGACAGGAACACTGTGCAGGGATATATGTGGGGGTAGTTTCACAGACTGAACGTGAAGAAAATGTAGAGTCGACAATCTGGATAAATCTTGCATTCAAGGAACTTAATTGTATTATTGAAATGCAGGGCTGTGCCCCTGAGACATTGATCCAGAATTGTCAGTTTCAAATCCTGGGTGCACTACTAGCATGGCGATGTGTTCGTGGAATTTGCAATTGAGATAATGAGGAATCAAAGCTTGTGACAGGATCGCTAACTGACAAAAAACAGAGGAACCAAAGCAAATCAATACGGGCCGGACCTGCTGGCAGCGTGCAAGTTTGGCAAGCTACTCTGCTTCCAATTTAAGAACAGGATCAGGACTGGGGAGAAGGGCACAGTTGGGTGTGCGCACTGGGGTGACGCTTTTGCTTTCCAAAGCATAGACAATGTTTGCTCATAAGCTTTTATTGCCAAAGGCAAGGCGCTCTGGCTCCAGCAGCCAAATAAAACAAAGGGGGATTGGAACAAAACAGTGAATATAAAATGTGAAGAGAAGGAAAAGACTTTAACAAATGATTGCTTTTTGCTTTGCAAGGACTTAGATGTGAGCTTCTCCTCGGTCTGCTGGGGGAATTTTTTAGCTATTTTTTTTAAGGTGAATATCTCCTTGGTTTATAGACAAAGTTTCCTCATAAAATTGGAGTTCTCTGAAGTGTTATTTGCCTTAGAGTTGAGAAATGGCAGTTTTCATTTTAGAATGATGAGACCAAGTTCAAAGTGTTTCCTAAGCACAGCCAAAATAAGGCTTTGCCTTATCTGCTGTCCTGTAAAGCAACAACCCATCCTACCTCTGAGATCATGCCTAACCTTGTGATAAAACAAAAAGGCAGGGAGTTAGGCTAGGTATTACAAACCACAATCTCTTTATTTACTCTGGTGCAATAATTACCAAGTCACTTGACATGTCCTTTTCCCAACAATAAATAGGGTAGGTTCCAGATCTGATTTTAACAGTCTTTTATCTAAACACTCTTTCCTTCCATGATTGTGAAAAGATTCTTGGAATACATAGACATGAGTACTAAATTATATGATGATGCATCCATCCTGGAAATTTAAATGATTGAACTATTTCTTATTCCTATTAATTTTCAGACTTAACAGATGTTTATAGAACATGTTGTACATATAAGATATGGAATTTTATTCAGTTCATACAGAGAGAAATTGCCTTTAACCCAATTTAATGTAATATGATTCTCCATAAATATCATAGCTATATGACAAGTTTGGAAAAACTGCATCACCCCTTCAGATTTCTTCCAAGTTTCATTAGAAACGCTGTCTAAATGACTTTGGGGAGAAAAATTATTTTTGTTTAGCTGCTTATACAGTAAGTCCTGAAATACCTTAGCTCCTTAGACAGCTTGAGGACATATTTGAAAATACTAAGATACGTCATCATTGCTTGAAAAACTGCTAGGTTCTGTAACTCTAGGGGCAATTTGTCCTCATATCACAGTAGGAAAATAATGTTTCCATAGAGTAAAAATGAAAAAGAATAAGAACTCATCCTAAATTGTTCACAACCAATATATACATTGGCAATGAATTTAACATGAATCTTTTAAAAATTATTTAATTATTTTTATTAATTATAATTTATTCACTTTGTATTCCAGCTGTTGCCTCCTCCCTTGCCTCCTCCTACTCACACCCTCCCTTCCTCTCTCTTCTCCTTCAATGCCCCTCCTTCAGTCCACTGATATGGATGTCATTCCATCTAATCCTAGTCTATCAGGTCTCATCAGGACTGATTTAATTGTCTTCCTCTGTGGCCTGATAAGGCTGCTCCTCCCTCAGGGCAAGGTGATCAAAGAGCCAACCACTGAGTTCATGTAAGAGACAGCCCCTGTTCTTCTTACTAGGAAACCTCCTTGGACACTGAGTTGTCCTGGGCTACATGTGTGTAGGGGTTCTCCATGCATGGTCCTTGGTTGGAGTATCAGTCTCAGAAAAGACCCCTGTGTCCAGATATTTTGGTTCTGTTGGTCTCCTAGTAGAGCTCATGTCTAGTCCAGGTCTTACTATCTCCCCTTCTTTCATAAGATTCCCTGTACTCTGCCCAAAGTTTTGCTATGAGTCTCAGCATCTACTTTGATACCCTGCTTGGTAGAGTATTTCAGAGGCCCTCTGTGACTGGCTCCTGTCCTGTTCCCTGTTTTTTTCCCTCTTCCAATGTCCATCCCATTTGCCTTTCTGAGGGAAGATTGATTACCCAGGGTCTTCCTTCTTGCTTAGCTTCTTTAGGTGTACAGATTTTACTATGTTTATCCTATATTATATCTACCAATAAGTGAGTATATACCATGTGTATCTTTCTGCTTCTGCGATACCTCACTCAGGATGTGTCTCCAGGAATCTTACGGTGTTCAGAAAGCATGAAACATGGATATCAAGCACTTACATACCGTGCTTTCACTAGGACAAAATATGTGAGGAAATATCATAGGTAGAAACATTTGTTTATTGTCACAGTTTCAGAGATGGCAGTCCATACTACTTGGCACAGCAATTTCTGGGCCTGAGCATGGTGAGGGAGAACCCTGTTGTACATAGTATGTGGCAGATCATGGTGGCTCACTTAGTGGCAGACAGGAGTCAGGAGGGGGATGAAGGATTGGCACTAACTATACGCTACAAAATCACATCCTTCTCAACTACTCTTTCCAATTCCCCTAACTTCTAATAGTCTATTCTGCAATGAAGCCTTCAAGGGACAGATCCATTGGTCAGGTTATTGTCCACTGAACCAATCATCTCTCAAAGCACCACCAGCTAGAGACCATCAAGATAGAGAATATTGGAGTGGGAGGTGTTTCTTCATGTCTAATCAATAATAATAACTGAAGTAAACTACAGACAGATGGACACAGGAAACACAGTTAGCCCTGATCCCATAGAGTAACACACACCTCTCACAGCAGCAGGGAGCTTTTGAGATGACAGAGTTAACAGGCAAACAGAAAACATCATAGGGGAAAATAGTAGTAAATTATAGAGATGGACACAGGAAGTTGTGAAGACTGACAGCTGTAGAGGAAGCTCTTTGTAGCTCAAGTAATTAATTGACATTGAATCCTCTCAGAGTGCTTCTGTTTTTAAATTTGATTACTTTCATAACCAGGACCTTTTCATGGTTAAAAGAAATGTTTCTAAAACACGTTTAGAAACGTTCCTGATTGGTTATCAGAGCATATCTGTACGTGAAGACGTTTTCCCCAATGGAAGGGAATCACCACTGAGAGTAAGACATTCTTTCTACTGCTGTCTTAAATTGATATTGAACTTCTTTGATACTGACTTACAGTTATTTTTTAAATTATTACTGTAAGTCAGTATCAAAGAAGTTCAATAGCAATGGAGAAAGACAAACTTGGTATATACTCGCTTATATAGACCTACAAGACATGATAAACATAATGAAATCTACACACCTAAAGAAGATAATCAAGAAAGTGGACACAGGCGAAGGTGATTAATCCTCATTTAGAAAGACAAATGGGATGTGCATTGAACTTATGACAGGAGTCTACCACAAAAGGCATCTGAAAGACTCTACCTAGCAGTGTTTCAAAGCAGACACTAAGACTCATAACCAAACCCTTGGCAGAGTGTAGGGAATCATATGAAAGAAGGGAAGTTAGTATGATATGGAAAGGATAGGAGCTCTACAAGGACCAAATATATCTGGGCACAGGGTCTTTTCTGAGACTGACACTCAACCAAGGACCATCTATGGATATAACCTAGAACTTCTGCTCGGATGTGGCCTGTGGTAGCTCAGTAACCAAGTAGTTTTCCAAAGTAAGGGGAACACTATTTCTAACAGGATCTCAAGGGCAGGCTGTTTGACACACCCCACCCCCAGGGGATGAGCAGTCTGTTAGGCCACAGAGGAGGACTTTGCAGCCAGCCCTGAA
>NW_026591086.1:17629188-17637260 GCF_907164565.1 Psammomys obesus | reverse complement strand
GGAGGGAATGAGGGAGCGGGATACAGCTGGGACACAGAGTTAACAAATTGTAACTAAAAAGAAAAATAAAATAAAATAAAATAAAAAAATAAAAAAAATAGCGAAAACTTTGATACGGATTTTTATTAGGAAGCAAATTAAGTCTTGAATAGAACACGCCATTCAATACATTAAATGTGGGAGGATATCTCAACTATATCTTATCCCTACGCATTTTCAGACTTTTAACAGATGTTTATAGAAAATGTGGTACGTATATAAATGGAATTTTATTAAACCATAAAGAAAAATAAAACCACTAAATTTTCAGGAGAATGGGTAGAATTAGAAAACATCATTTTAAACAAGGTAACCCAAGTGAAGAAACACAAAACCTGAATGTTCTCTCTCATATGTGGACCATATCCTCAGGATCTAGGTGTTAGTCAATATGGGTAAAGAGCTAGAAACTAGAATGTATTCTGTGGACCTGATTAAAAAAAAAAAAAAGCTTTAAGGGGGTGGGTAGGGAAGATAACAGATCAAAGTGGGAGGGATGAGGGATAACAAAGGATCCATGAGGATTAGGACAGAGGAGTGAGAGAAGAGGATGACTGAACAAAGCAAATACGTATAAAAACTCCATGAAGAAACTTACTTACTTTCTAAGTTAGTATTTCAAATAGAAATGACTTTATATTTAAGAAATGCTTTTAGGTTCGTATCTCACCACCTCCAGACCTAACAGTCTCATAGATTCGGATCTGGCAAAGGTTCACTGTCACTTTTACTAATTTTGATAGCAGCTTAAGTTATCAAACCAACATTTTGTAAGTAGACATAACAATGGAACAATTTATTTGTAATAGCCAGGACCTGGAAACAATCCAGGTATCCCTCAGTTGAGGAATGGATACAGAAATAGTGGTACTTTTTTTACACAATGGAATACTACTCAGCAATTAAAAACGAGGAAATCATGAAATTTGCAGGCAAATGGTGGGACCTAGAAATGATCATCCCTAGTGAGGTATCCCAAAAGCAGAAAGACACACATGGTGTATACTCACTTATATAGAGCTATAAGATAGAATAAAAATACTAGAATCTGTACACCTAAAGAAGATAAACAAGAAAGACGACCTGGGGTTAGATGATCATTTCTCACTTAGAAAGACAAATGGGATGGACATTGGATGTAGGAGAAAACAAGTAACAGGACAGGTGCCTACCACAGAGGGCCTCTGAAAGACTCTACTGAGCAGTGTATCAAAGCAGATATTAAGACTCATAACTAAACCCCAGGCAGAATGCAGGGAATCAAAAAAGGGGGGCGGTTAATACGACCTGGAGAGGACAGGAGTTCCACAAGGACCAAATATATCTGGGCACAGGGGTCTTTTATGAGACTTTCTCCAAACAAGGACTATGTATAGATGCTACCTAGAGCCCCTGCTCAGATGTAGCCCTTGGTAGCTCAGTATCCAAGTGGGTATCCTAATAAGGGGAACAGGGACTGTTTCTGACATGAACTCGATGGTGGGTTCTTTGACCTCTCCCCAACCTCCCAGGGAGGAGCAGCCTTGCTAGGCCACAGAGGAGGACCTTGTAGCCAGTCCTGAAGATACCTGATAAACCAGGATCAGATGAAAGGAGAGGAGGTCCTCCCCTATTAGTGGACTTGGAAAGGGGCAGGGAGGAGATGAAGGAGGTAGGGTGGGATTGGGAGGTAATGAGGGAGTGGTATACAGCAGGGATACAAAGTTAACCAACTGTAACTAATATTAAAAAAATAAAACTCTCAAAGTGCCTCATCTTCCTTTCTATCAAAAATAAATAAACTGATTTTTTTTTTCCAAAACAGAGAAACTGATGTGTTTAAGATGTTGGTAACATACAAAAACAGATTGGATGTCCCAGCTTGAAACCCATGCCATGAGAGGGCTCCCACTCCTAATACCATTAATAATATACTGCTATACTTGGAGACAGAAACCTAGCATAACTGTCACCAGAGAGGCTTAACCTGTCAACTGATGGAAACTGATGCAGAGACACACAGCCAAACATTAAGTGGAGCTTGGGAAATCCTGAAAAAGGGAGAAGTGGGTATTTAAAGAGCTAGAGAGGTCAAGGACACCATAAGAAAATCTATAGAATCAACTAACCTGAGTTCATAGGAACTCAAAGAAACTGAACTGGCTAACCAGAGAGCATTCATGAGATGGTCCTAAGCCCTCTGCACATATGTAACATGGGTCTTCACATGGAACACGTGAAGTGGGAGGAGGATCTGTCTCTGACTACATTGCCTGCTTTTGGAAATCTTTCCCATAACTGGGCTGCCTTGTCTAGCCTCAATAGAAGAATATGCCCTTAATCTTACTGCCTGTTATTATGCCAGTGTGGGCTGATAGCCTTGGGAGACCTCTAGTCTATCTACCTTACTAACCTACATTTAAGCCTTTATAACTTTCAGAAATATTCACCTATGGTATAAACATCTATGAGTTTCTACTGAATATTGATAACACCAAAAATTTCTAAAAATAAAATCTTAATCTGCTCTCCTGTCTTGCTTTTAATATTTTCAACTCCATACCAATCCTGGTTTAATATTCACTCTGCTATGAAGAAATTATCCCATTGCAGAAATTACCCTCACTCCAGAATGACATGATTAGACATTTTCAGCTAATCAGTAAGTGGGGTGTAGCTTGATGCCCATTTGTCAATGCTGTGGAAGGAGGAGATGTCAGGGAATGGCAAGCACTGTCCTATTAAGCATTCTCTATAACGAAATGAACACTGAAATTGATTAACAATTGAGAAAAGGATTGAATTTCTTTCCTTTCTGCCATATTATAGAAAAGAGATTACCACATTTAATAGCAATTACATGAAATATTCAGGGTAATGAAGCAACTTAAATAAACTTTGCAGCCCTCATTCATCAATATAAAAGAATGCCAATGTGAATATAAGATTGAAATCTGCATTGAAGATCCCTAGGAAACTCTCGCATGGACTAGCTCAACCTATTAGGTAATGATATTTTCAGTAACTCGAAGTGTTATGTTTAATAATTGCTGTAACATTTTCTACTTCATTTTCTTTGATTAGCATGGTTTATGAGTACAACCCAAATTTTATTTCCTGGAGTTTCTAGGGAGGCATAGACACCATTGAGACAGGAGTGAGGATTTCAGTGCTTTAGTATATATTTTTTTTCTTATATAATCTTCCCTGAATTTGGACTTGAATCTTTCTGCATGTCAATTACTTTACTAATTTATTTCTTCAATGAGAATATAATACATGATGTTTCATATATAATGTGAAGAGGATCTGGAGAAAGGGGAACCCTCCTCTATTGCTGGTGGGAATGTAAACTTGTACAACCACTTTGGAAATCAATCTGGCACTTATTCAGAAAATTAGGAATACCACTATAGGGAAGATGCTTAATCCTAATTCAGAAGGACAAAAGGGATAGACATAGGAAGAAGGAGAAGATGAGGAACAGCACAGCAGCCTTCCACAGAGGACCTCTAAAAGATTACCCACCAGGGTATCGAAAGAGATACTGATACTCATAGCCACACTTCTGGCAGAGTTCAGGAATCCTTATGGAAGAAGAGTGAGATAGAAAGGCCTGGAAGGGACAGGAACTCCACAAGAAGAACAACAGAGCTAAAATTTCTGGGCCCAGGGGGCCTGCAGAGACTGATACTCCAACCAAGGACCATGCATGGAGAAGACCTAGATCCCCTGTTCAGAGGAAGCCCATTGGCTGGTCAGTTTCCATGTGAGTTCCCTAGTAAGGGGAATCAGAGGCTTTCTCTGACATGAACTCAGTGATCACCTCCCCCTGGGGGGGGGGTTGCAGCCTTGCCAAGCCACAGAGGAAAATGATACAGCCAGCCTTGATGAGACCTGATAAGCTACGGTCAGATAGAAGGGGAGGAGGTCCTCTGCTATCAGAGGACTAAGGAAAAGGCATAGGAGGAGAAAAGGAAGGGTGGATAGGACTGGGGAGACAAGAAAGAGGGTGCAGTGGGAATACAAAGTGAGTAAATAGTAATTAAGTAAATAAGCAAGTAAGTAAATTTTAAAAATAACATTAAAAAACGAAAACTATGACCAGATTATATATCTACAGAAATACGTAAGTGGTTAGAAGACAGCAACATGCATAGGAAGAACTCTCAAATACTCACGTATGTAAAGAAAAGTAAACGTAAATCCAGCCTTTTGTAAATTTTTAATTACATCATGGTCTTACAAATGAAGAAGATGTAAGGGCTTGATTCTTTAGAACTGCAAGAAACTTGCAGAAAATGGTCTTCTTACCTTGCTTTAGAATTTTCTCAGAAACCACAATTGGATTGATCTGCTTGCCATCCCTGTCCCAGACTCCTGCCGGCCTTGCCTGGGTGACTGCAGTGTAATTTTCATCACACCCTTTCCCGCTCTTTTCCAGTACCTCACTATTCTGAATTTACAACAACAAAGTGTTTACCTTGGGCTCTGTGCAAGCCGATGCTGAGACTGAGATCGTGAAGACGGCATGCCAAACTCGACTGCTGTAAAATATTTGGCTTGGTTGGCTTTTTATATTTACTGGAATCTTTTAACCTTATATTTTATGACACATTTCCCTTTCTGAATTCTGCATATTTGCTTTTGTTTTGGGCAGGATGAAGACAGGAAAGACACCAGACATGATTACTGGAAGATTTGGGATCTTTTTTTAATAATTATTTTTATTTTTATTAATTACAGTTTATTCACTTTGTATCCCTCCCTTCCCAGTCTCATTCTCCCTCTTCCCCACCCTTGTCCCTCTCCCAGTTCACTGATAAGAGAGGTCTTCCTCCTCTTCCCTCTGATCCTAGTCTATCAGGTCTCAGGATCTTAACACAAAGACTGTTTTTAAAACTGTGATTCAAAATGGAATAGATAATAGCCTCATCCACATTTATATCTGTGTATTTCACCATTCCTCAAGATGAAGAAAAAGCAAAGGAAAACTGTCTTTTAACCACTGGATAGGGTTAAAACCTTAAAACTATATCTCCTGTACTCTTTTTTCTTCCTATTGTTTTGGTTCTCTTGTTACTTTTGTTCTTTTTACATGAGCTTTCGTACCCAACATGGCAAACAACACTTAAGACCAGACATTAGCTTAAGGTAGTAAGGAGTAAAGAGTTTATCCTGATGACCCCTGTTTTCATGCAATGCCTTCCCCCACATTCCTTCTTGTCTTCATGTCTTTTGAACATCCTCTTGATCTCAGCACCTTCTTTTCTTTAATTTTGACTCATTGTCAACAATATTCTTGTGGTAGTGTACTTCAAAACTTCATTTTCAAATATATTTTCCAAGGTCAATCTTGGGCATTCGACTACTTAACATTTTTTATCTTGAATTCTACACTCTAAAATCTGAGTTTGTTTTCTTTCCATTAAAACCTACTTTACCAATATTATGTCTATTTCAAGCTGATTAATACCAGATGCATCAAATAATGAGAGTAAGGATACAGAATCACCTGGATTCATTTTTATTCCCTTCATATGTCACCCCTAATGATTTCTGCAATATATTCTTCATTTACTTTTAAGATTTTTTTCATTTTTATTTTTGTATTAATTGCAGTTTATTCATTTTTTTATCTCAGCTCTTTCCTCTTCCGTCATTCCCTCCCAGCCCCACCCTCCCTCCCTCATCTCCCTGTCTCTCGCCAAGTCCACTTCTGCAATACATTCTAATCAATATGAAGTCAAGCTGCTCTTGGACATGATTATTATAACATTATTTTTTAGTATAAAAAGAAATATGTACCAAAAATTATAGAAACCAGCTATAGTAAGGACTTATCACTTTGAGGACCAAGGCAAATTCTTTTAGAGGAATTATGAGTTTATTTAATCCTTAATAATAAACAACAGGATCCTTGCCAGATAACACAGAAAATGCTAGCCTTAAAAAAGGGAAATGTGAATGAAGACATTTTTGAATGGGCAATCAAAATTTCTAATTCCCAAACCTATCATGGAATTGAAGGAGTGATTATATAATACTCTCTAGTGTTTCTGGTTAGATAAACACGGATGCAGAAGGCAGAGATGGTAGAGAACACACCAGGTCAAAGTAGTGGGAGGATGGGATAAGATGGGTAAGCATGTTTATGGGAAAAAAAAATTGAACTGTATTGTTTGGAGTGGAGCTTAAAGTTTTTAGAGTTGAGGTAAAGGAAAGAGAAGGGTATTGGGAATTGCCAAGAAACATTGCTTCAACCTCCTTAGATGATGTCAAGAGTTGACAAAACTGTTAATATATATGAGAGTGGGCATGGTGCATTTATACAAATTTTATAAAACTTTATTCAGATATCTACAGTCTATAGTTAGAAGATATAATAACAATCTGTATCCACAAAGCTTCATTCTCTCATACTTAACATGAATGAATCTGCCTGCAAATGAGAAAGCAATAAACAACATGGGTAAAAGTTCTTTAAGAAAGGGATAACTGATACACCTGAGAACCTAAAATAAACATAACTGAAGTATGGATACTGAGACTAGCTAGCCATCTCAGTATCTTCAGTTCTCTCTCTTTCCCTCCTCCCCTGTGTGTGTGTGTGTGTGTGTGTGTGTGTGTGTGTGTGTGTGTGTGTGTTGAAGGGGTATACTTTAGGAGGTAGGACCAGTTTAAGGACAATTGAATATTTTGTATGTGCCCTCTACGGAGTAATTGCATTAGGATCCTGCCCCATTCATCATCTCTCTTTGCTTCTCCTAACAATGAAATAAGAGGTTTTCTCTACCTACACTTTCTACCATAATACTCTACCTTACCTTACTGGAGACCCAAAGATAATGTAACCAACTGACCAGAAACAGAGACCTCTGAGTTCATGAGAGATGATTTTCTCAGACATTTTGTCAGAGCAATAAATATATGATATATGATACCATGAAAAAAACGCGCTCAGATCAAGGTTACTACTAGAAAAGAAATTATTATAGGAAAATCCACTCTGCTATAGGCTTAATTTTTTAAAGACAATATGTCTACGCTATAAATTACTTTTTATATTCAAGAATTTTTAGATGGTATTTGTTTTGAAAAAAAAAAACCTTGCATTTCTATATACCAATGCTCACATAACTTAACTATTTATTGTCTCTTCCTTCCAAAAGGCAGGATGAAAAAATAACTTACCCAAAAGATGAAAGATATTGTTTACTTTTTGTATCATTTAAGTGCTTTCCTTTTTATTAATCATGTCCTTTCAGGTTAATAAGTACTAAAGTAAGAAACTCAGTGTTCATGGTTGATATTTTTCTGTTCTTCTAATGAAAGGGTTGAATGTAATAGTAAGAGTCTTTCAAGGTAATTCTATAAAACTAAATAAATTACAAACATGAATATGGATTAAATGATTCCTTATTTTATTACTACCAGCCTTTTACGCCCAATATTAAATGCCTCCAATGTAAACGCAATGAGGAAAAACTGTGATTACACATTGCCAGTTAAACCAGCATTTGCTCCTGGAGAACAGCAATACTTAGTTCTTAGGCCTGGCAGGAGCTCTACATATAGTTCTGCTTTTTACTACTAAAATCTTCAGAAATAATAATGACATACATAAACATTACATACATTGAGTTAATTAATATCAATGCTATAAAATCTGTATAAACTTCACATAAGTATACACATATGTACAAACAAAATACTTATTGGCAGCTGAATGCATTTTCCTGGGCAAGTTAGATTAGAAATAATGAGCATCTTGGTAAAAGAGAGTGATGGAGAAAGACACATTGCCTTTTCTATTTTTTTTTTTATATTTTAAGCCATTTTAAATAATAATTTCTCACTCTACTCTTAATTTTCTTTTATAACCTCTTGACTTCAACTTAACATTGTCCTGTGGAGATTTATTCATGTCCTAAAGGATCCTAGGGTTTAATTAATAGAAAAGCCAGCCAAAAGGATAGAGACAGAGATATCAGAAGTAATTACAATTTAATGAAGCAAGGTTGAACAAATTACCACAAAGCCTAGTAGTGACC
>NW_026591086.1:17590765-17629178 GCF_907164565.1 Psammomys obesus | reverse complement strand
ATTATTATTATTATTATTATTAACATCACCACACCTTCCTTCCTTAGCATAAACTCAAAAATTCTGAAGTCCCTGTGAGGTAGTCTGCACTGTGGAATTGAAGCTCCATTCCAGTGACAACATTAACGCCAACAGATAACTAAATATTTGTTTGGATGCATATTTGCTTTTAGTTTAGAAATGCTATAATGTTTTGTGAGTTTTAATTATATGCTGAAGCCCACATGGAAGTCATATTTAGCCAGCCAAAATGCAGCAGCAGCTACAGAAAGCCAGCTTCAGACAATATCTGGAATAGGAGAATGTTTTCAGTCCCATGCTGTTTGTTTTGACAAACACAATCTCTTTTTACACTGCAGGAAAATCTCTTTTTAAACTGCAGGAGGGAAGAAAAGGAGTTTCTCTCTCTCTCATGCTCTCTCTCTTTCTCTCACACACACCAACATCATATCACATGACACATCATTGTTTTAAATAAATTGCCCTCAGACATTTAAAACTGGAAAGAAAAAAATAACTCCCATCCCTCTTCAAGCAACAGCTGGAAGAAATTAACTGGGAAGGCAATCCCTGTCCTATTCATACTTCTCCTGAGGCTGAAACATTCCAGAGTTCACCTGAAATCTCTACCCACCAAGATATTGTCTTGTATTATATACTACAAAAAAAAATATTGTCAATTTGAGGCAGAGAAGGGGGAATTGATGGGAAAAACATAATGCCTGGTGGCGTTCTTCCTTACAGAGCCAAACTCAGGAAAAGGCAAATTTAAATTTTCACAGCCTAATGTCCAGTAGCTAACTGCCTCTGTCAATATTTTCTATTTTCTTTCACAGGGAAAGAAACTAAGGCATTGATTAACATTGAAGTGTTAGCCAATTTTTTTCAAATGTTTTACAAATTGTATTATTAGAACATCATTTATTCAGTATCTCTAAACGAATAAAATGACTAGCTCAAATTTCAATATTTTCCTCAGAAGGTGGCTAGCTTTAGAGTTGCCTTATCTAATAATATTCTTAGAGACTCACGTTTATTAGGCAAATGATGCTAGTTTAGGGAGGCTTGATAACCAACAGCAGGGAGGAAAATTAGGTTTAATTAAATCAGAAAGATACTCGATAAATACAAGAAATGAAACACAAAAGTAAGAAAATTAAAATCTATTTCTCTAAGAAGCAATGTGTTATGACTAGAAGAAAAATTGATGTGATGTTAAGATAAAAGAATGTAAAGTAGTTTATTAATAACCCTTTTAAAACAGATTAAGATTGAATATTAAATTCACCTAAAGACCTGACATATCAACAAAGGAATGGACACATCTAGATAATATATTAAACATATAGTTTAAAGCTGCTAGGACCAATTCTAAGTTATATATGTTTATATTTGTTTGTACAAATGTAGCCTTTTAAATTATTTTATTTGAAATGTAATTACACAATTTCTCCTGCTTCCTCATGTTTGAACTTATCCACAAAATTTGGTTTCCTCCTCTTTAACTGTTGTTGTTACATGTACGAATAAACAAATCGACATTGTAGAGTGAGCCTACTCTGTTCAGCGGTCCCTGTGTACCTGGTTTTTTAAGTCCTGACCACTCGAAACAGTATGACTGAAATAGCTTCTCTTTGTAGAATGAAGAGACAATTACAGAAATTCATAGCTAGCCGATTCTTTATAACAGGAACTTGTAATGGATAAATTGTTTTAACAATACAAAATCCATGTAAAACTACATAGTAAGGTGTGTTTTCAAAATTTAGCTAAATTATCCTTGCTGTACAGGCATGGGGCCAGATGGAAGCTTACAGCTGCTGTGTCAATAGCAACAGAACATGGATGTCTTTTTAGCCCAAATAGACTATTCCACATGCCATTAACACTAGGCCCACAGGGCACATTTATAGATTGCATTAAAAATGTTGAAATTATATTTTTAATGAAGGCATTTTATGGGTTCTGGGAAACAGGAACTCAATGTGTATTCCAAAATATTTATTCTCTGATGTGTCTGAATACAATTTCTTAAATGCATGTATAGGGAAATTATAATACAAAAATACGATATTTTATTCCTTAAATATCTTTTTTATTATTTTTAAATTAAAATATAGTTATATCACATCCTCTTTTACCAGTACTTCTTCCAAACCCTCTCTTGTCCCATGTATCAATGCCTCCGTGTTCTCTAATCACTACCTTTGAAATTGAAGGTCTTTTGGGATTATTACTGTTGCATATATCTAACAATTCTACATAATATAAATATAAAGTATATTTAATAAATGTAATATAAAATATGAAAATATATAGTGGTTTAAGTGAGAATGACCCCATAGATTCACATATTTGAGTGGCTGGTTCTAAGTTCCATAAATACACCTCTTTGGGAATTATTGCTCTTGTTGAAGGTGTTGTGTCACTGTGAACTTTGAGGTTTCAAAGTTCATGCCATTTCCACTTCGTGCTCTCTCTCTCCTCACTCTCTCTCTCCCTCTCCCCCTGATCTCATCTCCCTTCTCTTTCTCCCCCCACCCCCAGTCATTCTCTCTTGGCCTTGGGCCTGGGTGAGATGTGAGCTCTCAGTTATTGCTCCAGGTCTGTGTCTGCCAGCCTGTTGCCTTCCTCCCCACCATGACAGTCATGGATTCTGACTCTCTAAAACCACAAGCCCTCAAATTAAATTCCTTTTCATAAATTGCCTTGGTTGAGCTGACAGTTTCTACCTGACAGTAGTAAATTACCTATGACAAATATATACATGCATAATATATACAAGCATAAATATATAAACAAACTGCTGAGACATTTTCCGTTGCTTCTGTGTATATCATATCAGGGCTGTTCCCTTGGCATTGAATAACAGTCACCATGCTCTTCTCTGGACAAGGATAATTTTTCTTCTCTTTCATATGCTCAGCTTTCATGAGTGAATAGACATAGCTGCCCAGTGTTCTTATTGATCTTGAGGATAAAACCCTACCTGTGTGTAGTGTCTATACTGCTTCCCTAAGAGACTGGAAAAGAAGCAAACCTCATTCAATACAGTATATGAAAATAGACAAGTAGGTGCCTCAAATGTTAGTCTACATGTTAAATCTCAACTTAGAATAGTTAAAGGTATCAGGCTTAAACATTCATTTACCTTGACTTTGTGAAAAGATACTGATAGATAATTAATATGAGAAGAAACCTAAACAGAGAAGACGTCTGTAGGCTTATGTATATTCTTTTAAATTTTATTTAATTTTATGTGTATGGGTGTTTTTTCTTTGTGCGTGTTGGTGTACCCATATGTGCCCGGAACACACAGAAGCCATAAGAGGATGTTGGAGCACCTAATCTTGGAGTGCCTGACAATTATGAGCTGGCATGTGACTGTGCAAACTGAACTCAGATTCACTGAAAAAGGAGGCAGTGCCTTGAAACACTGAGCCACCTCTCCTGCCCTACGACTTCTATATTTTAAAAGTGCATCACCTGCTCAATAACATTCTTTTAGAAACATGAAAGTCTCCACTGGAGCGAGGAATAAGTAACTCTTTCATCTTTCTTTGCACTTAAATTTAACATGCTGGTCATTGATTCTCAAGAATAAAGTAACCATAACCAAACTTTGGGCAGAGTGCAGGGAATCTTGTGAAAGAAGGAGGAGATGAAAGACCTGGAGGGGACAGAAGGTCCCAAAGGAGAGCAACAGAACCAAAAATTATGGGTCCAAGGGTCTTTTCTGAGACTGATACTCCAACCAAGTTCCATTCATGGAGATAACCTAGAACCCCTGCACAGACATAGCTCATGGCAGCTCACTCTCCAAGTGGGTGCCCTAGTAAGGGAAACAGAAACTGTCTCTGACATGAACTCAGTGGCTGGCTCTTTGATCACCTCCCACTGATGGGGGAGGAGCAGCCTTACCAGGCTGGAAAGGAAGACAATGCAGCCACTCCTGATGAGACCTGATAGACTAGGTTCAGATGGGGAGGAGGACTTCCCCCATCAGTGAACTGGGGGAGGGCATGGGATGAGAAGAAGGAAGGAGGGTGGGATTGGGATGGGATGAGGAAAGGAGCTACAGCTGGGATACATAGTAAATAAATTATAGGAAATAAAAAATAAATTTTAAAAATTAAAAATTAATTAATTATTAAAAACGAATAAAATAAGCCATGTGAAGTATTCTTAAAGTATCAAAAACTGATGTTAAAAGGGATCTAAAAGCGCTGTCATATAAAGGTAGTTTATTAATGGGTATTCCCTCATTTGCTGGGGTTGCACATTGCATTAGTTGCTCATCTTGTTTCTGTGACTAAATGCCTGCCAGGAAGCCACTTAATGGAGGGTTGGATTATTTTTCTTATTGTGTCTGAAGGTTACTATCCATCACAGTAAGAAAAGGGTGGCAAGAGCAGTCTGAGACAGCTAGTCACATGGCATCCCGTCAGGAAGCAGGAATCTAGGAATGGTGGCACTCAGCTGGTTTTCTCCTATTGATTTTATATGGGACTCCTGCTCATTGGAAGGTCCCATGGAAATTCAGGATGTACCTTTCTGGCCATGTTGAATTTTTCTGGAAACACTCTCGCTGACACACCCAGAAATGTGTTTCCATAGGACTCCTAAATCCCACCAGCTTACTAAAGGAATATTAACTATGTCTTAAATATTCAAAAGGTCTCAGTCCAATTGTCTTTCTCAGGAACTCAGAATGCAGAATCAACATTTTTTTTAAATTTTTTTTTCTTCTTCTTCTTCTTCTTCTTCTTCTTCTTCTTCTTCTTCTTCTTCTTCTTCTTCTTCTTTTGTAATGACAGATCTTTAAATGGAAGGTGATCGTCATAGCCAAAGTTAATGGCCTAGTAACCAAAGACCAAGAAACAGCTTAAGTTTTAACTACAGGGAGACTTGAAAGGATAAAGGAGAGAAGGAGGAAATTACAGAGACACATCTCTTCATGAAATGGGATGTGACAGCACTTCTAAACACACCTTTCTGGTCTTGAATAACTTGGCTCAATTTTATACTGTTCTTTGAAATTAACCACTGTCTATTACAATGTCTTCCATTCTTTTTTTTGAGATTATAATTTAGTTATAACATTCCTTTCTTCCTTTTTCTTCCTCCAAGTCCTCTCTCATATACCTTCACCCCCTCTGTCAAATTCACTTCCTCCATTTTTTACTCTTATTTAATGCAGATAATCATATAAAAATAATCTTAAATATAAACTTCATAATGTTACTATATATAAGCTTTTTGGTCTGACCCAAAATGAATGCCCAAACATGAGATGATGAAATGAGCAAGGATGGAACCAATGAACATTCCAAACTGGGCAGGGAATTGCCCATGAGGCCTCAACTTATTCCTTTAGTGAGTCACTTACAATTTTCTTAGATTTGAGATGTGAGAGTGTCCTTCAATTTTTTTTTTTTTTTTGGCATAATCTCACTAAATAGCCCAGTCTAGCCTGTAACTCACTTTGCCAACCAGGTTGGATATGAACTCTCAGAGATATACCTGCTTCTACCTCTAGAGCTCAGGAGTTAAAAGCATGGGCCACCACACTTGGTCTGAGAACTTTCCTATTAATCCCCATGATGTGGGTAAATCATTGCAATACAGCTTTTTCATGTCAAAACAGCAACGGGCTTTTAATTACTTCATAGAAATAAGTAGGCCTGGCATGTTTTCCTATATTCATCACACCACTGTAAAATTATAGGCAAAGTACTTCTTGTGGAACATAGCCATTGAACTATCATATGGTACCCAAGAATTTTCAGTTAGTTCTGGGTGCTAACTCTTTGAGAAAACATCGTGCCAGAAACATTCTAAGTTTCTTTAAAAGATGAAATAGATTTGTGACTGGATTAATTTGCAGAGCTGTTAGAGAACTAATTGCTTTGCACTAGGTGTGTGTTAGTTAAGGTTTCTATTGGTGTGATGAAACAGCATGACCAAAGCAACATGGGCAGGAGAGGGTTTATTTGGCCTACACTTCCAAATCATATTTCATCACTAATGAATATCAGGGCAGGAGCAAACATTCACAGCAGGAGCCGAGAGGCACAAACTGAAACAGGCCAAGGGAGAAATCTCCTACATGACCTGCTTTACTATAAATCCCAGGACTACCAGTCCAGGGCTGGTACTTTCACAGTGATCTGGACTCTCCTACATCAATAACCAATGAAGAAAATGCCCCACAGACTTGCCTACGGGCCAATTATTTGGAGACATTTTTCTTTTTCTTCCCCCAAACATAATTTTTTTATATTAATCATTTGGAAGTTTTGTACAATATATCCCAATCACACTTACTTCCCATTCTTTCTAGGTTCACCCTCCCACTTTTGAGCCATCCCTGTCAAAGTCCAATTTGTGTTGCTCATATACTCATTGGAACATGGCCACAGTCTCAGTGGCCAGAAAATTTAAAGAAAAGTGAGTCCTTCCCCACCGCACTTACCCTCCCGAAGCCATCAACTGTGAAGAGCTACATTTCTGTATTTTCATCACAGTTTTGAAAGACTCTTCAATAATTTCCTGTCTCACTATTTCTTTTGGTGGGCAGAGAGAATCGCCATAGGAGTCCCCAATGTCTCCTATTCTCTGTTATGATTCTGTAGTCATAGATACTACTGCAAAAGAAGCATCCATGCCTGTAACAGCCAGGGTAAGCACAGATCATCATGAACTTTCACGGGGATCATGGTCATCAATATGGCTTCTAGCAGCAATACAGACATCAGCATGGTCTCAGACAGCAGTCTGGATCACAGGTTTTCAGTTAATTTTCTCTTCCCAGATAACTATAAAATGTTTCAAATTAACAAAACAAATAAAACAAAACAAACAACAACAAAACCAGCCATGACGAATGGTAAGTTTACATATTTCTTAGACTTTTTTGTTGTTGTTGTTTAATTAATGGAAGGGCCTGTTACCTGAAGATAGGCCAGAAGAAGTAGCTCAATTAATTTGTTTTGATATTAGATTTCAAACAGTTACTTTTAGAAAGTAGGTCTGAAGAGACAGACAAGTGAACACTTGATGGTTTCTGAAAATTTTATCTGGATATGTTTACTTTTTATTGTGGAAATAAGGTAAAGCTTTTAGATGGGAACGACATGTTTCCTTCAAAAGTAAAATGGAAGTAGTGATATTGACCAAGATTAACTTTTAAGTAAGATTTTACAGAAAAGTAATTTTTAAATTTAATTTTATTTATATATTTATTTATTCCAATTTATTCACTTTGTATCCTCACTGCAGCCCCCGCCTTCATCTCCTTCCAGTCATACCCACTCTCCCTCTTCTCCCCCTATGTCCTTTCCCTAGTGCCCTGATAGTGGAGGACCTTTTCCCCTTCTATCTGACCCTAGTCTATCAAGTCTCATTAGGGCTGGCTGCATCATCTTCCTCTGTTGCCTGGCAAAGCTGCATCCACCAGGGAAAGGTGATCAAAGAGCCAGCCACTGAATTAATGTCAGAGACAGCCCCTGTACCCCTTGCTAGGGAACTTACTTGGAAACTGAGCAGCCAATGGGATTTCTTTGAACAGGGCATCTAGGTTCTCTCCATGCATGGTCCTTGGTTGGAGTATGGGTGTCTGCAGGGCCCCTGGGTCCAGATATTTTGGTTCTGTTGTTCTCATGGAGGTCCTTTCCCCTCCAGGTCTTTCTGTCTCCCTCTTCGTCCATAAGGATTCCAGCAAAAGTAATTTTTAAAATATGAATTGGGCATTGTGATTACATAAAGACCATGCAATGAGAAGCTATAGTAAGCTCTAATGACCCTTTATGCAACAATTCACGAAGACACATGTTCTTTGTTAATTTTTACAGAAACTCAGACAGTTTCCGGACCCTGACCATGAGAACATCAGAGTGGAGACATGACTTTTCTCCTGAATTACATGTATCTGAAAAGTAACGAGAGCAGAGTGTGGTATGGAACTCACCTTTACATTTTAGTTCTTGGGAGTCAGAGGCAGATGGATCTCTGTGAGACTGAAGCCACTGTGATATACATATGTATTTCTAGGATAGTCAGGGCTGTATAGAATTACTTTATCTCTAAAATAATAAGAGTAAACAATATATAGATATGAAATGCGGTTTTCTATCTCATTAATAATTGATGTTTGTGTTTTGAAGTATTCCACCAAAAGATAAACTGAATTCAAATTAAAGGTCATTTGCTTCTGCTCACATATTCAGACAGCACAGAGGACCATTTGTTCCTCATAAGCATGAAACCAAAAAACTTTATTGTAAGGATGAATGTGATGGTTCTACCACAAGTCACCTCACTCCATAGAAAAGCATCTTTCAAGAGAATGCCAATTTGACTGTCGTGTGAGACCATGTTTATGTCTGTGCCCTGCAAAGACAGTCCATTGATACATCCACACATTTGAATGTTTTTTTTTTTTTGTACTTCACATTTATTTTATAAAACAAATGTCTGCCTTAGCTAGGGTTTCATTGCTCTGATGAGACACTATGACCACAGCAACTATTATAAAGAAAAACATTAAACTGAGGCTGGCTTAAAGTGTCATACCTTTAGTTAATATAGGCTAGAAGCATTGGTGGCACGCAGGCAGGCATGGTACTGGAGAAGGAGTTGAGAGCTCTACAACTTGGTTTGCTAGCAGCAGGAAAATGCTGCCACATTAGGCTTAGCCTGAGCGTAGGATACCTCAAAACTTCCTCCAACAAACCCATACCTACTCCTCCAAAGCCAAACACATCTCTTAATAGTACTACTCCCTAGGAATGGCATTCGAACATATGAGTCTATGAGAGCCATCCCTATTCAAACCACCGCAGTGTCCACCTTTGATTTACTGAAACCTTCTGAAAAAATGGTGTGTTAAATGGAATGCCTTAGTCTGTTTTGGGTTTGTTCGTTTGTTTGTTTGTTTGTTTTTGTGTTTGTTCACTTCAATAGGGGAAGCTCCACAAACAGAATAACTTGTAGCGTTTAGAAATACATCAGCTTGAATTTCTGGAGGCTGTGAGTTCCAGTGCTGGGTGGTATCACATAGTGAGTTGAGGTCCTTAATACTTTAAGTGACATGGCAGAGGGCCACATTTGGTGGAAAGACAAAGAGATGAGGGAAATAGAAGAATCAAAAACATTCATCTGTGATGAAAGCTCCCCTTTGATTACATCTGCACCATTCAGGATTCTCTGGAGGAACAGAAGCAATAAAATGATTTAGAGGATTTACTACTTAACTTACATTCTGTGCTAGGGCTGGGCAATCCAGCAATGATTATTAGCCTCTGGAGAAGCTGAGAATCCAGTTGATGATCAGTTCACAAATCCAAATGTCTCAACAGCCCCATGCTGATGCTAAAGGCATGAAGAATTTTATCTCTCAACACTGTCCCACAAGAAACTAAGATATTACCACATGCTTTGGGGAGAGGCATCCATAAACTTTAGCAGGAAAATATTTCGCTTAACATGTTAGTTTTCTTGAAAAGCGACAATCCTCAACTACTAGATTCAACCTGTTTCTTCCTCCTGCCAATCAGGTTGTGTGAGAGTCTCATGGGCTAAAGGTAAAAGATATTGGAAAACATTTCTTCTCAGAAGTTAATCTGTCAAAGTTCTTAACAAACTAGCTTTAATTCTCTTCCTTTCTAGTTGGATGAACAGAAAGACCAACACGAATTATTTTTGTTTTGAGGCTGGCCTAGAGGACAAAGGGTCAGTATGAGCAAGAGGTCAGAAGTTCTCATGCTAAGGTCTTCCAATCTATCTTTTATTTTTGTTGCCAATTAGTGCAGTGTGTGGATAATCTACTCTATATTTATCTTCCAACCCATGAGGAAACACAATACTGTTTATATGATCTTACACCCAACACAAATGTTTTTGGTATAAAGTAAACTATGTTTTTTTTTTCTAAAAATTTGAATAGTTAACTTTAGATTACATGCTTTCAAAAATAAACTCAGCAATAAATTAAAGAATTAACTAATAATTAATCTACAATGATCTGAAAATTTTTAAAACAGCAAGAGAAATTTATTCATAGTTTCTTGAAATAAATATGTCATAACATTTAGTGTAGTGAAACACAAGCCAAATCAAGTCAAGATTTATAAATTGAGCATCTTACCCAGGATCCTCCTTCGTGCTTACCTTCTTCAGGTGTACAGATTTTACTGATAATCCTATATTATATGTATAATATCTACTTCTAAGTGAGTATATGCCATGTGATTCTTTCTGCTTCTGGGATACCTCACTCAGGATGATCTTTTCTAGTTCCCACAAATTCCCTGCAAATTTCATGATTTCCTTGTTTTTAATTGCTGAGCAGTATTCCAATATGTAAATGTACCACACTTTCTGTATTCATTTCTCAGCTGAGGGACATCTTGGTTGTTTCAGGTTCTGGCTATTACAAATAAAGCTGCTACAAACACAGTTGAGCAAATGCCCTTGTATACTTGAGCTTATTTTGGATATATGCTGAGGAGTGGTATACCTGGATCTTGAGATAGAACTATTCCTAATTTTCTGAGAAAGAGCCAGATTAGTTTCCAGGCTAGACCTCTGAAGATGCAGAAAACAAGGAACAGTAGAGGAGCCTACCACAGAGGGCCTCTGAGAGACTCTACTCAGCAGGGTATCAAAGTAGATGCTGAGACTCATAGCCAAACTTGGGGCAGAGTGTAGGGAATCTTATGAAAGAAGGGGGAGATAGAAAGACTTGAAGGAAACAGGAGCTCCACAAGTAGAGCAACAGAACCAAAAATTCTGGGCCCAAGGGTCTTTTCTGAGATAGATACTCCAAGCAAGGACCATGTATGGAGAAAACCTAGAACCCTTGCACAGATGTAGACCATAGCAGCTCAGTCTCCAAGTAGGTACTTTTTTTTTGTCTTTTTAAATGTTTTTTTATTTTAATTTTTTTAATTTTTTATTAATTACACTTTATTCATTTTGTATTCCCCCATAAGCCCCTCCCTCCTCCCCTCCCTATCCCACCCTCCCTGCCCTTTCTGCATGCATGCCACTCCCCAAGTCCACTGATAGGGGAGGTTCTCCTCTTCTTTCTGATCTTAGTCTATCAGTTCTCATCAAAAGTGGCTGCATTGTCCTCTACTGTGGCCTGATAAGGCTGCTCCCCCCTCAGGGGGAAGTGATCAACTAGCAGGCCAATCAGATTATGTCAGAGGCAGTCCCTCTTCCCATTACTATGTAACCCACTTGGACACTGAACTGACATGGGCTACCCCTGTGCAGGGGTTCCAGGTCATCTCCACGAATAGTCCTTGCTTAGAGTATGAGTCTCTGGGAAGTTCCCTGTGTTCAAATTATCTTGTTCTGTTGCTCTCCTTGTGGAGTTCCCGTCCCCTCCAGCTCTTACTATTTCTCACTTCTTACATAAAATTCCATTCACTCTGCCCATCAGTTGGCCAACAAGCTCAGCATCTGGTTTGACAGTCTATACTGCAGAAGCTTTCAGAGGTCCTCTGTGGCAGGTTTCAAGGTTGTTTCCTGATTTCTTCTGGCTTTCAGAGGCCCTCTGTAGCAGGTTCTAAGGTTGTTTCCTATTTTCTTTTTCTTCTGATGTCCATCCT
This sequence comes from Psammomys obesus, assembly GCF_907164565.1. Classification (NCBI taxonomy): domain Eukaryota; kingdom Metazoa; phylum Chordata; class Mammalia; order Rodentia; family Muridae; genus Psammomys; species Psammomys obesus. The sequence continues at coordinate 17,617,560 of NW_026591086.1, read as the reverse complement.
CTTTGCCTTTCAGGATGGGGATTGAACATTTTAGTTAGGGTCCTCTCTTTTGCTGAGTTTGTTTAGATGTACATATTTTAGTGGGTTTATTCTATATTGTATGTTTATATGAGTGAGTATATACCATGCGTATCTTTTTGCTTCTGGGACAACTCACTCAGGATGATCCTTTCCAGGTCCCACCATTTACCTGCAAATTTCATGATTTCCTTATTTTTCATTGCTGAGTAATACTCCATTGTATAGATGTACCACAGTTTCTGCATCCATTAGGAAACAGGAACTGTCTCTGACATGAACTCAGTGGCTGGCTCTTTGATCACCTCCCCCTGATGGGGGAGGAGCAGCTTTACCAGCTCAGAGAGGAAGACAATGCAGCCAGTCCTGTTGAGATCTGATAGGCTAGGGTCAGATGGCTAGACCTCCCATATCAATGGACTTGGGGAAGGGCATAGGAGGAGAAGAAGAAGGGAATGTAGGAGTGGGAAGAGACAAGGGAGGTGGTTACAGCTGGGATACAACTGAATAAATTGTAATAAATAAAAAATTTAAAAAAAGATATAGAAATGAAGAACCATTGGATTTTCAAAAAAAGAATTATAAATTGATTAAAAATTAAAGGATTATGCACATATATATGCATATAGCAGCAAATTACTATTTCAGGTAATTAAACATCTAAATGATGCTTAGCATTGGAAAAGAAAGAAAGGTTATTAAGTTTATTATTACTCTATTTATTAGCCTGAGTAACATTCCCCCAATATAATAGGAATATAAAAACTAAAATAGCAGGACAATGAAGTTCCCAGTGCTCACAGGCTCTGAATGGCTGTACCACTGCTTTCTTCACGTTAGCAGCGAAGACACTACACCAAAGAAGAGGTTAGAAGAAGAATGATGTGAGGACAGTTATAAAACTGGAATAATTATGAAGGCTGGATATAAAGACGTCAAAATTTTTCACTCACAAAATCTGTACAGAAAGGCAATGATATAATTAGATATTTTAAAGCCAAGACGTATTCCAGGTTAAATGTAAATGGGAGAATATCTGGAATTTAGAAGCTATTATTGGCCAGACTTTTCCCTGGACCTGTAATTACTAATGAATGCAAATGTGCTTCTCAATAATGAAATACTTTCACAGAAAGAAAATGAAAGAAATGTGAAAGGTGCTTTTATCAACTCTGAATAGATAGATATAGCCAAAGATAATGTGCATCATACAAATGATTAGGAAAATACTACTTCAGTAAAGTGATCATAAAGGTTAGGATATGTGTGTGTGTGTGTGTGTGTGTGTGTGTGTGTGTGTTTATAGACTCTTTTTATTGTGACATGTTAAAAAACTGTTTGGAACAAACAATGCATGCACATTTCAGCTTTTCATGGCAGCATGGATGCTAAACAAATGCACTCTACTCATTTTAGTACTTTTATGCAAAAATACTGGTAGTTGAAAAACTCATATATTGATTAATAAAGACCTCCTGATTGGTAATGCAATTGAATGTTGATTTTTTTCAGTGTCAATAAGTCTTTTGTTAAGGTGTACCTGACTGATTTATAATTTTCATACTACTACCTATGTATTCTCTGAAAAAAAAATAATATAGGTAGTTTAAAATGGCATCTGGATATAGTTGGTTCACAGCCCTTGCTTCATCATTGTCTCCTAATTTTTTGTACATTCTCCTTTCACAGTCAGTTGAACCTGTAATCTCACCCTTCTCAGAGGGCTGTAGATTTGAGAGGCTTTGCACTGTTCAGTACAAGAAGAGGGCCCTGTGCATCGGAGCCTCACTGAAATGATGACAAGAAATGAGTGTTCTGTAAGGGCTCCAGCCTTGTGTACTCCTCAAAGAAACCCAAATAAAAATCAGAGTTCAGAAGACAGGCCATCTATGGCATTTAAACTTTATGTCAGTAGCCTATTACTCTTTGAAATACCATTTTTGTAATGCATTCTACCAGTTTCAGAAATAATCCCCACTTATCGCCACTGTCTTTCTGAGAGCTTTGCTTGTTACTTCCACAAAAGTACAACGTTATCCACTCAGAAGGGAAGAAAGCTCTGAAGAGATCTGGCATCTGTGGAGACTCTTATCGAGGTAACCCAGAAATTAAAATCTTGGTCACTCCAATCAGGTAAAACTTTCTGTACTTATTGACTCTATACTTTGCAAGATGAGGACTTAGAAACATGTAATCTTTGTGCTGTGCACGAGTTGTTATTGGATCTAAATTAGAAGTCAGGGAATAATCCATGTATATAGTTACCCCTTTAGTTTTGCATTCTCTTTTAGGGATTGGATTGATGGCAGAATCCCTGAAGGAGGGTGGATGGCCTTTCCGTGACTGTGTTCATAACTGCTCATTATTCTTTTGTAAGGGATATTTCACACTATTTTATGCTAATTATGGAACAGCAAAGTTAATAAGGGATTTTACTGCCATATATCACAAAAAGGAATCAACATATAGGTGTAAGAAAAGCACTTTCAAAATGTCTGTTTGATGGGAGGGGAAGCCTTTGAGTTACAATTACCATATTGGGAACACCCCATTGTCCTAAGAGGGGGCACATCACAACAGACATGATTATCATTTGTTTATGTATATTAGATTCAAAGCACTGAAAAGATAGTCTTTCATAGAATTTTTCTAGTACTTTCTACTTTTTAAAATTATAGAAAAGACAAAAAAATATTATAGCAGAAGAAGAAAAGGAGAAATTCAAAGGTTGGGTTTAAGGAAATCATTTGTACTTCGTTAGTTTCCTTTTAGAGTTTTCACATGAACCTGGTCATAGCAGGAAGTTCAAGGGAATAAGTACTTGTGTGATGAATAAATTGTGTCGTGTGGTACAAATACTCAGTAAGGAATTTCTATGAGCCAGGATCTGTTTTAGTATGGTTATAGATTTTAAGAACATATATTAGTGTGTGGGTAACGAAAGTATTTGTATCCTGACAGCATACAAGAGATTGAATTTTAACCAGTGGGGAAAAGATAGCTCATTCAACAATTGTGACTGGGAAATTGAATAGTGACTGGGTACAATTGAAAGAAAATGAAATAGAAACCCCCGATCTTATACATACATCAAATGAACATATGCATACATATTTGAGTGGATGAACAATTTAAGTAGATGGAACAAAATGTAACCGTGCTGCACAATATCCTAGGAGGAAATCCGAGTGATTTTAGAAAAAAAGTAATATTACATACATAAAGAGAGCAGGTAGAAGCCATAAAATTAAAGATATATCCTAAACAAGTTTTTACAGATTGATTGCAAAATCCAAAAATAGTAAAGACAAAAGCAACAGCAACAAATAACCCTTAGTTCTCTCAGTGTATGAACATGTTGAAATTTGTGGGACTACACCTAACAACTCAGAGAAAACAAATCAAGAGCCTCTCCCTATTTTATTGATCCATAAGGACACGTATTAGCACTACTGGGTTAGAAATGGTTCCAAACATATGGCAACAATATATGGAACATTTATTTTTACTTTGCCCGAATTCTAATCTGCTAATATTATATTTACATTTGACCAAAGTAAATCAGCTTATGAAAGAAGACACTGACTAAATATTCAAGTCCAGAGTACCAGAAAATTGGTTAGACAGAGTTTGAGTTGTGAAGTAGAAATCATGAAGAATTTATGCATTGAAATTAGGATAAATATTCAAGGTGGCTGCTTTTCTTCTTTTCATCTTCTTTATTTTTCTATAGAGTTTACTACTTAAATAACTAGACATTTTATTTTCTATTTAAAATAGACTTTTTCTTAAAAATATTCTAATTATGGTTTCCTTTTTCCTATTCCTCCCAGTTCCTCCCATGTATCTTCCCATCCAGACCCAAACCCTTTCCTTCTCTTTAGAGAGCAAACAGTCATTTAATGGATAGTAGCAAAACAAAATGCAACATGATAAATAAAGTCAAAGAAATACAATTAGGACCAAACATTAAAAAAAAAAAGAAGAGCCAAAGCAAAAGCACAAGAAACATATAGACAAATAGATAATAGACACAGAGACACGCATGTTTGCACATATGGGAATCCCATTAAAAACCCCAAGTCAGAAGTTATGATATATAAACAAAGAACCTGAAAGGAGGGGGGGAAATGACATAAAATTATGATTTTGTGTGGGCCATCTAGTGCTGGGCATGGGGCCTAAACTTAAGGACACCTTCTTTTCCAAGTAAGACTTCCTTAGAGAAAACTATATTTTCGTTTTCAAATTGATATCAATTGGAGATAGCTTCTGTGACAGGGAAGGGAGCCTGTGTCCACTTCTATGTGGTGCAGAACCCTGTACGTTCTGTGCATTCTGACCTGCTGACATGGTCTCAGTGAGTTCATATGTGCGGGTTTGCCCATAAGTCCTTGATTCTTTTCTGTCCTCCGTCCTCTCTGGCTCAAACCCTCTTTCTGTGTCCTCTTCTGCAGGGTTCTTTTGAGCCCTGATGGAGGAATTAATGGAGCTGTCCTTTTAAGGGCTGAGGGTCACTACAGTTCTCAGTCTCCATCTTGTCTCCCTGTAGTTCATCTGCTGGAGGAAGCTTCTCTGAGGATGGCTCAGGAAGACACTGATCTATGCCTACAGCAGAACATCTTTAGGAATCATTTTATTGCTGTTTCTTTATCAGGATATTTGATTTCCCTTCAGGGTGCTGCCCTATCTATCCTCAGGTTCTTAGCTACCCAAACTACATTGGGTAAGGTTTCAATCTTATGGAGTGGGATTTAACTCAAATCAGACATTAGTTGGATATTCCCAGAAGCTTCATGACACTATTTCATCCACATATTACGTAGGTAGGTCAGTGGAGAAGATCAAAGAGTTTGTAGCTGTCTTGGGGTTTACCTTTCTCCTTTGGTAGTACACAGAGTACCCAGGACACTAGTCTGTAGTGGTGCATGCTCTAGGCAGCCACCAGCTCCACTCCCATGTTCAGTAAGGTCTGTAGGTATTGTCTTCAACCATAGAAACTCACCATTAGTTTTTGGAAAGATGCAAATAGCTTTGGCAATAGTCTGCCTGAGTTGTTTCAGGGTTCACACAGGACCCCTTTGGCCAGTACCTCAATTACATGTAACCCATTCACAGTACTGCAAGCTTCATTTGGTGACAGGAAATGTTTACTTCGGTTGCTGTCTCCTTTGTTACTAGGCCATTTTATCTAGAGCACCTTCATATATGTATTATAGGAAGCTTCTATCATATTAAGATTCCATATAACCCCTTAGTTGGTCCTTTGCTTTAGTTATCACTCCCTATATTCCATGCCTTGTCCTCCTCTTTCCTGTTTGATCCTCTCATTTCTTTCAACCATCCACTCCCATCTGTGTCTATTCAATTTTCCCTTCCTAAAGAGATTCATCCCTTCCCATGAGCCCCTTACTCTCTACTTAGCCTCTGTGTTTATATGGGTGTTGCTTGTTTATCAATGACTTAATAGCTGGCATTCACATATAAGCAAATACATAACCTATCTGTCTTTCTGGTCTAGGTTACCTCACTCAGGATGATTGTTTTTCTAGTTCCATCAATTTACCTGCAAATTTCATGACTTCATTATTTTAATGGTTAAGTGATACTACTTTATGTAAATGTACCACATTTTCTTTATCCATTCACCTGTTAACAGACATCTAAACTATTTTAAATTTCTGGCTACTAGGAATAGAGAAACAATGAACATGACTGAACAAGTGTCTTTGTAGTAGGATGTACTGTCTTTTGGGTATATGTCGAAGGTGAGTATAGCTGGATCTTGAGGTAAATCAAGTCCCATCTTCCTAGGGAACAGCCACAGAGATTTAGTTAGTGGATGTACTGTTTTCACTCCCACCAGCAGTGGATGAGTGTTCCCCAAAAGCCATGTCCTTCCCAGCATGAGCTGTCATTTGTTTTATTGAGCTCAGCTGTTCTGACTGGCATAAAGTAAAGTAGTTTTGATTTCAATATCCCTGATGACTAAGGATGTTGAAAATGTTTTTAAATGTTTCTCAGTCATTTGAATTTCCTCTTTTGAGAATTCTGTTTATATAGGTACCCTGCTTTTAATTGGGTTGTTTTTTTTTTGTTTTTTTTTTGTTTTTTTTTTTTTTTTTTGATGTCCAGTATTTTTGCTTTTTTATGTACTTTGGATATTAGCCCACAGATGTAAAGTTGGCAAAAATCTTTTCCTGTTTTGTAGGCTTTTTCTTCATTAAAGTTATAGTTTTCTTTGTCATACAGAAACTTTCCAGTTTCATGAGTTCCCATTTATTACTTTTTGTTCATATAATGTATGTTATTAGTATTCTGTTCTGAACAGTTTTTCTTTCTGTAACAATGATTTGAAAATTATTCTCTAGTTTCTTTTCTATCAGATTCTGCACATCTCTTTTTATATTCTGGTCTTTGGTCCATTTGGTGTTGAGTTTTGTGCAGGGTGGTAAGTATGTATCTATGCAGATTCTTCTCCATGCAACCATGAAATATGAGCAGCACCGTTTGGTGAAGATGCTGTCTTTTTTTCCAGTGTAAATTTCTGTGTTTTTTTTTTTTTTTTCATAAAAATATCCAAAGGTGTGTGGATTTATGTCTGGTTCTTCAACTTGATTCCATTTACCAACACATTTGTTTTTAGGCAGCATCATGTTGTTTATATGTTTATATGTTTATATGTTGTTTATATTCCCAGAACTCTGTAGTACAACCTGAGATCAGGGATGGTGATACTTCTAGCAGTTCTTTTATTGTTTTATTTTTATTCTAATTTATTGCTGTTTCAAAAAGCTTTATTTTTACTTGTTCCAAGACTTGGGAGGGTTTCTAGGGCAGCTACTAAGCTGCTTGTTGGCTTGAGAGGTTCATTCAGGTGGAGATCCTAAGGCTGGCTGGGGCAGAGCAGAGGAGAGAGTCCCTTGGAAGGGGACAGCCTCCTAGTGTGCTTTAGAGCGAGCTGCTCAAAGGGATACTCACCCAGAGAAGGCCGTGGCACTCCAGTCTGCAGTGGATGTGACCAGCCAGTCTATAGATGTTGGCCAGATGGTTAACCCATCTTCTTGATGAGCTTCACTTCCTACCAGTTCTTTTATTATTCAGAATTCTTTTTTTTAACCCTATCCCGGGTTTTTGTGTTTCCATAAGAAACTGGCAATTGCCAAGATTTATGAAAAATTCTGTTGAAAGTTTTACAGGAATTGTACTAAATCTATACATCACTTTTGGTAGAATGGCCATTTTTTTCCTATGTTAATCCTACTGATCATGAGAATAGGAAATCTTTCCATATTTTGCTATATTATATTTTATACATCAGTGTCTTAAGGGTTTTTTTATTTTTTTATTATTAGTTACATTTTATTAACTCTGTATCCCAGCTGTATCCTGCTTCCTCATTCCCTCCCAAACCCTCCCTCCCTCCCTCCTTCCCTCATCTCCTCCCTGCCTCTTTCCTCTCCTTTCATATGACCCTGTTTTATCAGGTATCTTCAGGACTGACTACAAAGTCCTCCTCTGTGGCCTAGCAGGACTGTTTCTCCTTTGGGGGGATGGGGAGGTCAAAGAGCCTGCCATTGAGCTCCTGTCAGAAATAGTCCCTGTTCCCCTTACTATGGGAAACTAATTGTTTACTGAGCTACCATGGGCTTCATCGGAGCAGAGGTTCTAGTTTATATTCATATGTGGTCCGTGGTTGAGTGTCAGTCTCAGAAAAGATCCCTGTGCCCAGATATATTTGGTCCTTGTGGAGCTCCTATCCTTTCCATGCCATACTAACTCTGCTTTCTTTCATATGATTCCCTGCACTCTGCCGAAGATTTGGTTATGAGTCTTAGTATCTGCTTTGATACACTCCTAGCTAGAGTCTTTCTGGGGTCCTCTTCAGTAGGCTCCTGTCCTGTTACTTATTTTCTCCTAATTCCAATGCAACTCCCATTTGTCTTTCTAAGTGAGGATTGATCATCTTACTCCAGGTCCTTTTTGTTGTTTATCTTCTTTAGGTGTATAGATTTCATTATGCTTATCATATCCTATAGGACTATATGAGTGAGTATATACCACGTGTGTCTGCAGAGAAACACTTAAAGAGATGCTCAATATCCTTAGTCTTCAGGGAGATGCAAATCAAAACGACCCTGAGATTTCACCTTACACCCATCAGAATGGCTAAGATGAATAACTCAAATGACAACACATGCTGGAGAGATTGTGGAGAAAGGGGAACCCTCCTCCAAAGCTGGTGGGAATGTAAACTGGTACAACCACTTTGGAAGTCTGGCGCTTTCTCAGACAATTAGGAGTAGTGCTTCCTCAAGATCCAGCTATACCAATCCTAGGCATATACCCAAAATTTGCTCAAGCACACAACAAGGACATTTACTCAACCATGTTTGTAGCAGCTTTATTTGTAATACCCGGACCCTGGAAACAACCCAGATGTCCCTCAACAGAGGAATGGATACAGAAATTGTGGTAATTTTACACAATGGAGTACTATTTAGCAATCAAAAATGAAGAAATCACGAAATTTGCAGACAAATGGTGGGATCTAGAAAAGATCATTCTGAGTGTCTCAAGGTTTTAATCATTTGTATTTTACTTGCCTGGTTAGAGTTATCCCATTTTTTTTTTTTTATATATTTTTGAAACTATAGTAACAGATGTTTCCCTGATTTCTTTCTGAGTCCATTTATCATTTACATACAGGAGGCTCACAGATTTTTGTTAGGTAACTTTGTATCCAGGTACACTGGTGAAAGTTTTATCAGCTAAAGACGTTTCCAAGTAAAATTTTTAGCATGACTTCTGTATACTATCATAACATCTGCAAACAAAGGTATCTTGACTTCTTCTTTTCTACAATGTATGCCCTTTTTCTCCTCCAGTTGTCTTATTGTTCTAGCTAAGATCTGAAATACTATCTTGAATAAGTATAAACAGAGTGGAAAACCTTACTTGTTCATTATTTTAGTGGAATTGCCTTGAGTCTTTCTCCATTTAAGTTGGTGTTGGGCATTGGCTTGCTGCAAACTACATTTACTATGTTGAGGTATGTCTCTTGTGTTGATAATCTCAACACACACTAGGTTTCACAAAGAAATAAAAAGTGATTCTTAATGATTACATAATATTTAGGTTACATTTACTGAATGAACTATTTCTAAAATTGAAAATAAGAACAAAAAGCAAGCATTTCAGTCAGGCTGGTTATTAGCTATGTGTTTTGTGAAAAGTCAGAGTTTTAAAACTCAACTTCAAATTGACTTGATCAAAATTTATAATTTAGAAATACAGGATACACTAAGTATCTTTGCAAACAGTTTTTTTTGGGGGGAGGTGCATTTTAAACCAAACTGCATAAGCCTTTAAGCAAAATTTGGAAGAAATCATGTGCAACACAGTGTTTCAAAACAGAAAACCCAAACATTTATCAACAAAACTCTTCCCCAAATCTCTCATTCTTTGGTAACTGAGAACTTGTGTAAGTGAATATCATCATATTGTATGGTTTAAATATTTATCATATACTGTCTATGAACTAGAGCTTTCCAGTTCTGGATGTCAGTGAGGGAACATAGACAAAGCTCTCTTTTCTCATACCATGTATAATACTGTGCACAGTGGATGTGCCCACACTTAAAGGCTGTGTTTTATTGTATTTTTACAATGCATTATATAAGCCACTTTAAAACAAAAGCCTAGGAGTCTCATGAAATAGTCAGCACTGTTTATTTCTGGGAAAAAGAAGCACAAACCCTCAGCTCTCATGCTTTATTTGCACTTCCCGCAACAGTCAGCCAGGGCTTCTGTGCGCAATAGCTCCCAGAGTTACTTGTTCTATTCTGCTGCATCCACCTTCCTGTTCAGAAAAGAAGGGAGGTCCTTAGGCTGTGTTTAACTCAGTGTAGTTTGGGACTGAATTTATATCCTAATCCCTCAAAGAAAATTGAATCTCATCTAATGGACTGAGGAAGGAGAGCTTTCTCATGAGTAATTTGTGTTGGTCTTTTCTTTAGAAGAAAGACATATGTGAGGTGAGTCTTTCTCTCACGTATAATTCCTTTCCTACTTTGCCATGTCTCCTGTACTTCCCCTACCCCATTCTTTCTGCTAAAACTTAATCATTATCCCTTCAATCCAATGTCATCAATGTCATCTCATTTCATTTCTCAGTTAAGGAAATTCTGCCATCTTCTGATCTAGCCCTGGCTTTCCATTGTGTGCAACTTCCTCTCTATACCAAGAGTGAGTGAAAGCATATGCAGACACATGCCACCATCAGTATTTCTACTCTCATCTCTATTCATCCTCTTTTCTGGACCCCTGATACACCCAATATCCATAGTACTGCAAACCTCACCCTCAGAAGATAACTGTAACCCCTTGTAAAAAATAAAATGGCAGAAATGAAAATAAATAATTTGTTTGTACAATGATCCTTTCCATGGGACCAAATTATAACTTTTCCTTATAAATTACTGCTAATGAAATAAGGTTTTCTATCTAAAAATTAATTCGCGGGATATAACAGTCTCGGTAATGCTGAGACTAACCCTGAAGCAATGCTGCCTTTCTGAAAATGAATGGAAAAACAAGACATCTCAGTGTCTCTCTATCTGAAGGGAAACACAGTTTGTGAAATGTGAATTCACATAACACCTTGTATCACATATTTTAGCCTATTTTCTTCAGATGTGTTCTAGATCTTAACCATGTGACTCAAAGGTAATACTGTTTTAGGCAGGGACTTGGGTAGTGGATTTAGGCAGGGGCTTGGGTAACGTCTCTGCTATAGCTAGAGATATAGAACGAGGATGTGGGCAGCTGCACATCGCCCCAAGTTCTGAGATGGAAATCTAATTCCATTTTATCTATTGACTCAGTTCAGTGGTGAGCATTTTGAGAAAGATCACATTGCTATTTCTGAAGCATCATTCTTTGTTTCCAGCACTGGCAATTTCAAAACCCTACACACTATACTTAACAAATAACCTATGCTTTTCAAGGTCTTTCATTATTCTTTGTCTCAGAATAGGAAACCAACAACTATAAATTAATGTGACATCTCCATAGTTCTTAAGTGTCTTCTAACTCTGGTGGAGTTTCTTTAAAAAGAAGAACAAAATATTTTCCTCTACCACTTTACTGACATCAAAGTACTCAACTGACTTTGGGAAGAAAAGAATGCTACAAAACTCACTTTTAGGAGACATCAGCAACAAATTCTTTATTAGAGTGTTGTGATTTGTGTCTCAGCAAGCCATGGGTCAAAATAATATTTGGATATGATCTGGATTCAATATCTATTCACCTTATTCAAATTTTGATTTTCATTATTCTTACCTATTTTAAGTCATCTTTTAAAGGGTCCACAGTCTTTGAGGCACTTTGTTTAGTTTGGTAAGGTACAAAAAGCTTTTAAAAATATAACACACAGAACCTGACATATTTCACAAGAATATTTACTGTTACAGAATCTATTTTCAGACGGTATTGTACTTTATACTTCCTTCTGAGTAAAATGAAAATAGGTGGAATTTGACTTCCCAAGAGTTAACTTATCTTTATTCCTTATTAGAGTCTCAGGTTTCTTTCTACAGCCTGTGGTTAACTCTACTTATATCCAGAACATTCAGGGAGACAATGCAGAGAGTCTCTTCTATATATATCTGCTGCACATACTGCCAACATGAACTTGAAGAAACAAATAAGTAGCTAAACTTTTTAGAACAAGAAGATGATGGAGTAAGGTTGCTGAATCCAATAAAAGCAGGAAGCAAAAGGCTGTGTGAATATTCCAAATGTGTGTTTCTGTGATGTTGAATTAAGACATTTTATGTTATTTGCTATGATTCCCATGAAAGTGCGATTTCAGTGATGCATGGAGTCAAGGCCAAAGCACTGCTGATTAACTTAAGCCAAGTATTTCTAGAGACTGGTGTTTTTAAGCTCGCTGGGATATGCATGCTCATATTTAAAGTGGCAGGGATGGCACCTGCCCATGGCAGACAGCATTTTACAAAAACATCACAGCAGCATTTCTGGATCTCTATGCCCTTTTTAAATCTTGCCTTCTAATAAGAAGAAAGCCTACTTAGCTTTCCCCTAAATCTTCACTGGAGTTCATGCCTTTCCAAGTCCTGTGCAGGATAGTAATTATTACAAGACTTTTATGTTCTGTCTTGGAAGGTGCTGCCGCTTCCTCTTGGCTCTCTCCTGTAGGCATGTCAACTTTACACTCCATAAAGCACCACATGAGAAATGAGGGAGCCTTCTCATACCAGGCTCCAGAGATGAGCCCTAAACCAAAGCCACTTGACCAAGCAGCTTCTGAATCTCCCATTCCTAGAGACCATGAGAGAGAGTAACATATTATTAAAACATTAGTGATATGTGTTGTTATATATAAATACACAACCAATGCACTACTTTGTAATTTACTAAGTATGTACTTTGACTTTCAAAGCCTATTGTCAATCATGAGCAGATGTGTAAGTAATGCAATACCACATGTTTTGCATTTTTAAATTTATTTGGCCATACATTGCCTCCAATACTCTCCAAAAAAAAAAAAAATCCATTCATCCTGCAATAAAATTTTCAAGTGTCTGTTTCAGATTCTCTTCTAAGAATACTTTTGTAAGGAAAAATAAAACATTTTGAGAGGAAAGGTGAAGGATGTGCATGCTGAATAAGACTGGAAAAGATGTCCAGCTCTTCCACTTTAGCTGGTAGAGTATCACAGTAACCATGGTCTCGCAACAAAATACAATTAATCGTGCTATTCTTTCATGTGTCTGTGTATGTATATGTATGGTTATGATGTGCATGTACACTTACTTGCATAATTGTGTGTGGGCATGGGAGGCCAGAGCTTGGTGCTGAATGTATTTAACAGCAGTATTTCATCTTCTCTTTAGAGACAGATGCTATCACTGAATCTGAGCTCAACAACTTTCTGTCTGGCCTACTGGCCCCAGAAAGGCATCTGTCTCTGCCACTACCCCAGCACTGTGGTTTGATGTGCACTGCTCAGTTGGATTTTAGTAGAAGTGGTGGATTCAAACTCGGGTACTCATGTTTGTGCAAGTACCTTGACAGCTCAGCCACCACTACAACTCCATTAATATGTAAACAAGTAAACTTATACATTATAGTATTCTATACCAAATCCAGTAATTTTTTTTCAACAGCTTCACATTGAACCTATGGCCACAGGCATTTCATGTAAGCATGTTATCAAAAAGCTATAGCCCCTGGTGATTATTTTTTTGCACAATACATCCTATAACAATTGCGCATAAATCAAAAGGGTTTTCTATCATGGGTACAAAATTGTAAAGATAGCTCTTCTGTGCTGTTCTGCTTACTCTTCTTTTGTTGTGATGAAATGCCTAGACAAAACCAACCTAAGGAAAGAATGGTGCACTTTGCTCATTGAAGAAACCCAATCTATCATGGCAAAGAAGTCATGGTAACAGAAACCTGAGGCAGATGGCCATATCACATCCATTCAGAATGTAAAGAGTGATAAATGCTAGTGTTTGTAAATGCTTTTTTCATTTTTTCAGATTGCATGATGATACAACAGCTTTTCAAGCTCTTTCTGAACTCTTCCTGGCTGATTCCATTCAGCTCTTATGGCCTAAACTCCTACCTAAGCTAATTTAAACTGGCTTCTCTTGGCTCCTGATTGAATTGCTCTTCTTGGCCTCAAGATAATTCTGGCAATGTGTTTTAATCTTCTGGTTCTTTCTCATTCTCTGGCTTGTTCTGTCTTCACCTGAGTGTAGCTTGTTCTCTCTGCAACCTGTCTCTGTAAAACTGTCCAGAAACTCTCAGTAAAAAAGTCTCCTCCCTCTCCCTCCACTGCTCTTAAATAACCTCTCTTTCCTATCCTGTTCTCTTGAGAATTGGGCATATCCTATCTTTGACTCATTCTATCAAATCTTTCTCTGATTTATCATTTTGTATGCCCCTCAATTAGACTTCACTTTCAAACATGGCTGCTTCCTTCTATAAAATAGTCTTACCTTCACTGATTAAAATAGAAAGTGTATACTAAAGGGGTGTCTGTATTCCGGCCAGATCATACTGCGATCCAGAGTGTACCTGCATTCCAGCTGGATCACATAGACTTAGAAGGTCTTTGGATGTGATCACTTACCAGAGAAGCCATGATTCAGGATTAAAATTTCTCTACAAAAGCTCAGTTTGCTTTATCCTTTTGTGTAGTATCTAAGCCAAAAAAAAAAAAAAATGATTCTTTCTTCTTTTAGGCTGTGACTTTCCACTTCAGTTGATATAATAAAGATATTTTCTCTCAGGTATGCCAGTAATCCTGACTCCCAAGTGATTCTAGGTTTGGTAAATCTGACAATACATGTTAACCATCATGCCCAGTTAAAAGCATACATGATTTTTTAGGATACATGGCAATCTATATTTACTGGCCAAGCTAAACTGAGCTACAGACAAAAAGTTCTTTTCTTTTTTTTTTTTTTTTTATTTTTTATTTTTTATTTATTTATTTTTTTTTTATTTTTCTTTTTAGTTACATTTTGTTAACTCTGTGTCCCAGCTGTATCCCGCTCCCTCATTCCCTCCCCAACCCCACACTCCCTCCCTGGTCTCCTCCCTGCCCCTTTCCAAGTCCCCTGATAGGGGAGGACCTCCTCCCCTTTCATCTGACCCTGTTTTATCAGGTATCTTCAGGGCTGGCTGCAAAGTCCTCCTCTGTGGCCTAACAGACTGCTCCTCCCCTGGGGTGGGGGTCAAACAGCCTGCCCTTGAGATCCTATTAGAAATAGTCCATGTTCCCCTTACTTTGGAAAACTACTTGGTTACTGAGCTACCACAGGCCACATCCGAGCAGAAGTTCTAGGTTATATCCATAGAGCAGCACGGAACTGGCGGAGCACATCAAAGAAGCAGGGCCAAAACAGAGAGCAGACAGCCCAGATACGCCGATCTCTGCCAAGTGTCCTGCCTGTAAGTGAGTGCACCCTTGAGAATCTGCAGCTCCACTGATCCTGGCTTCTTCTAAAACAGAAGCCAGGCATCGAACCCCCTCCCACCCATATACCCACTTTGGGAAACAGAGGGGCACTGGGAACATTGAAGTTCCTGCTCTGTGGGTCTAATTGAGGAGTTAAGGCAGTTAATGCCAGAAATTGCGCTGCGATTATCACTAGCGCCTGCGACATATACATTGCAGAGCCCCTCCCACACACTCAAGGGTTCAACATTAGCCATCACTCTGTCCCTCGAGACACACGCCCACACCCACTTAGATACAAAAAGTTCTTTTCATTAGAAAGGCAAGACTTATGAGCTCTTGTTCCTGTGGAAACAAGATGTGACTCCTGGTGACTCAACACCCAGGTGTACAAATATGGACGTCACTCATCCCTGGGAAAAGCTAATTCTCCTTCTCTCGACAGTCAGTAGTTGCCTATAGTTCTTTGTCTGGGGATGGACTCAGAGAAAATTTCCCCCTCCCACGTTAACATATCGGTTGCTATTGTTCCAGTTTTGTGTATGAAGACATTTCTAGGAAAGACGATTTCACCACAAACTTCCTGGTGTTGTTAATCTTTCTGCACCCTCTTCTGAGATGTTCCTTGATTTTTACTTCTTACACCGAGAAGTTGTTCTGTCAGTGACAACAAATTACAGTCTAATTGGGTGTATAGCTCACTCAACAGGAGAGAAATCATGTGATATTAGAAACCTAGCCAACTTCTAGGGACTACTAGGGTCATGGGCCTTAAGAAAGAATCCACTACCATCACTTTGATAGACCAGCATAATTCTTAACTATATTTCAAATCTTATCATTATAGGTGTAGCCATCGTCCATCATCAGAGAAAACTTATCTTTGTAACAAATGGCCACCATCACAAAAACAAAAAAAGAAAAACACAACTAAACACAATGCAGAAATCAAGGATCACAAAAAGTCCAGCCCCAATGAATACCACTACCTATATTTTTCTACTGGAAAACTGAAGACTTTACCGTAGTCACAGAGTTGGTGATAGGATGGAAACTAATTAGTTAATTAATTAATTAATTGATTGATTGATTAATCAATTGATTAAAAATAAAGTTCAAATATCTTTAGTTTAAATTGCTATATCTAATCATGCTGATTTGAATTGAAGCCCTGACATCTTGATAAAACTCGGGGATACATCGGCATTTCCTGACATGTTTATCATTTATCTTCCCTTCCTTGAAGTAACTTTTCTCCCCATCTAGCTCTAGTGCATAATATATACAGCCCTGTCTTTCCACCTTGCTTATTTCAGTCCAGTGGAAGTTCTAGCGATTAGCTGCAGACAGAACAGCGGCATCTCGCCACTAGCAGAAGCTGGCTGTGTTAACCCTCAGAGACAATCAGGAGCACACTGTGTGTCCAGGCAGTCCCTGGTCTGCAGTCACCATGCAATGATAGAGAGGGTTCTCAATTAGGAACCCCTGCTCTGTGCTCCCCAATGAACTGCAGCCTGCGTGCTGGAGCAGAACAGAAGCTTAGCACCGAGAGTGGCCACAGCTGGAGGAATTTTAACACATTATTAGGTCTAAGACACACAGGAAAAAAGGAAAAAAAAAAAAAAACAAACAAACTTGAGCAGAGCTGAAGTTTAGTTTTCTCCGTTGTGTATTTTGCTTTTCTCAAGCTTATTTAATGGTGGAATCAGCTCATTTGCTGACCTCTGTCCTCCTCATCCTGAATATTTCATCTGAAATGCTAGACTGATTTTTCACAAAGATCCATAAGATAAAGCAGGGTTTAAAAGGCAAACAGTCAAGGGTCCATGAGGAATTTTGAGTAGGACAGTCAAATAATGAGGGCACTGGAAGCTACAATTAAGCAGCCTTGGGGAACTGTAAATAGCAGTAGTGAGTATTGCCTGAGAGTATTGTCCTTCTTGGAGTTGCAGCTGCAATGCAAAGGGGATGCTTTTTTCTGAATGATTTTCCACTTCTCAGAGATGTCTGGCACATGTCTCATGTGCTTCCTTAAGAATTCATGGTCTAATGTCCTTGATTCTCATTGTATCCAGAATATCAAAGAAAATCCTCAATAGAAGGTAGGCACCCATAGTATGGCATCAACATCTAAAGTAATCAATCATGGTTGAATAAATGATTTGTTAATCAGTTATCTACCATATATAGAAAAAAGTAAAAAAAAAAAAAAAAAGTATATCTTCATGTCCTAACTATTAGGGCTCCAGATATTGTTTGTTAACAATACAATATTTCCAGGTCATTCTCCCTTCTTTCATGTGATTCCCTGTACTCTGCTGAAAGTTTGGTTATGACTCTCAGCATCTGCTTTGATACACTGCTAGGTAGAGTCTTTCAGAGGCCCTCAGTGGTAGGCTCCTGTCCTGTTACTTGTTTTCTCCTACATCCAATGTCCATCCCATTTGTCTTTCTAAGTGAGGGTTGATCATCTTACCCAGGCTCCTCTTTCTTGTTTATCTTCTTTAGGTGTAGAGATTTCAGTATGTTTATTCTATCTTGTAGCCCATGGCAGCTCTGTATCCAAGTGGGTATCCTAATAAGGGGAATAGGGACTGTTTCTGACATGAACTCAATGGCTGGCTCTTTGACCTCCCCGTCCCCCCAGACACACCCGAGGGAGGAGCAGTACTGCTAGTCCACAGAGGAGGACTTTGCAGCCAGGACTGAAGACACCTGATAAGCTAGGGTCAGATGAAAGGGGAGGAGGACCTCCCCTATCAGTGGACTTGGAAAGGGGTAGGGAGAAGATGAGGGAGGGTGGGGTTGGGATGGAAGGAGGGAGTGGGATACAGCTGAGATACAAAGTTAATAAACTGTAACTAATATTTAAAAAATAAAAATTTAATTAAAAAAACAATAAAATATTTCACAGATACATATTTCAAGAACTTCCATACCCAGCCTATATAAAAATGAAGACCACCAGCTTTAATGGAAATATCTTAGGTAAAAATGAAGACAAAGAAAATGTTTTTAAAAAAAACAGAAACAAACACAAAGAACAGAAAAACATTCAACACACATGTATGTATATATACATACATATATATTTTGGTTAGGCAAAAAAAAATGTGTGTGTATTATAGATGGTCAAAGAATCTTAAGTTTAAGGTTTCCTATTTTGATAAGTAATCTTACTATGTAATATGGAAAGCATCTGCTATATTTTTTCTAAAAAAAAAAAATGTGAGAAGTGAAAAGAGAAAGGTGGCTTAATTTCTCAGTCACCCGTTAATTTCTTAAAATCCTTTCCAGTGTAACTCTCAGACGTATTCTGATTCACTTTTCACCAGTGTACACACTTCCTCTCTACTGAACATGAGCTTACCCAGATATTGCTGGCCTGGACTGCCATAGCCTTGCCTCTTCACCGCTTGTCACCATAACTCCAACAGTCCACAATGTCGAGCAAGGTCGCCAACAGCAACCTAGCTTCATATTGTTTTTCCTTTTGTCATCTGATCCTTTTCTTGGTCTACAGTTCAATCTAGTGCCTTGCCAGGTCATGAGGGCCTTTCCTTCCAGGCTTCTCTTTAACTCTCTTTCCCTCCAGTTTCTACCATGCCTAGCACCATGCAATGTATGTTCTTCAATTCACGTAGTTCTGCTTGCAAACCATCTTCCTCAAACACCTAAAGCTCAGCTCCTAGCTCTCCCTAAGTGGCCCTCCATCACTGTTTTTCTCCTGTCGTTGCATCTTTGTCTGTCATCTATTTCATTTGGTTACTATCTCCTACACTTCTAGGGCATAAACCCAACATGAGAAGGGATTCTGTTTTGTTTGTTTGCTATTACTATGATCAGTTCCTAAGTCTGCCAAAGGTTTTTAGATAAGGGAATGAATTAAAAAGACATGAAATGAGACATACTAAAGCGAAACAAATAAAAACGCAAATACCATAAACATGATGCATTTTATTTTGAAAATAAATGTATTAGAAATACTTTATAAAATATGTATCTATTATACAAATATTACAGTATTTGTTTTGATGTACCATTTCATGTAATCATTCATGTGTATTATTTTCTGAACCTTTCTTTGTATTTATTTATTTATGAAATTATTCGAGAGGATGTAAGATTTGATTGCATTACCAAAAGGCAGGGTTAGTTGAGCTTGGCTTCTTAATGAGACTTATTAACACATATGTATATGAGAATGCAAGTATGTTTTAATAACTAATAGTCATTAATGTATTGTCATCAAGGCTTAACTTGTTATTTAAACAAATAATTATTTCTTAGAATTGAAAAATAAATAGGAAGACAATTCATGTCTCCATTTAATTTTCTCTGTATTGTGTTTTCATACAGATAGTAAACATTCCATATGTCATAGTGAACAAAGACAAATAGTTACATAATTCTGGGGAAAAAATGATCTCAAAATTATCAATGGACATGTAAAAAAATTTCTTCAACCTGAGGGCTATAACCCCAGAGTTGAAAGACATCCGAATTTTATATTACATTTACATAATTTATATATACATTTTAGTATACACATTTATGTGTGTACATTTACATAGATGGCATGCCTGTTCTCCTCCCTTGCATCCTCTGCTTACAAAAGTTACTTCTTGACCAGGCATTTACTCAAGTGCTTTCTCACTGGATAGAATCTTGTATTTGTCCCCTTTTTTATTCTTGTTGACCATTTGTGTTTCTTTAACAAATTACCAGTCCAAGAATTTTGAGGTTTCCTTTTCATATTTTTAGAAGCTGAGGCATTTAAAGTCAAGGTATTGGCATCTGTGTTCCATCTTATAGGAACCTACATATTCTAGCATTCTATGGAAGAATGTGAGAATCAGCAGACACAGGAGCTTAATGGGAGTTTTGGTTAATTTGTATTTTATGGAAATATGTTTTTTTTTAAAATACCAAGTGTGGGATTTAAATTGGGCTATAGTTTGTCCACACCTGTTAATTGTCTTGTGCAATGTGGTTTTTGCCAGCCTTTCATGTGGGAAGCCCAAAAATGGGAGTGGTCTGGGACTTTGAGAGTGTAAATATGATTACAGAAAGAGAAGGTGGGGCATTTGGTGTGGTGTTCAGTGTGATGTTCAATGTTGGCAGGTATTGTGTAGCAGTTTGGAGAGACAAGAGACCAGAGACCAGAGGTATTTTGTAGGTTTGGAACAGACAGACAGAGGGAAAGGCTTCAGGACTCAGCCATGTGGAGGAGAC
The DNA here is from genome assembly GCF_907164565.1 of Psammomys obesus. NCBI lineage: Eukaryota > Metazoa > Chordata > Mammalia > Rodentia > Muridae > Psammomys > Psammomys obesus. The sequence continues at coordinate 17,597,306 of NW_026591086.1, read as the reverse complement.
TGCTAGTTGTGTCTGCAGTTGACAAAGATTGGTACAGAGCCCTAAAGGAATGCCTTGACCCTAAATAGTCAGGAGTAAAGGGGTCTGAGCCCTCTTTCCCCACTAACCTTTTCTCTAAGGTTGGCAGATTGGTGGAAGGGAGGTAGAGGACTCTACACCCCAAGTAAAGAATAATTTTAAAAAAGAACATTAGAGTTGGCTATCAGCTACACAGAAGAGTAAAACATAAGAGAAGTTTTGCTCTTTTACTAAGTTGCCTCTCCAAATAAGGACCCACACAGGAAGTAGTAACAACTTTTCATGAAGGCAGATGACACACGATATAGTCCTTTCTAGTCACCTCTCAGGACTGCTGTACTGAAGATTAAGCTTTCAGCTCAGGAACTTTGAGGAACACTTTCAAACTGTAGTGGGTAGCTCACTTAACTTTATATAACTCTTAATAAACATTCTAAACTTAAGTGCAGACATTACATCTAGAAATGTTAGATCTGGTAGGCAGCCCGATGCCATAAAAATCTCTCTGCTTCTATGATTACCTCCCCCTGAGGGAGGGTGCAGCCTTACCAGGTCACAGAGGAACACAATGCAGCCAGTCCTGATGAGACCTGATAGTCAGATGGAAAGGGATGAGGACCTCCACTATCAGTGGACTGGAGGAGGAGCATGGGAGGAGAAGAGGGAAGGAAGGCAGGATTGGGAGGGGCTGAGGGGGGGGGCTACAGCTCAGATACAAAGTGAATAAACTGTAATAAATATAAAAGTAAAAAATAAAAATAAATCTCTCCCTTATGTAGCCGAGTAACCTCAATATCATGTAATGACTTTGTGACTGGACAATGTTTCTTCTGCAGGACTTAGCTTATGTCCTAAAAAAGCTTATTAACTCTCAAAAGATTACTGTGGGGTTCAGTAAAATAGTGTCTGTAGAGGTGGCACAACTGCTGGCATACTGTCTATTCCATCCTCCCTGTGGACACTAGCAATGGGGTGTGGTAGATTCAGTCATTATGTCTGGGTTTCAGTTTTCTAATTTCAACAGTGGCATAGTCACCAGTGTGAGCTTCAGGACATTGATAAGATGTCTGCTTCCTGTTCACATCAGAAGGTTTCCTTAAGGGTTCCTGACAATTCTGTCGTTCTCTACTTTATCAGAGGCAAACGGTTGTTACCTTAGTAACATTCCTAAAGGGGCATGTACAAGGGGTTTAGCAAATTATCTAAGCTATTTTTTAAAGGTTTTTAAAATTTTTGTTTTATTTAAGTTTGTTTGCTTTACATCACAAGGCTGCCCCCTCCCTCCTCTCCTCAGGTTCTCCCAACCCCCCATTGATTATGGTGTAGAACATCTGTGTTTGAAAACTCAATTTGGGCAACTCTTACTTCCTGAAGGGTCAGGCCGTTCCACTAGCTACCAGTCAGAACCCATGGCCAGATAAATCACATTAGTTTCATTTCTAGAATAAGCTAGGGCCCGACTTTACTTGAGTCTTTTCGTAAGTCCTTAAGAAAGGACAAGGCATAGCTGAGAAATCATAGCTAAAGATGCAATTTGTTTTAATGATGAACAATGTGCTCACGTGTCCTCACTCATGCAAACACAGAAGGTCCATTACCAGAGCTCCTGCATATCTGCAGCAGCATAATACAGAGGAAAGACAGATTTTTGCGTTCTGAGAAATTCATTGTCAAAAACACTACATGGAACTCTTTTCCTTTTTTTAATTTCCTGTATCTTTCTAAAAGAAAAAAAAAAAAAAAAGGTCACATAGTGACCTGAGAAAAGAAAGGAATAGACAATAAGCTGCAAAGCTGCTACTTAAATTCTCATCTAGAAATGAGACCAGCTACAACTTGCATTTTTTGACCATTAATGATCATAGAAAATGTGTAAAAATGTGCAGTGTGTGTGTGTGTGTGTGTGTGTGTGTGTAATATGGAGTACTATTCATCCATAAAATATGAAATCCTCTCATTTGCAAACATGGAAAAATTTAAAGTATGCTGTTTGTGAGTAAGCATGACAGGCATGGAACAGCGAATGCTATGTGATCTCACTAGCTTGCTGAATCCAAAAAAACGTTCTGCTATCATAATAGCAGAAAATAAAATGGTGGTTGCAAGAAAATGACTGGGAAACGAGATGTGAGAAAAGATGGCCAGTGTGTAGAAATTTTAGACAGAATTAAAAATGTTCTGCGGATTTATTATAAACCATCATGCTATTAATTAGTAACACTATAGTACAATTTTGAAAATATTTGAAAAAATAAACCTTAAAATAAAAATAAAAGTGGGTTGGTGAAAATATTAACTTAGTTATGTATAATGATCCTATATTTAACAAAATAACATGACATACAATAATATATAATGTTATCATTTATGCCTTAAGAAAGTAATGAAAGTAAACAAGTTACTCTATGTGCGATATTCGACCCGATGTTCACATAAGTCCTCTAAGTGATAGGGCTTATACATTATAGCTTAATCATTATTTACTCTTCTGTCGTTATTGTGACTTTTAACCACTGCTTATTCAACAAATATTTACTGATTATGGTATTCATTATGCAGAAAGCGTTGTCTCAGGAACAATATACATAAGTATACCTTTGCACTTCAGGGTTTTAGAATTACTCTATATTACTAATGTACTACCCATGATTTTTCTATTTGTCAGTTTACATTATATTGCCCTCTTAGTATCATTTTCAAATGATCACAATTACATGTAAAAGCTTGACTGATAAGTAATTTCAAACACAATGGATCAGTTTTGTGAGGATCTTATTTCTTTTCCTTATTAAAGAATAAACCTGGTACAACTATTATTCCAAAACTCTCAAGGCTGCCAAGAATTAAAAGACATCCAAACAACTTAGTGATTGCACACAATTTATTTCCACTGTCCACTTCCTATTACTTTATTTATATAGTTATTTTTCTCCTTTCCCTGTCATCTTCTCAACTTGCCCTGCTGTAAGGCAATTATGAGCAAAAAATAAGATTGGGATACAAATGAGAAAACAATATAGCACAACCTTGTTAATCCCAGGCAACTTCATTCAAAATAATATTCAAATTGAATCAACAGTTATTCCCCAGCCAAATAGATATGGTTTTTCATTAAAATTGTTCATTTAATACAAAGCATGCATTATGAATTATTTAAGGGAGAAATTAGGTCCCAAGAGTACCTTGCATTATTAAAAAGGTACAAATAATTCCAAGAGATGCCACAAAATAGCTGTACCTCAGCCACAAGTGAAAAAGCATCTGTGAGCCACAGGAGGCTGCGGGGCTGGAACAGGAGCTCATCATTCGCTCACCTCTTTAAGACAAATATACAGGACCATCTTCATAAGTCTGTAACGCGATGCAGAGGAAGACCTTCACTGCTAATTAGAGCATTCAAAAATCTACTACAGAACTATTTCATCTTAATAATTAACAATAATCAATTTAAGAAGTTTGCCCCGAACTGTGATCTAATAGATCATGGAGAGACTTTGCGGGTCGTGAATTTTTAAAAGCTGAAACTTTCCCATTGTGATTGCTGTGATTTTATCCTGGAGCAATCGGGTCTCGCTGTCATGACAAGGCTCTGAGAGCATTTGAGTGAAAGGTGGAACCTGCAGTAGCAGTGCTGTGTTTTCAGGAGACAGACGCCCTCGCTGTGGCCTCCGAAGCAGAGCTGCTGTGACGGGATGTTCACAGGACTCGGATGCTTGCTTCCATACAATACAATGAGGATGCCTCAGAATCTGAGGACTGTGTTTTAGAGGTGTTATGAAAGCACGAATGAGGAGTGTTCAGAACGTGTTCACCGTCTCATATCTCTCTAAAAGTGGATATTATTTTAGTCAGTCTCTCAGTGGATGTAGGTATATCTCTTTTGACACTATCGGATTAACCAAGAACTGAGAGTACAGTGAGTGTGGGAGTAGCTACTACTTGCTACCGAGCACGAAAATTCTGTGACATCCTTCTCTACTACAGGGCCATGAAACTGGTGAGAACAATTATTCCCCACCCTAGCCCGAGCAGTGTCAATATGACAATTCATTTGGAAGATTTGTAAATCATTAGAAAAAGTTTGCAGTTATCTTATCCCCTAAGGGCCACAATGTGCTATGTCACCATAGTGATTTATTGCTCCTCCTAAATTTCCTTGGAACAGATAAGCCATGTGGAGTTTAACATCTTACACTCTTTAAATTAACCAGCATAAGTATCTCTACATGATCCATTTACAACACAGAGAGGGGTAGATTTGAAGGTTAAATCAAAACCGCATGCTAGCAGAATCTGTTGTATAGTAATAATTCATATTGTGAAAACTACAATTTTGAGAAAAGGCAATTCAATCCATGCACAGAGCATGATAACATCAACTTTGGGCATATAATCTGTAAACAGCCATTCTTAAGACAAATATTTATTTAAACTATATTGTGTGTCATTTTTAACTTCAGCAGGAAACAAAGATATTTAAGAAGGGCCTTTATTCTCAATATGAAGACCAGAAGTCTATGAATTTCCCCTAATCTCCCATATTGAGTCCATCAAGTAAAAATCTAAAACAAGCTCCAATCAAGGACCATTCATGAAGAAAATTTAGAAGCCCTACACAAATGTATCCGATGGCAGCTCAGTCTCCAAGTGAGTTCCCTAGTAAGGGAACAGGGATTATCTCTGACATGAACTCAGTGGCTGGCTCTTTAATCACCTCCCCCTGAATGGTGGGAGAAGACTTACCAGGCCATATAAGAAGACAATGAAGCCAGTCCTGATGAGACCTGATATGCTAGGGTCAGATGGAAGGGGCATGAAAGGAGACTCTAGAAGGAGGAAGGGCGGAATTGGGAAGGGACAAAGGAGGAGGGCTACAGCTGGGATACAATGGGAATAAATTGTAATAAATAGAAATAAATAAAAAAATAAAATAAAATAGAAAAAGGAAAAAAAGAAAACATGCAAAACATACAGGCACTCAAAAAAACGCCTTTCTGTCTTCATTTCAGGCATGACTTTGAGCAGAGCTAATGCAGTAGCTCTTAAACTCCAGCTTATTTCAGACAGTGGTCCGTGGTCCTCAACTCTGCAAATATATGTTAAAAGCCAAAAAAAGGAGATTTGGGATTTAGCCCCTAGGAACACCCAGGGCTGTTCCCAGTCAAGAAGTTCTCAGCAAACTAGTGCCTATCTCTCCCATTGGAGGAAAGTCACTTCTCCAGCCTCGCTCCCATTGTGTTGACTAATAGCCTAATTATGTTCCATGTGCTTGCATCTTCCCTCTGTGTCTTTGCATCTTTCTACTTAGTCCCATCTTCTTCAGGTATCCTGGTACTCCTGAGAACATTTATCCCTTATGGGGCTGTTAACAGTCCTGCCTCACATGGCAGATACGTGACCATCTCCGGAACAAAAATTAAAATTGTGTAAGTTATCTGACCTCCTCTGAGTGCATCTTGTGTTTCTACAGTTTAGGACATGGCTGATGTTTGTGAGGTAATTATTGGTAAATGATAGACTATGAGACCATGTTTCAGTTATATGTGATGGTGTGACAGACTTGCTTACATGGCTGCAGGATCAAACCAAAGTTTTGTGTGTAGAAACTCTGATTTTATCTGACATAAACAGAAGAAACAGGGTCACTGGTTAAAGGTTGTCAATGGCTATAAAATAAACTGTAGCTGTGTGTATGCAAGGTTAAATTAATACAAATTTTTGATGATGGTAAACAGGATATACATTAAATTTAGTTTATAAAAAAACAGATTAAAAAAAAACTTATCCTAGCATCCATAAGGAAACCAGCAATACTGGAATTCTTGGAATATTTTGCAAATGATATACACACGCTCACTATGATAAATAAGGACCCAAGGAAACCACATGCTTGACAATGTCAGCCTCCATTGCTGTTTGTATTCATGTTTTGTACATGACTAAGTCTTTTTATCCAGACAGGATGAACAGCAGTGAGGATGTATGCTTGTCACTCACAGTTCCAGCCCTGCCTCGTTCGAATCTTTAGCTTGCATCTGTTTCTGTGCATTATTAGACTTCTTCCACTGATGTTTGGAAGCTTGGGGATCTTCATCTCTTCTGCAGCTTTACATTCACTGCTTCTTCCTCATCACAATTCCTACTGAGCACAATCATTTACCACTCCAACCCCTGCCTCAGATCACTTCAGCCTTGTATCCCATGTCCCAGCATGATACACCCAAACATTATCTAGTAGGTTAATTAATGTGTGAAATACCTTTGGCCCAGTTCACTTGAGAAGAAGAAAAAGAAGAAGGAGGAGGTAGAGAAGAGGAGGAGGAGGGGACAAGGAGGAGGGGGAGGAAAAGAAGAAAAGAACAAACTGACTTTTAGTTTGAGACTAGGTCCAATTTTATATGCCATGGGAGCAATGACAGGAAAAACAACAGCAAGAACAAAACAAACGTTCCGCTGGTTCCTACTACCATGACCTACATCATCATCATCATCATCATCATCATCATCATCATCATCATCATCA
>NW_026591086.1:17582993-17590755 GCF_907164565.1 Psammomys obesus | reverse complement strand
CATCATCATCATCATCATCATCATCATCATCATCATCATCATCATCATCATCAGAGGCTGACTTTCTCAGTTCTGGTTCAAGCCACCGTGGCGGGGAAGGAAAAGTTTGGCTTTGCATTGGTTGGTTGCTTTTTGTTTGTTGGTTCATTTTTAATTTAAAAGGAATCCAACTCTTACGTGTTCACATATACAGGTAAGAAGGCTTCCCTTATATATGACTTGCTTGGCCATCAGAACTCAGAATGCAGAGCAACCCATGACCAGGACAAGAATCATTGTCTAACAATACTCCAGATTATGGGTCAGAGAGGCAGGACAGCCAGATGACAACTGAGTAAGCAGGCCCTCATCACTTTGAGCTCACAGGGTTAGACACAAACATAATTAAGGTCTTGTGATGGTGTGTTCCTGGTCTCAAGGTTAATTAACTACAGGAAAATGACACCTTCAGGTGTCCTGTATCGTAACAGCACTTGCAAGGAGAAGCATGATTTTCAACTGACAGCAGTGACACAGCCATATAGCACAGCCGAAATGAGCAGAGGTGAAAACAGACTATGACATAAGTTGCTGCACAGCCAAAAAGATGGACAAAGGCCACATCCATCCTGCCTCTGTTAGACAGAGCATTGCAGCAGAAAAAAACTCACCCATGATGCCTTCACTGGTGGGTGTGAGGTCCTCTGTTGATCACATTCTCTGCCATGCTCTTTCCATTTGATCCAACACAATAAAAGCTGATATGCCTATGCCCCAGCCTGCACTTACCAGACAAGCATAATCCATTCTTTTAAAACTACCCATTTCCTTCCCAGAATGCACCAACCTGGCTTGGAGATACTAAAGCACCTTGTACTCACTGCTAGTGCCTTTCAGGCATCTTTTTTTTTTTTTTTCTTCTTGGAGGTTCAACTTCTTTCTTTTGACACACCCCCTCCTTTTTTGCATTCTTTCTTTATTCCTGTTCCTAAGCCGTGTCTCCAGTGAATTTCTCTGGACCCTGAAAACCCCTAACAAGTAGAAGAGATTAATTCAGACAGAAAGAAAGGCTTCTGCTCTCAACATCAGAGCTTGATGTTTTCACCAGGAATATGTACGTACGTTATGAACCTGGGCCTGTGTAAATTACTAAGGTACATTGGGGTGAGAAAATACACACACACACACACACACACACACACACACACACACACACACACACTATTTCCTAGGGTGACTGGAACCCCATCAGACAGTGCAGACTCTCCACTTGGGCTTCACCGAACACTGAATGCAATGCGCAAGACTCTCTCCCTTACCAAATCCCCTCTGCTATCAATTTGTAAACATTTCAACTCTGCCTGCATATGTGAGCAAGCAATGCCAGCGCCAGCGCCACACTGTGCCATTCTCTGTCCCCAGCCAAGTGCACCTGCTGCCCAGGGCTCTGGTTGCTTCTGCTGCTACTGCTGTTACTGTGCCCTGCCATTGTCTGCCCTGCTGTTTGCAGGACTGGCGACACATCTTCAGTGATGGAGGGGGAAGGGGCGTGTTTATTAGTTTTAATTGGTGGATAGTGATGGTCAGTGACATTTGGGGGGTGCTGTGTGACTTCACCCTGCATCAGGTGCTGGCTGTGGTGCCAGGTCTGTGGTGGATCAGTTTAGAATATAACCGACTGATTTTTGTCTCTTCAGAGAAAACGAATCGCTGCATAGCTCCCTGTCCAGGTCTATAGGAAACCCTCTTTCCTATTCTTTTCACATTCCATAAGTCCAGTGCTTTCATAAGAGGAGAGTTACATTTATTTTGGAATACAAAGGCCTCGTTAACAACGTATTTCCACACTTCCTCCACAATCCATTAACACATAATCTACAAAACTGAGTGCCTGTTTGATATGAGCACTTTTTTTTTTTTACTTTATTGTTACAACTCCCTACATTGCAGGAAATCATATTGCCCAAATACCGTGTGGATATTAAGTTAGGAAATCTCTTTAACAAATGCGTTTTTCCATTAAGATTCTTCTCCCCGTTAACTCAATATAACTATCCTCTCACTGCTTGGAATCCTCATCGCTGCATGAATTTTCAATCCAGCTTGTTTAGTTTTGCATGATTTTTTTTTTCCCCCTTTTGCTTTTATTGTCACATTACCCCTTCTGCAGCAGGCAGGGGATCATCTGGGAGCAGAGTCGGGTGGGAACGCCCATGCTCTTTCCAAGCAGCAGTGAATGCACGGGGTTGCCAATTGTCTCTTTTGTGCACTGGTCCTGAGCCCCAGTTCAAAAGCACACACAAATGTAACCTCAGGAAAAACAGCCTTCTCAGGATTCTTCACTCTCAACCCATTAGCAAAGCACTGGCTTCACCGGACCATTTGAAGCCAAGAACTTGGCTCAAAGTTGTTGCTTTATGCTTTAGTGACGGCGGTGTATGTCACATATAGCTTCTTCTCCTTTATACATTTGTATCAGACTCAGCTGCTGTGGGAATGAGCAGAGATAATACTCAAGCTGCGGAAGTGTGGATCCAGGAACTGCAAAGCTCTTCTGCCACCTAGCGGTGAAAGAAGAGCTGCACTCACTGGGGAATGTAAATATGTCCACAGGGCCTGGAATAAGCAACTTGTTAAACTTTGGCTACAGTCTAAAAACAGACAATTAAAACATATACCCCATGTCCCCAAGTGTAGTAATTAAAAGAGACCTAAAAGTGATGATTTAATGATTCTAGATCTTTAAACAGTAAATGGCTGAACACAAGGCCCTGTGCTGATAACTAATTACAGTACTCCCAAATGTTGATTTATCAAGCAGTGACCCAAGCAAATAAAATCATTGTGTGGAATTTTTTTCCCCACGATTCTCTGGGCTTTTAAAGACTATCCATTGCTTACAGAACTACCGTTCCAAAGCTGAAGAAACTACTTATGCAATGCAAGTTATCTTTCAGACATATGCAGCCGATATGGTAGCAGGTATGCCCACGCCACAGAGGGCAGTATTCTCCAAGAACAAGAGTACTAAAAAAAAAAACAACAACAAGATTCAAGGGACTCACACATGATCACATCGTGATGACACAATGACTGAATACTCTCTACAGAATGTTTTAAATAATACTGTCAACTAAACTAGCAATTTATCAGAACCATCCCAAACTCTTACTGTTTTCCCACAAGGTAGAGACTGGTAAACTTCCCTATTGAAACAGAAAGTTTACTGGCCATCTAAAGACGAGATAATATAAGAAGGAATGAGTGCCCTGAGAAGATGTTAGGAAATAGTCTGCAGAGCAGATGGCCTGGTTCCTCGTGGAGGCTCAGCATTCAACACAAAGATCTAGCTAAGTCTAGAGGTGTAGAAACTGCCGAATCAAAATTTCTCTCCTCTAAAAATGTACAATAAGAAAACAAAACCTATGCATAATTTATGTGTGCCCCAGGACAGTTTTAAATTATGCAGTCCACATACCCATGAAAAGTTGCTTAATATATCCCTTAGTTCTTGATGCCGATTGTCTCCTTAACACGCACACACACACACACACACACACACACTGCCTATTTCTGAGACTAGTGGGTTAGAGAAGGGAGCATGCCTTTATCATGTGAAAAACATTTGTTTCTTAAGCAAACACATGAGGAGTGAGCTGGGAAACACAAAGGCATTTGCTAACTAAATGCTTCTTTTATCAATTCAGTGGTTTTCCTTGCTCAGAAAGCCTCTTAAACAGGCATAATGGAATTAAGAGCACTCTCAATAAAGTTCATTACCTCAGTGGCCCTTCCCATCTTCCTGTGAAATTAACTGTGTATCCTCTACGTACATCTACTTAAGGCAGTAATTTAAAAGCAATAACATCTATACCAAGAGAGTTATTTTCCCTTTGGATCCACTTCACACTTCTTTTCATGCTACTTAGAATAAAAAACAGACACATGGTTTATATCCTTCTGTTGCAGAACATAATAAGGAAAGTAACAAAAGGAGAGAGAAGATGAAGTTGAAAAGCAGGACGACAGAGATATGTACTTAACATGTTCAGTAAGAGAGGGAAATGAATGGACTCCATGTGGCTTTCTCATTCAGTATTATCTAAAACTGTATTTAACTTTTTCCTCTTCCGGGCTCTTCACCAGAGTGCTGCTCCTTTCGTCTCTCTGACTTCCACCCCACCATGACACATCTAATCTTGCCCTAATCCAATCAGCAAACCATGTGAGGAGCCTTCTATTCACGCATGTTCCAGGGACATACCCTTATCCCCATGTTTTAGGAAGGGCTGTGGGACACGTGCACGCATTATTTCATTTTATGGACAGCTCACTGAGGTGTTAAAAATACATTCTACCTTCCCACACGACTAAGGAAAGATTGATTTACCGCAGAAATCCCAACTTGACTAACCACTGTCATCTTATTACCTTCATTAATTGAAGGTGCCCATGAGACCATAGTCACTCCAACAGAACAGGAGAGATACTGAGAACTGCATGGCATAGACTGGGGGGAGGGTCAAAGTCTGCGGAGCACTTAGATTGCATGGTGGATGGGAAAATAGAAACTTCATTTGTGCCTCTAAGATAGGACTCTTGAAGTTCTCCTAGCCTTTGTCTACCTCTGAAGAAAGCAGGATTTAGGATCACCCTGGCTGAATAGAATTTTGGCCTGTGACGGCATTGGACATGGGTCAATTACCTCCAAGCCTCTGACCTTCATATAAAAGGAACTCAGAATCATAGAATCATAGTGGGGTTTTTTTGTTTTGTTTTATTTAGTTTTAGTTTTAGTTTTGTTTTTTTACCGAATACATCCCAACTTCTCAACTGACACATAGTTTAAATATATCAATATATATCTAAATCTATTCTCTTCAATAGGTAAATTTAATAAACTCAAAATTATTCTGTTTCCTTTTCCCTCCCCAGGGAATCATTTAGCATCTAAATATTTTGCTAACTATTTCTAAAATCAACTTTTCACAATCTATTTTGTTACTTTCACTATTTTATTCAGGGGTGTGTGTGTGTGTGTGTGTGTGTGTGTGTGTGTGTGTGTGTATGTGTGTGTGATTGGTATTTTCCACTTGATTCATGCCTCAAAATCAAACCTTTTGAAACATTCGTTTTGTCTTTCTCTGATAAAATGATTACCCACTTTAGATAATACAGCTTGGCTCTGGGCCTTCTCAGACCATTCCTTTGGCCTATAATGACTGTAATCTATTTTCTGTAATCAGATACCTGTAATCAGGTACTGAATCATCTTATTTGTAATGTCTGATCTGGCTGTATGTCCTCCTCCAACGTCCTGCCATATATACCTCTTAAACAGCCCTGTCATTGTTTTATTTGCACAGATGATCTTATTTAAGTTGAGAAACATATGTTTACAAGTAACTCATACCACATCTGGCATCAAAAGCCCTCTTATTAAATGTTTCTGGGTAAATGATTGTTTCTAATGGCTTTCTGTCTTAAAAATAATTCTAAAAGTCACAGAGCTTGTTAGTGCTGTAAATGCAAAGAGAATTGAAATCTCTGTGCCCAGTCTCCTTATCTCTCTATTGCAAACACAATGTGTTAGTCTTAGCTTACTCTGGACCCTACCAGTTAAAACTCAAAACTGTCATTTAAGACAAATAGCTTCTTCTAAGGACTTCCAGAGCCCTATAGCTGGAATTGCCCAAAGCAAACCTCTGAACCTTCCCATTATCCTCTTTTCTAGTTACAAAATAGGGTGATACCATTTCTCATATCTTTTTGCTTAGAAATGATTAATGTAAGGTCCAGTGGAACCAATATCCATGGACATGATTAAAGACAAGGCTGGAACTCAAGCACACTGTCCTTATGTGATTTTTAGGCTTGTTAATATCTTTCTGTATGTTTACTGAATACATGAATTGGAACCGTAATGTAACAACTTGAAGTAGAATGCTTTTCCCCATCTTCAAAAACTAAGAAAAATCACACAAAACAAGATCTTGAAGCATCATTCGTACATAACTTTCTGTGCAAAAAAAAAAAAAAAAAAAAAAAAAAAAAAAACCTGGAGTTTAAAGCAGGCTGCCATTTTAATATGTGACTGTGAATTGGGCAATGAGGTGTTGACTTTGTAGAACATTCTTTTGGTGTTTAGTAAATTATCTATCTATCTATCTATCTATCTATCTATCTATCTATCTATCTATCTATCTATCTGTGTATTAAACCACCACTGCTTTGGGGTCTATGCAGCATATCATAATATGAATATGAGAATATAAGGAAAATAGTAATTTTTGGCAGGCAGGAGGTAGAAGACAGCAGATCAGAAGTTCAATGTCAGGTACATAGCTAGATTGGGATTGGTCTAGGAGAGGCGACACTTACTCCACGTAATTGTAGTGAGGTGAAATGTGAGTTTTCTCTCCATTGTGACTATTAGAGAATGGTCAGATATACTGTCATTTTAAAAACTATTATCTTTACTTCTGCCTCCAAATGTTACCTTATGTTTCTTTCTGGGCCTCCTGCTCCTGCCTCTTCTCATTAGATGGCACAGCATCTATTTTGCTTAAGGAGTTACTCCCTTTCGTCTCACCAGAGTGTACATTTTATGAGAGCAGAGTCTTGTTTTTGCATAGTTCTGCAGCATTGGCATTTACTGGGTGGGAAGAACACAGTGCGCATCTGTTCTAATAATATCTTAACCAACACAGACTATTTCTCCTTCGATGCTGTCATTCCTTTTTACTGATATCCCCTCTCTCACCTCTCTTCCTCTTTCTCTTTCTCTCTCTGCCATGATTACTGAGTCTTATGATATGTCTTCTTTGCATGACACAATTTTAAGATAGCTAAAATATTCCTATTTCCTTTAGTAATTACTCTGCATGGATTTAGATTTTTCTGAAATTTTCATTGAAATTTACCTGAACTTCTTGGTAGTAAACACTCAAACAGGACAAACTACTATGGTTGCATTATTTATCAGTCTTCTCAAGTGTTTCCTGAGAATCTACAGCCTTGAAAGCTGCATCTCATGCATAGAAAAACATGATAAGAAAATGATAAGAGATTAGCTGTTCCATGGTTTAGCTCACTGTTTTTTTTCTTTTTTTAAATATTGTATCCAGTCTCTTACACATAAAATATGGTGCTATAAAGTAAAAGGAGACAATGTTCTTGAAGCTTTATAAATGCTGTGTCTCACCCTGTGTCAGCACTGTGTGTTACTGGAGCTTGAGAACCACCACTACAGGCTGAAAAGTGAACATCTATGTCAAAGACAACAGTGTCTTCTTATGTGTAAGCTATAATGACAGTCCTATCATTTTGGGGACCACCTAGGATTTTTCAGGAAACAAAATAGTGTAAACTAATTAACCAGTTTTTCTTCAAAGGAATACTGGAACTAGTATGTATTTTCTAGATGGGAAGTGTTACAATGACTTCACAGGAATTTAAATTGAGCTACCATGAAAAAGAAGCAAAATTCACATTTTTAGAATAAACTTCGTTGAAAGTTACAACTGATGGAAACAACACATTTTGAAAAAGCTTCCCAGCCTGTGTTGTCTCTTGAGTTTTTGATCTTAGCCATTCTGATGGTGTAAGGTGAAATCTTAGGGTCATTTTCATTTGCATTTCCCTGATGGCTAATGAGGTTGAGCATTTCTTTAAATGTTTCTCTGCCATTCGATATTCCTCTGCAGAGAATTCTCTGTTTAGCTCTGTACTCCATTTTTTAATTGGATTACCTGATTTTTTTTTTTTTTTTTTTTTTTTTTTT
>NW_026591086.1:17475479-17582893 GCF_907164565.1 Psammomys obesus | reverse complement strand
TTTTTTTTTTTTTTTTTTTTGCTGTTTAACTTCTTTAGTTCTTTATATATACTGGATATTAGCCCTCTGTCAGATATAGGATTGGTGAAGATCTTTTCCCAATCTGTAGGCTGTCGTTTTGTTCTGAGGACAGTATCCTTTGCTTTACAGAAGCTTTTCAGTTTCATGAGGTCCCATTTATTGATTGTTGCTCTTAGAGCCTGTGCTGTTGGTGTTCTGTTCAGGAAGTTGTCTCCTGTGACAATGAGTTCAAGAGTATTCCCCACTTTTTTTTTTTTTTCTAACCGATTTAATGTATCTAGTTTTATGATGAGGTCTTTGATCCACTTGGACTTCAGTTTTGTGCAGGGTGATAAGTATGGATCTATTTTCATTTTTTTTTTCATGTAGACATCCAGTTAGACCAGCCCCATTGCAGTCTTTTTTCCATTGAATGGATTTGGCATCTTTGTCAAAAGTCAGGAGCCTGACACAGAGGACCTCTGAAAAGCTCTGCCCTGCAGACTATCAATGTAGATACTGAGACTTATGGGCAACCTTTTGGAGAGTGCAGGAAATCTTAGGAAAGAAGTGGGAAATAGTAAGATCTGGAGAGGACAGGAACTCCATAAGGAGAGCAACAGAACCAAAAAATCTGAGCACAGGGGTCTTTCCTGAGACTGCTATTCCAACCAAGGACTATGCATTGAGATAACCTAAGACCCCTGCACAGATGGCAGTTCAGTATCCAGTGGGTTCCATTGTAATAGGAACAGGGACTGTCTCTGACATGAACTGATTGGCCTGCTCTTTAATTTCCTCCCCTGAGGGGGAAGCAGCATTACCAGGCCACAGAAGAAGACAATGCAGCCACTCCTGATGAGACCTAATTGACTAGGATCAGAAGGAAGGAAAAGAAGTACTCTTCTATCAGTGGACTTGGGGAGGGGCATGCAGGCAGAAGGTAGAGGAAGGGAGGGATTGGGATGGGAGGAGGGAGGGAACCATGGGGGGGGATACAAAATGAGTAAAGTATAATTAATAAAGAAAAAAGAAAAAAAGAAAAAGCTTCCCTCTGATAATCCCAGAATACAACAATTATTTACCAATTTCTGGCTTCTAAAGAATCAACTAATTCAACCCCTTATGAACTCAGTCATTATAATATGACCCCCCTCACAACAAATAGAGGAAGAGTGATATATTTGAATGAAATAAGAGATTGTAAATTTAAAAGAGCTCCAAATCTTCTATGTAAAAATGTTGGGGAAATACATAGGACAAAATACAACATTACTAATTCTAAAAAACACTGTATGTTGATATAATAATATATAATAATAATGTTGCTCCACGTGTTACTTTTTTATTCAGTCAATGATATTTCATTCTCATGAATCATATTTCAGAACATGTGTTGCTGAAATGATTTACAGAATTCTTTTCAAAGATGCCAAAAATAAAGCAGGGGTTCAATATATATTGGGTTAAGTAATTACAAAATAACTACTTATAAATATTTCAAGAATAACTTTAATAAATTGCAATGTCTGTGAAACATTGAAGTATGCTTCTTAACCATCCTCCCACTGTGCATTCACTAACTTGCTTGGTATTGTATTTTAGTAGGTTTGGGTTTTGTCTTGGAAAGTACTTATAAATTCAAGTCAAGGAAAGCTACAGATGACACAGAACAGTGTTATGATAATGAGTACTTGAGTGAAGGAGAAAAAAGTAAGTGAAATATAGCACAAGATTATGAGGAGAATCTACAGGAATTCACAAGCAATGAACTAAAGATAGGAATAAACAATCTTTTCCCTTCCTCTTTCCCTCATCTCTGTACGATCTATGGCAGCAAAAGGGGATATTAAACATGTTAACGGAAAAAGAGTAGACATTTAAGACCAAGGCTCTCTATTATTTCCACTAATTTTAGAATGTCAATTAATATAATAACGCATTCAATATTCACTTGTCTCCTGAGACATTATCCAAACATTGTTCCCTTTTTCTTTGTTTGTTTTCTTGGTAACAATGAAGCTTCCTCAACTTTCTATTTCTATGGAGTTGTCCATTCCCTCTACTATTTCCTCACTGTCCTTTAGATCAGCGGTTTTCAACCTTCCTAATGCAGTGGCTGTTTAATATATTTTCTCATGTCATGGTGACCTCAACCATAAAATTATTGCATTGCTATGTTACGAATAGTTCTGTTACTATTATGAATTACAAATAATGTAAATATCTGATATGCAGGATCTCTGATATGCAAGCATAAAGGAGTAACAACCCACGAGTTGACAATCACTGCTTTAGATAATTTCAGGGCATTGGATTTCCATTCTAGCCAAGCCAAATTACTTTGGAAGTAAGATTTCATGCAACAGCACATCACAAACTTCAGTAAAATCAGGATATGTCAACAATCCTAAATGTCTGTAAAATAGTCAAGGCATTGAAACAAACAATGATCTTTCTAAGTATCTATAACTCATGCTCAGCTGTAATGAAAGTTACAAATGATTTTTTTTCTTATAAGTTGCCATTTTATCACTCATTAAAGAAAACATTTGATAACATTCAAACTAAATCGAGTTTCCTATTGTTTTTTTTTAACTTTTATTAGTTACACTTTGTTCACTTTGTATCCCCCCATAAAGTTCTCCCTCCTCCCCTTCTAATCCCACCTTCCCTCTCTCTTCTCCATGCATGCCCCTTCCCAAGTCCACTGATAAGGAGGTCCCCCTCTCCTTCCTTCTGATCTTAGTCTATCAGATCTCATCAGGAGTGGCTGCATTGTCACCTTCTGTGGCCTGGTAAGGCTGCTCCGCCCTCAGGGGGAGGTGATCAAAGAGCAGGCCAATCAGTTGATGTCAGAGGCAGTCCCTGTTCCATTACTAGGGAACCCGCTTGGACACTGAACTGCCATGGGCTACATCTGTGCAGGGACTCTTGCTTCCTCCCCCTCTGCTCCATGTGAGTCCCTCCAGAAGCTGAGCTCTCAGTTGAAGAGGACGACCTCCCCAAATAGAGGAGGACTGGTCTTTGGTCAAGGGTATGTGAGTAGCTGTGCTCCCCTGCTAGAACCTCCAAATAAGCTCAAGGTCCTATTTTTTTTTTTAAGGTTTAAAGAAACATTTTGTTTGTTTTATACTTTTCAGGTTCTACGACGACATCTCAAAATACAGTCTTTAACTGACTGTATTTTGAGTAAATACCATGTTCATTTATTTTTATAATTTCTAAACATTAAGTTTTTCATAATAAAATATATTTTCTAATTGAATTACTTTGTTTTAAATTAATATGCTCTACAAACTCAATGGTCCAGTCACTGGAATTATTTTTTATGTTTCATTGTTAAGTGATTTGCTTAAACTGAAAAATATTACTGTAAAAGGCGAAAATAGAGGTAAGAAATTGAAATATTGAATAATTTAGACCAATCACATCAATAAGCTTCCATAACTATAACTATATATAACTATATATACATATATATATATATATGTGTGTGTGTATATATATATATATATATATGCAAGCTCAAAACATTGATAGTCCTAGACATAACGTGGTGTGAACCACTGATAATGGGGGCATGAAGCAACTACAGATGCTGGTCATTCCGGCCACATCTATTCTGAGTCCTATAGCTCAGAGGTGAAGGTAGTGACAGAAGAGTGTTTAACCACCATAAATACACTGCAGGTTGATAAAGTCTGACTTGTATCAATTTTTTCATACATTTTACATGTATTTCATTCGACTGGAAAGCACATCCCAGCAGATGATTGGATTTGCTTTTTTAAGCTCTTTATATTTTAGGTATCAACACTCTGTCAGATATAGGGTTGGTGAAGATCTCTTCGCATTCTGTAGGCTGCTGTTTTGTTCTGTTGACAGTGTCCCATCACTTTCCAGAAGCTGTTCAGTTTCGTGAGGTCCCGTTTATTAATTTTTGATCTTAGTGTCTGAGCTGTTGATGATCTGTTCAGGAAATTTTCTTTGGTGCCAATGAATTCAAGGCTGTTCCCACTTTCTTTTTTTTTTTTATCAGATGTATTATATCCTATTTATGTTGACCCTCTTGGACTTGAGTTTTGTGAAGGGTGATAAATATGAGTCTATTTGCATTCTTCTATATGCAGTGATCTAGTTAGACCAGCACCATTTTTTGGAAATGTTTTCTTTGTTCTATTGTATGGTTTGGGTTTCTTTATAAAAAAATCAAGTGTTCATTTCTGGATCTTTGATTTATTCCATTGATCAACTTGTCTGTTTTATGCCAACACCATGCAGTTGTTATGACTGTTGCTCTGTGTTACAGCTTGAGATCACAAATGGTGATATGTCCAGAAGTTCTTTTATTCTGCAGGATTGCTTTAGCTATCCTAGGTTTTTGGATTGTTTTATTTTGTTTTTCCATAGGAAGTGGACAATTGTTCTTTCCAGGTCTGTAAAAAATTTCGTTGGTATTTAGATGGAAATTTTATTGAATCTGTAGATTGCTTTTAACAAGATGGCCATTTTTACTATGGTAATCTGACTGATCCATGATCATGCGAGATCTTTCCATCTTCTGATATCTTCTTCAATTTCTTTCTTCAAAGATTTGAAGTTCTAGTTATACAGGTCTTTCACTTGTTTGGCTAGGGTTTTAACAATATATTTCATAGTATTTGTGGCTATTGTGAAGGGTATTATTTCCCTAATTTCGTTCTTAGCCCAATTATCATTTGTATAAAGGAGGGTTACTGATATTTTTTCCTTTTTTTTTTTCTTTTTCTGAGTTCATTTTTTATCCAGCCACTTTGCTGAGAGGGTTTATCAGATGTAGGAGTTCTTTGGTAAACATTTTGGGATCACTTGCATATACTATCATATCAGCTGTGAATAGTAGTACTTTGAATTCTTTGTTTCTTGATTGTGCCCCTTTGATCTCCTTTAGTTGTCTTATTGCTCGGGTTAAAGCTTCAAGTATTATGTTGAAGAGATGAGGAGAGAGTAGTCTTGTATTTTTCCCTGATTTTAGTGAAATTACTTTAAATTTCTCTTTATTTAATTCAGTGTTAGTGATTGGCTTGCTGTATATTGCCTTTATTGTGTTTAGGTATGGGCCTTGTATCCCTGATCTCTCCATGAAGGGGTATTATATTTTATAAAAGGCTTTTTTATATATGAACGAAGTTTATTGGATGGAGATATAAAGAGAGAGAAAAGGAGAGAGGGAGAGAGATACAATGGGGGTAGAGTGGCACCCTGGCAGAGAAAAAGTAGAGAGAGCAGGAGAGAAAAGGAAGAGAAAGCTGGTCGAAATCTTTCTTTGCATCAGTGAGATGATCATATGTCTTTTTTTCAGTGTGTTTATGTGAAGGAATACATTGATAGATTATTGTATGTTGAGCCATGTCTGCATCTCTGGGATGAAGGCTGCTTGTTCATGGTGGATGACAATTTTGATGTGTTCTTGGACTCAGTTTGCAAAGATCTTATTGAGTATTTTCCCATCAATGTTCATAAAGGAAACTGGTCTAAAATTCTCTTTTTGGTTGAGTCTTTGTGTGGTTTAGGTATCAGGGTAACTGGCCCCATAAAATGAATTTGGCAGTGTGTGCTCTGTTTTTGTTTTGTGAAATAATTTGAGGAATATTGGTATTAACTTTTCTTTGAGAGTATGATAGAAGTCTGCACTAAAATCTTCCAGTCCTGTTTTTTTGGTTTGTTTGGATTTTTTTGTTGTTTTTTTAAGACTTTTAATTATCGCTTCTATTTCCTTTAGAGTGAAATGTATGTTTAAATTGTTTACATGATCTTGATTTAAGTTTGGTAAGTGATATCTATCAAGAAAATTGGTCATTTAATTTGGATTTTTGAAGTTTGTTGAGTACAGGTTTTTGGAGTAAGGACTAATGATTCTTTGGATTTCCATGGTGTCTGTTGTAATGTCCCCTTTTCATTTCTAATTTTCTTAATTTTAGTATTCTCTCTGTGTCTTTTATTAAGTTTGGTTAAGGGTTTGTCTAACTTCTTGGTTTTCTCAAAGAAGCTACTCAGTTTTGTTGATTTCTTTTGTATTTGTATTGTTTTTGTTTGTTTGTTTGTTTGTTTGTTTGTTTCTACTGTATTGATTTCAGGCCTGAGTTTGATATTTCCTGCTGTTTACTCTTCTTGGGTGTGTTTGCTTCTTCATGTCCTATAACTTCCGGGTGAATTTTTTAAATTAAATATTATTTATATATTCATTTATTACAATTTAATCACTTTGTATCCCTGCTGCAGCCCCCTCCCATCTTCTTCTTCCAGTGCTACCCACCTTCCCTCTTCTCTCCCTATGCCCTTTTCCTCCTCCCCTTCTGTCTGACACTAGCTTATCAAGTCTCATCAAGGCTGGCTGCATCATCTTCCTGGCAAGGTTCCATGCCCCAGAGGGAGGTGATCAAAGAGCCAGCTACTGAGTTGGTGTCAGAGACATCTCCTGTACCCCTTATTAGGGAACCCACCTGGAAACTGAACAGCCAATTGGCTTCCCTTGAACAGGGATCTAGGTCCTCTCCATTTATGGTCCTTGGAGTAATGGGCCTTGGAGCCTCTAGAGGCTCACCTGGGCCCAGGTATTTTGGCTCTGTTGTTCTCCTTGTGGAGTTCCTGTCTGCTCCAGGTCTTTTTATCTCCCTCTTTTTCCATATTGTTTCCTGTAATCTGCCCAAAGTTACGCTGAGTCTCAGTATCTCCTTTGATACCCTGGTGGGTAGAGTCTTTCAGAGGTCCTCTGTGGAAGGCTCCTGTCCTTTCCTTGTCTTCTACTTCTGCTGTCTATCCTGTTTGCCCTTCTGAATGAGGAATAAGCATTTTCCCTAGGGTCCTCCTTTTTGTTTAACTTCTGTAGGACTATAGATTTTAGTATGTTTATCTTATATTATATGGCTAATATCCACTTGTAAGAGAGTATATATTATATTTGTCTTTCGTTTTCTGGGTTACCTCACTCAGGATGATCTTTTCTAGCTCCCACCATTTGTCTGCAAATTTCATTATTTCCTTGTTTCCAATTGCTGAGTAATATTTCATTGTGTAAATGTACCACACTTTCTGTATCCATTCCTCCGTTGAGGGACATGTAAGTTGTTTCCAGATTCTGGCTATTACGAATAGAGCTGCTATGAACATGGTTTGGCAAATGTTCTTATTGAATGGTGAGACACCTTTTGAGATAGCTAGGAGAGGTATAGCTAGATCTTGAGGTAGCACTACTTCTAATTTTCTGAGGAAGCACCAGATTGAATTTCAAAGTAGTTGTATAAGGTTACATTCCCACTAGCAATGGAGGAGGGTTCCCCTTTTGCCACATCCTCTCCAGTATGCATCATTCCTTCAATTTTTGATCTTAGCCATTCTGATGGGTGTGAGGTGAAATCTCAGGATCGTTTTGACTTGCATTTCCTGAATGACTAGGTATGTTGAGCGTTTCTTTAAGTGTTTCTCTGCCATTTGATAGTCCTCTGTTGAGAATTCTCTGTTTAGATCTGTATCCCATTTTTTAATTAGATTACTTTGTTTGTTGATATTTAATTTCTTCAGTTCTTTATATATTCTGAATATTAGCCCTCTGTCAGATACAGGGTTAGTGAAGATCTTTTCCCTGTCTGTAGGCTGATTTTTTGTTCTGATGACAGTGTCCTTTGCTTTAGAGAAGCTTTTCAGTTTCATGAGGTCCCATTTATTATAAGTTGATAATATGGGATCTCCTCAATTTCTTTATGAACACATTAGTGCTATAAACTTACCCCTTAGCACTGCTTTCATTGTGTTCCATAACGTTTGGGTATGTTGTGCACTCATTTTCAGTGAATTATAGAAAGTCATTAATTTATTTCTTTTTTTTTTTTTCTTTCCTGACATGTGGGTGTTGAGAAGAGAGTGGTTTAGTTTCTATGGGTTTGTAGGCTCTGTGTTACTTATGTTGCTGTTGAGGCCCAGCTCAGCTCTTATGTCAGCATTTGTCACAGGAAGAAACTGAGACAAGGTGTCTCACCATAAATTTTCAGATTTTTTTTTTAAAAATGTCTAAGAACTGTTGCTCTCCTTGTGTGGTTCCCCCACACAAGGAGAACAACAGAACCAGAAAATTTGAACACAGGGAACTTCCCAGAGACTCATACTCCAACCAAGGACTATTCATGGAGATAACCTAGAACCCCTGCACAGATGTAGCACATGACAGTTCAGTGTCCAAATGGGTTACTTAGTAATGGGAAGAGGGACTGCCTCTGACATAATCTGATTGGCCTGCTCTTTGATCACCTCCCCCTGAGGGGGGAGCAGCCTTACCAGACCACAGAAGAGGACAATGCAGCCACTCCTGAAGTGATCTGATAGACTAAGATCAGAAGGAAGGAGAAGAGGACCTCCCCTATCAGTGGACTTGGGGAGGGGCATGCGTGAAGAAGGGGGTGCAAGGGTAGGAACGGGAGGGGAGAAGGGAGGGGCTTATGGGGGGATACAAAGTGAATAAAGTGTAATTAATAATAAAAAATAAAAAATTCTTTTATAAAAGGTCTAAGACCTGAACATAATTACACAAATTATTTTAATGGCAAGTGATAGGTGTATTTAACAAACCTGACTACATAATACAAAATAAGAGAAAGGGCACAAGAATTTAAAAGCAGATGATGGTGAAATCTCCCCCCAGCAAAGCTTGTAGATTGTGCTTGTATATAAATAATTGGCAGAGAATTTTGTTGCTTACTGCTTGAATCTTGGAATACAGCTCCATCTTGTCTACACTGATTTGTTGAACCTACGCTAGTTCACATAAAATTAGCTGATTTGGGGTAAGAACAAGTCGTTCCCCACTCTATAACAGCATTTTCAAATCTGTGTCCATACTGCACTATCTTCTCACTCACCATGTATTTAACTTCCAGTTTCGGCCGCCTGGAGTTGAGACCTAACATACTCTTTTGTATTTTATGTATATAATCATCACACAGATTGTCAAAAAGATCCAGGGAGAAGCCAAAAATGCTGCAGCTGGCATTTAAGTCTGTAGTTTCATTCAGGCAGAGTAAACTAAGGCGAGCTATGAAACCTAAACACAAACCCAGAACCAGCAAAAAAGCAGGCTAGCCACATTCTGGATGGCTTTCCTTCCTGGCACGAATTAATGCACTCCCCCCCCCAAAAAAAAAAAAAAACTAGAACTTTATAACAAAATTACACTTCCCCAGAAACTACGCACACAGAATTGCTTTCCGGATCATTGGCTACTCTTCTATTTTCCATGTCTCCACCCCACCCCAAGTGTGCAGGCATTGGAGGCTCTTGATCCTCTTCTTCCACTGAGGACAAAGGCTGTTTGAAAACACTCTTACTATCTCCATGGTCATTCATTCCAGTTATTGTGGTTTTCATCTTTGCAGAAGTTGCTGTACAAATGGGCGTGTGTCCCTGCGTACCCCGGGACTTCTGCTTCTAAGGAGTGCTTTTAAACTCTTTTCTTCTTTATATTAGCTCTGCTGAAACCTTTTGTCCTGGGTTAGGGAAAACCTGTTCAATCACAGCATTCTCAGGATCATTAGCAGCACCTTTTGAAACCTCTTTCTTTGGATTACTCAAAACCAATGAAGGGAAAGTATAATCAATCATGTTCTTAGCTAGTTTCTTCTGCAGTCATTCCTTCTTCGACTTTTACACCAAATCCTGTTTGTGATCATATCATTTCACTGCTGCAAATGATGGCTGACAAAAGGAAATACCTTACTCTTTATAGGGTTCTTCATAAATTGTTCTGCTAATAAACTGACATGATAGGATTCTTTCACAAAGAAACAGTGAACCATTCTCCACATCCTCAAATACAAACTCCACAAAGGTGCAGCCTTTGTGTTTCTAGTCCAGTTACTTCTGGACAACTGAGTCTGATAATCATGGCATACAGGGAAAAGTATGAATATATATATATATATATATATATATATATATATATATTCAGTATATGTATATGTTTGTATGCATATAAATGGCTTTCAGAGAGTGTTGGAGGTAGGTGTCCCAGAAAAATTATTCTAAGAGGAATTTTTCTCTTGTTTCATTATTTTGGTTGCCAGAGAACTTGGCTCATAATCTTTCTAAAACTGTGAGTCTTCTTGAGACTACACTTAACCACCATGCTGACAAGACCCATGTTGTTTTTGTTTGTTTGTTTGGTTGGTTATTTTTTTTTTTGGTTATTGTTGTTGTTGTGTTTTTGTTTTAATTTAATTCCTTTATTCTATAAATTTGGGAAAGGTTTCTGTGGATGACTTACACTGAGCTGCCTAGCCATTTAGCAGAGCTAGAAAATTCTACAAATACTCAAGATTTTCCCCATAAAACCATGTTGCTTCCTCATTTTTCAACAAAGTGCCTAGCTATTGTGTAATTCACATTAGCTATGAAATGTATTTCAAAA
Organism: Psammomys obesus; assembly: GCF_907164565.1. NCBI lineage: Eukaryota > Metazoa > Chordata > Mammalia > Rodentia > Muridae > Psammomys > Psammomys obesus. The sequence goes on along the minus strand of NW_026591086.1, from coordinate 17,572,455 downwards.
TATATAGCATGAAAGAGAAAATTTAAAATTCATAGAGCCAGAGTTAAACTGTATTGAATGTTGATTCAAATTTTATTATATTTTATATTTAAAATAAACAATTTGCTCATTTTGTAGAATTTGAAAAGGTGAAAGATACAGAATAAGTCAGCTAAGGCAACCTTCCTTCTTACATAAACAAACTATCTTTCTTAATATATAAATCAAACTATAAATCAAACATAAATCAAACTATCTTAACAAGGGGTTAATTTCATTCTCTCTTGAATGATTACTGTGTTGACACACAAACCCAATCCTATCTTCTGCACCAGAGAATACCACTGAAAAGTCATAAAATAACATGATGGCCATGATGGCTCAAATGTAAGATACAGAATGTGGAACTCAGCTGGAACAGAGTGTCTGCTAAATGTTACCATTGTTCATGAGGCAAGAAGATTTTTCGAAGTTCAAGTAGCGTGAGGTGCTTTCTCACCCCCACTCCTCCAAAAAAAAAAAACCCACAAAACATCATAAACTACCTTTTCTTACTAATTCATCCCCAGAAAAATCAGAGAACAAAAATAAAGCCAGTAGCCTCTTACTTACAAACTCTACCATCAGTTGAGTTATAAACAGCAGCTGTACCAATAAGCATCTTTTTTTCTCTTGCTACATAGTAGGCTTTCTTTCTTTCTTTCTTTCTTTCTTTCTTTCTTTCTTTCTTTCTTTCTTTTTTCTTCCTTTTTTCCTTCCTTCCTCCTTCCTTCCTTCCTTCCTTCCTTCCTTCCTTCCTTCCTTCCTTCCTTCCTTCCTTCCTTCCTTCCTCCTTTCTTCCTTTCATCACTTTAGAGACTGATCCCAGCCCCCTAACTTCTCTCCTCCCAGCTCCACCCTCACACACCCTCCCCTGTTCCCCTCTTCTGCTTCTCAAAGAAAAGGAGGCCCCTAAGGGATACCAATCCACCCTGGCACCTCAAGATACAGGACTAAGAGCATCCCTTCCCACTGAGGCCAGGCAAGACAGCTCAGCTAGGGGAAAGGGATCCAAAGGCAGGCAGCAGAGTCAGAGACAGCCTCTACTCCCATTATTAGGGACCCAACATCATGACCATGCTACACACCTGCTTCATATGTGTAGGGGGGCTAGGTCCAGCCCATGATGCTCTTTGGTTGGTGGTTCCATCTCCATGTACCCTCATGGTCCCAGGTTAGTTTACTCTGTAGTTTGTCTTGGGTTTGTTCTTGACCCTTCTGGTTCCCACTCTTCCACAAAACTCCCTGAGCGTGTCTATTGTTTAGCTGTGAGCCCTTGCATCTGTTTCCATCAGGTGCTGGATGAAGCCTCTCATAAGACAACTACTCTAGGCTGCTGTGTATAAGCACAGCAGAGTTTGATTAGTAGTGTCAGCTGTTGGCAGTCTCCCATGGGATGGTTCTCAAACTGGCCAGTCATTGCCTTCCCATTCCCTCAATCTCTGCTCTATCTTTAACCTACACTTCTCATATGTGAGACAAAATTTTGTTGGAGGGTTTTATGAATGGGTTGGTGTCCCCTTCCTGTTACTGTAAGTCCCACCTGGCTACAAGAAGTGGCAACTTCAGGCTTCATAGCTCCCTCTGTTAGGAGTCTCAGATAAGGTCACTCCCATAGACTCTTAAGAGCCTCCCCTGTCTCAGAGATGCCACTCACCGATTTCTGTTGTCCTTCTTCCCCCACCCCACCCACACTTTCCCCACTTTCCCACCCCATTATCTTCCCCACCTCCTCTCCACCTAGTTCTAGGCCCAGCTATACTACTCCTGAGCATATATTCAAAAGATGCTCCGCCATACTGCAATATATATTGAATATATATACTGAATATAGTTGACACTTGCTCAACTATATTCATAGCAGCTTTATACATAATAAAGAGAAATGGAAAACAACCTAGATCTCTCTCAACCAAAGAATAGATAAAGAAAATGTGGTACATTTACACAACATGATACTACTCTGTTATTAATAACAGACATTGGGCAATTTTCAGGTTAGTGGATAGAACTGGAAAAGATGATACTGGATGAGGTAACCAAGGCCCAGAAAGACACACATGGTGTGTACTCACTTATAAGTGGATATTAGCCATAAAGTACAGAATAACCATAATACAGTCCACAGACTCAAAGGAGCCAAGGCAGGCTCAAGGGAGAATGCTTGAATCTCACTCAGAAGGGGAAATAAAATAGACATCTGAAGTAGATGGAAGGAGGGATCCAGTAAACATGTTTAATTCTACTTTGCAATCCCATTTCACTTGACACATAGAATTGGGTACTGAAGTTTTGCCTGCATGGTACTCAAATATCTACCATATTCAGCTCTCAACTTTCCTCTATCCTAACCCCACAGGTTAGCTTTTTCAAAGACTTGCTTGACAAAGAAGTGGAAGATAGAAGGGCCTGGAGGGGACAAGTAGAGCAACAGAACCAAAATATCTGGGCACAGGGGTCTTTTCTGAGACTGATTCTGCAACCAAGGATCATTCATGGAGATGACCTAGAACCCCTGTACAGATGTAGCCCATGGCAGCTCATTCTCTAAGTGGGTTCCCTAGTAATGGGAACAGTGACTGTCTCTGACACGAACTCAGCAGCTGGCTCTTTGATCACCTCCCCCTGAGGGGGAAACAGCTTTATAGGCCAGGAAGAAAGACAGTGCAGCCACTCCTGATGAGACCTGATAGACTAGGGTCAGATAAAAGGGGAGGAGGACCTCTCCTATCAGTGGACTTGGACTTGGGACATAGAGGGAGAAGAGAGAGGAAGGGCGGGATTGGGGGAATGAGGGAGGAGGCTACAGCTGGGATACAAAGTGAATAAATTGTAATTAACCAAAAAATAAATTAATTTAAAAAAAGACACCACCAGTACCTCAGTATGTTGGGATTCTTGGCTGCTATCAGTTATTCTTAGGAAATTTTTATCTCTTTGAATGGGGAAAATAGTTTTCTGTTTATTAAAAAAAATGTTAAGAATTGCTATTTTCAATGAAAGGACTCTCTTGACAACAGATTAGGAACAGGTTATAGACTTTTAACAGTTACAAACTATCTCACATTCTACATATATACCTGGACAAGGAAACAAGCAGAATTAAACCTAGACCCCCTGCTCAGATGTAGTCCACAGGCAGCCCAGTCTCCCTGTGGGTTCCCCAGTGTGTAGGGGGGCAGGAGCTGTCTCTGACATGGACTCTGTGTCCGGCTTTGATCACTTCTCTCTAGCAGGATAACCTTGCCAGGCCACAGAGGAAGAAGATGCCGGCAGTCCTAATGAGATTTGATAAGATGGGGTCAGTTGGTAGGAGAGGAGGGCTCACACTTTCTGAGGACTAGGGGAGAGGGATGGAGGGAAGCAAGGGGGAGACTAAGACCAGGAGGAGGTGAGGAAAGGGGCTACAATCAGGATGTAAAGTGAATTAATTTTATAATAATAAAAATTTTAAATAAAAAAATTAAAAATAAAACAAGTTTAACAGATGATTGAATTGCCAGCTTTTATGTAAAGACAAACTTAAGGAGATTGTAACTGTTAAGAATATGATTGTTTCTCTATTTTCCAAGGATGAGGATCAAATGCCACTCAGCTTCTTTTGGCAGCAGTTTCTTAAGTGCCTCCATCAGATGCTATGAAGGTGGATCATAGAACAAGAGTACCTGAGAAGGATAAAAGTCTTATAGAGTAAAGACTGGAGAGCTAGTATTGACCAAAACTGAAGTCTACTCAGACTATTTCCTATGCCCAAAATAAAGAGCCTCAAAATATCTGCCCAGTGGGATTTCGGAGCTCCTACAGATCAATGACTATTGCGAGATTCCCATTGTCTCACTTTTGAATAGGAATGATGATTGTTGTCTAGGTTCTGGGCTTACCACTGTGCATCAGAAATGTGGGAGAAAGTGTTTTCTTTCCAGTTTATTGATTTACAGATCAATAAATCCAACCTTCACTTGCAGACTTTCACAAGGTGAACTGCTCGATGGTATTTATTACTTACAAGGGTGAATATTTTGTTATGAAAAGCTTATCATACACAATTTCATAATTTAATACACTCAGCCCACAAATGTGTACTGGTACAATAGCAATCCCAGTAGTCTTGTAGACGTTAGAAATGGAACAGTCAACAAGAGGGACCAGGATGCTGAGCATGTACACTATACAGAAAAACAGATTGGAGAATTAAAACTATTTCTCATATCACCCTAAGTCTTTCTCCAATACTTGACTGTTCTACACATTGTCTCTGGGATAAAATTTCTAACAGTAGCCTTAAAATAGAGAATCTGAGCCAAAAGCATGCTAGATGAATTCTATTTGAGGCTTACCACCTCCAAAACAATATACTGATAAGGAAACAGCAGATTCCTCCTGGCCCTTCCCCAAGGCACCATTATACTAGGAAGTTCCCCAAATAAAGTCACTCCCTCATCCCATTCATTACCAACATCCCCTATGCAGCTCTGTATCATTCTGTCAATGTCATGCTCTTTTTCTTTCAATAATCCATATTCTATTCAGAGCCTCAGCATTTTAAAACCTGTGGCAAGAATTTTCCAGCTTTCAGTTTCTTTCCTTTAACTCATCACCCTCCACATAGCCATCAAATCCACTTGTCTAAAAACCAACTTGTCCACATCAAATACCTCTTACTCAACTCAAAGTAGCATCTTCTCCCCTTTACTACACACATTTACATTCCTGAAACATTATGTAAGGCTCTCTGGGAAATAGATCTTGCCTTCCTTTTTTATTTTCACATTTCCTTTGCTCTCAAAATTTATACTTATCAATATTAAATTACTAAGAACCAACACCTCTTATTTGATGAATCCCATATTACTCAATACTAATGGACGTACTTATGCACTGTGCCCAGAGAAGCCAGAACTAACCAAATTAGCCTCTTGGGTACTTCAACAGTGGGTTAACAAAGGTATCTCTGTGTTACATTCCTGTCTTTGACCCGTGCATCTCATGGATTACCCTTCCTTGATCAGAAATGTATACTTATCAATATTAAATTACTAAGGACCAACACCACTTGTCTGATGAATCTCATAGTACTCAGTACTAATGGATGATTAATGCACTGTACCTGGAATTTGTCTTTTAGATAAACAAAAGTGAATTTACACACTAAATGTTATGAACCCCAGCCTATAGCATTATTCATTGCTTAAAAATAATAATGGTAATGAGAGGTGAGAGAGCGCATAGGCAACTGACTTCCTTTATTCCCTCCAACGCTAATGAACAAAAATATGAAGAGAAATAATAAATATCAGAACTCCTAAATTTTCAAAAATATTTTGAACTAAAATTTGGGTACACTGTAGCACATGTATCAGTTATATAACCATAGGAAGATAACAAGACTCCCAGAATTTTATAAAATGTCAACTAATTTTGCTTCTCTTTTCTTGATTTACTGAAGTGCTTTTTCTTTCAACTACAGAATACTTAATAGGAAGGGCCAGGTTCTCCTCTGCTGTGGGCACCTGATTCAAGTGGGCATGTTATTGCAAGTACATTTAACAGTTCCCAAGGCACTGATGCCCAAGATGTCCATCACACGCCCCTTCCACTTACTGTAATCAAAACTCTCTACAGACATTTCCGGCTACCCTCCGAGGAGAAAGAAAGCTACTGGAGTCTGAATCACTAAGTTTTGCAGATCAAAACCTTTGAAATTTTATATTATTTTCCCTTTTGTTTGACTCACCTTGATGTCTCTGTAATAACAATCTTGATACTTCTCTATTTCTATCTGTCTATCTATCTATCTATTTATCTATCTATCTATCTATCTATCTATCTATCTATCTATCTATCCATCCATCTATCTATTATCTATCCATTTCAATAAGATTTTTCCAAAAATTACTCCTTAGTCTAGTGGAAAATAGTGAGAAAACTTGTGAAAAATAAGACTATGTTACCAGTTCTTCTACTGTGCTATACAATTGATCATGATTTTACTTCAGGATCTATTGGGGTCGGGTATATTTCCCAGCAATCAACTAATAGGCACCTGGAGAGCTATTTAACTGTCTCTTCTTCAGTTTCCTGATAGGCAAAATAAAAATCTTATTTTGTCTAGTCACCTAAATGGTGGCCCTGAGGAGAAAGAACTTAATAATTTCTTAAGTATAGCTAAGTAGTAAGCACTCTAAAAAGAAAAGAAAAAGGAAAAGAAAAAAAAAAACACAAAACCCTGCCACTTCTTTAGGCCCAGCTTGAATGTGAAAATTTAGATACCCTGCTTGGGTGATATCATCATCATTCTAATCTCAAGACTCTAAATTAAGATACTTCTATAAGAAGATGGATGGAGGATACACTAACAGTAAACTATTCTTTTAAAAAGAGATGATGTAGCAAATACTTTGCCAGTCAGTTAAATTTTGTTTGTACATGGATGATTCTATACTGCTTGTCTCAGATTAATACGTAATAAATACTTGTGGAATTGAATTAACTGAAACAAAAGCACATATTCCTCTAAGAGATCTAGCAGAGTGACAGTTACTACTTCCATCATGCAGGGATAAAGTATAATATATTGAAAAATATGCCTCATAGAGACATGACAAAGCAAGTTCAGAATAAAGTATGCTATATCATCATCACGCATTTTGGTCTAGTTATGTTCAGAACAACACCATGAACATTAATAATCATTTCGATAATTTACTTCAAAGCTGATGATTTTTAAACATTTCATTTATCCTATTGAGTTTTCTGACTCTGTCTATTTAAATTTTCTCCATTCTTAGCATCCCGAGATCAATGCTTATTGGCAACGTCAAAACCTCATTGATGCTGATTTTGAATTCTGCTCGACTATTGATTTTCCAAAATCAGAAAACATGTTGTTTTCTTATTTAAAACTTCATCTTTTTTTGTTGGAGGCTGGTTTAATGCTAATGACTGGCCCTCAAGATCTGATTACTATGTACAGGATACACCCATCCTTGTTTGTGTAAACCTGCCTAAAACATACCTGATTGGTTCATTAAATGGCCTATATCAGGGCAGGGCAGAATGAGGTAGGCGTGGCGAGGTTCCCGGGTTTTTGAGGATGAAAGAATCAGGAGAATCACTGGATAGACAGAAAGAGAGGAGGAAGGAGTAGGCCAGCATGGGTTAGCATGGAGAAAAAAACACCCACATGGGACTGAAGAAAGGACTCCAATGAGAGCATGAAAAGGTCCAGTTAAAGAATAAAAGCAAGTACCATGGATGAAAGATAGTGCAATTTAGGAGTATTAAGGTGGATGGCATTGGATGGGGGCTGGAAATGGTTGGGAGGATATTGAGACAGTGTAAATGAAATATCTGCACGACCCAAGGTAAATAAGGGAATTATAAATCTAACAGGTGCCTGGGTCTCATTATGTATGGTAGCGGGTTAAGTAATACCGCCAGGATAATCTTACGGCTAATAATAAATAATATATAGCCCAACACCTTTAAATTATTTACTACAACATCTTTTATATTTTATAGATGTTGTTCAGTTCATTGTTTTAGGTTTATCTGTTCCTGAAACCTGTCACTTACACAAATGCAGTGCCCATATCTTATATCTCCTTTGCATTCCATGAAGAATTTTTCAACAAATATTTGCTGAATATCTATTATATGCAAATCACCGTGCTTTGTGCTTTGGGGACAGAAAGATGTGTCACCTGCAATCCTTCTCCTCAAGTACTTTAAATGCATAATTGATGAGTGGCCTGAAGCCTGTCATAATAATTACAGAAATTTCTTCAATTTAAAGTATTTTAATATTTGCAGTTAACTTTCTCCACCACCTGTTTGTTGTTTAGTGTTATTTTCAGAACAGAACATCTAACTAGAAATGTAATTAATTTCTTAAATATCAGAAATTCTTTCATTTGTGATACCCTTGATTCTGCTTTCCCGTTATGTTTCTTTCTACTTAGGGAATGCCATCATACACATGTTCATCAGAACAGCTGGTCTCGGATAGGACTTTCATATTTTCCATCATCCATTTCGAACACATCATCTATTCAGTTCGTTACTTTCAAGTTCACAATCTCACTGCTTAAGAGCTTCATCTTCCTGTCCCAATTTGGACTTCCATGCCTTTTTTGGGGGTAATTTTGGAAGAGTCAGCAGCTGCCTCTAAGTAAGCAAGACTTCATAAATCCACAATTGTCATCACAAATGCTACTCAAGCCGAAAGCTAATTCAGTCAACAGCCTGAATATACCTTCGAAAACTTACCTTTTGAAGCTTATTATGATCTGGATGATACTCCTATGTAGTTTCCATATAGAAGCTGTTGCATCATTTCTGTTTTCTAATGTTAATCTACTACATCACATTAAAATTTGACATAAAAACATCAATTATTAATATTTTAACATAAAATATTTTAAAATATACATATATCAGAATAAGTACCATGGCTGATTGTCAAGGTGCATTGACAAAAGATTGTAGCTTAAATAGGAATTTCAGTTTTCTTTCTGTACTTGCAATTTTCTGACTCTATGCAAACCAAAACTAAAAAGTACATACAGAATCTTCTTTGAAACATACACAAATCTACAGACTATAAAACATATATAAGGTATTATCCATACAAGGCTATTATCTCTAAATTTCATCTAAAAATCATACAAAGCCACTCTCAAGCACATCATGAAGATAACCAATGAACAAAACTAGTACAAAATCTGGTCCTTGTGGAGCTCCTATCCTCTCCAGGTTATACTAACTCCTCTTTCTTTCGTATGATTCCCTGCTCTCTTCCCAAGGTTTGGTTATGAGTCGCAGCATCTGTTTTGATACACTGCTAGGTAGAGTCTTTCAGGAACCCTCTGTGGTAGCTCCTGTCCTGTTACTTGTTTTCTCCTATTTCCAATGTATATCTGGGCCCAGGGATCTTTTCTGAGACTGTTTCCCCAAACAAGGACCATGTATGGATATAACCTAGAACCCTGGCCCAGATGTAGCCCATCGCAGTTCAGTATCCAAGTGGGTTCCCTAGTTAGGGGAACAAGGTTTGTCTCTGACATGAACACAATGGCTGGCTTTTTGACCCCCACTACCCCCTGAGGGAGGAACAGCCTTGCTAGGCCACAGAGGAGGACATTGTGGCCAGTCCTGAAGAGACCTGATAAGCTAGGGTCAGATGGAATGAGAGGAGGACCTCTGCCATCAGTGGACTTGGAAAGGGGCAGGGAGGAGATGAGGGAGGGAGGGTGGGATTGAGAGGGAAAGAGGGAGGCGGTTACAGCTGGGATACAAAGTAAATAAACTAATATAAAATAATAAAAATTAAAAAAAAAGCTAGTACAAAATCAAGATGCAATTTTCAAAAGAGGAACCCAATGTAAAGAGGGACACATTTATTTGTTTTGTCTAATTTACACACAGCAAACACCCAACACTTGTAGATTCCCAGATGCGCCCTTTAGCATTGTTTGTTGACAGCAATCATTATCACTAGACGTGTTCACTCCCTATCACCGTTTACCTTTCACAATACCAATCTGTCAGTCCTGAAAACATATACATGCAAGTAGCATTTTATGGACTCATCAGGTTGGATTCATATATCTAAGAATATATATGGGACATACATACACACATTTGCATGTAAACAACAATTAAAGACAAAGAGGTACTGAATTTGAAACAAAACAAATAGAAAAGAAGGAAACTGGAGGGTTTGGAAGGAGGAAAGGAAAGGGAGAACTGATTCAATTATATCATAATATATGTATACGTATGGTTTTTAAACATATATGTCTGTGTGTATATGTGATGTTTGTATGTGTTTGTCTGTGTTTAATAAAGAAAAACTGAGACAGCTGAGTTCTCTAGAACAGTACATCACAGAAGACAAGGATTCTTGTGGAGTTTACTGCATTATCTGCAAACAGCTTCCTGGTGATCTTATTAAACACCTGCCCCAGGTGGGCAGAGTGACAATGGCTTTGTTCTAGGAGAGACTGTTTCTTTCCAGACTCCTACTGAACGAGTGTGCATAGCTTCGTGGGTTTCTTCAACTAGGTGATTAGTCAGCACCATTATTTTATTTTATTTTATTTTATTTTTTAATTAATTACACTTTATTCATTTTGTATCCCAGCTGTAGCCCCCATTTTAAAGTTTGAGAGAACATGCTTTGCTTCCGGCATGCTTTGCTTTAAACATAGAAAAGTTGTCTTTTTTGTAATTTTCAGCAACCACAAAAGTATTACAACAGAATCCTTATAATTAAAACTGAAGTGTAAAAAGGCCCGTGCTGTCTCAGCTCAGGAAACTGCTAATAACTGACATGAAGCTCTCCTTTCGCTGGACTCTCCTAAATAAGATACATAATGGTTATTAATGTCACTGAAGAGTTGGTGGATAAAATGGCATCTCATTGTGCTTTTCACTTTATTTTTTCAAATGATAGAGGGAATCAATGCTTTTTCACATATTCTTTGGTCATTTACATGTCTTCTATTGTAAAATGTCAGTTAAAGCTCTCTGCTCACATTTCTATGGAGATATTCACCTTTTCATACTTATTTCTAAAAGCTGTTAGAATACACATTAACTCTTTGCTGGCTAAGTATAATTTGAACTTCCCAGCAGTATAATAATCCTCATTATTCTCGGTCACTTTCTGGCAAAGCAATCCCTCATTATTTTTACAAATTCTACAAATTCTATTTCTGTTTGAATTTTTCAGATTTCATATTTAACTTTTATCATTGTTTTTTTAAAAGTTGGTGTTCATATTTAATTCTTTTTGCGTGTAATTAATATTGACATGAAGTAGATTTCTGATTTACTAGATGGCTTTTCCAAATGCTTCTTGATACTGTTCTAGCCATCTTATTTAAAGTATCGTTTGTAATTGAAGTTTGAGATACGAATTTTTACTTTTTATTCTTCCTTTTACTAATAATACCATCATTACCGTTAAGTTTATTTTAGGATGCCAATGTCATTCATATGCTCAGTACTGAGAAACACGACTGATAAATCTGATGCACTGGGTGAGGTGATCTTTTCTGAGATTTGTACTCTGGAAGAAGCAAGCTGTAAACAACAGTGGTTCATTCATTCCAGCGGTGACCACGTACAGGCTCTACATATAGGCTCTCCTCCCAGCAAGTGCTTCTTGCAGTACTATTGAACCAGCTGTATCCCTTAGCATTTGGTTTTCTTAAAGCCTCTGGAATACCTATGGACATCTATGGGTATTCCTATAGAAAGTTAACATTATTACAGAAAAAAAAAAAGGATAACGAAAATGTAAAATGTATTCCTAAGTAAAAGTAAACTGTTAATGAAGGTTTGCTTTTGTGTTAATCCACAAAGGACCAGTATGCCACTTGATATGACAGCTTACTGGTTATTTTCCCAGGCGGTAAGCTAATGTCAGTCAACCCAGTGTTGAGGATGCTGTTTGCTGTGGCAGGTGTCAGCAACAGAAGTTTCATTAGAACTTCTTTAAAGGTTGCCAACCTATAGCAGTGGAAACATGATCTTTCTAAGCCAACCAAAGCACAGCATCACTGAGGTGACTTGGGGCTCCTTCTGAAAAGGTGTGACAACTCAGACTCCTGGCAGCTGTTTCTTGACTGAGGAAATGCTTCTCACCTCTGAATGTGGCTGAAGAGTATGGATGGGTAAAAATTGAAGCTTCTACGGGTATCACCAGACCATACCCAGGAGCCTGTGAACTATTTATATATTTTTTTTTTTTGAGTCTGTAGAACTCCATGTTCTAACAGGAACTGCAGCCCAGCAAGCATACATAAAAATGTAGTTATAATGGTTTCTATATGAAATTCTCTACACAGGAGCCCATGTTAAGCTGAGGCTCAGCCGGGTCACTATTTGGGGAGTTTGCTGGAAGTTTTAGAGCTGGTTTCTAGCTGGTGGAATTAGATCACGGTACAGTGTTCTTGGAAACTGCGTCTTAATCTGGCCCCTGCCTATATTGCCTCAACCTCTGTTCTGTTCAAGCAGAGGCGCAAAGCTTCCTCCTGTTCATGTTTCCACTGTCACGGTGATCTATCAAGCACACAAAATCAACCAACCGCAGACTGCATGAACTCTCAGCAGCCAGCAGCCCAAATAAATCATTTCTTCCTTACTTCTGTCCGAACTATGCAAAGTAAGGGATACACGATTCTCGAGTTTAAACTGCCCACCAAATTGCAATTATGCTGTCGTCTGAACAAAGTAACACTTGAAATCTTTTAACTCTGGGAGGTTTTGAGGCCTCCTGCATTTCATTGATTACAATTTATCTCCAGCTGCCTGACCAAAAGGCAAATCTTTTTGAGATTTCTTTCTCATTCATATATTTCATTTGGTTCTATGTTAAAAATATATCCAGATGCAGACTGGCTTCCCTTTTCACTGTTTCTGCTTGCCCAAGACACAGTCATCTCTCACAAAAAGCAAAAGACTGCACACTGTTTTTGCCTCCCTAAAGTCTTGCCTTATACAGGGCTGCTGGATTTACATTATTAAAAATGAACTAGACTACATTTTGTTCAGAAGCAAAATCTCCAATTAAGTAGAAAGCTTGTTAGAACTCTCCTCTACAAACCCAGCCCTTGTCTCCATCACTCTGTCTGCTTCTTTGGTCCTACTACACTACGTTCTCAGCACTATTAAATCAAGTTCAGGGTGTACCGACATCAGGACACGGCACATTCTCCTCCCTCTGCCTGGAATATTTTCCCCAGGTAATCTCCTTCACTTCTTTCTGGTTTTATTCAAACAGTTTCCCCTAAAGCTGTCTCTGCCACCTACTTAGGGTCGGTGCCCCCCATATTTGCTCTACTGTGAGCATCGATGCTGCTAGCGTGCTTGCTTGTCAGTTTAGCTTCCTTTGCATATCTGTGCACAGTGTAAGCACCATGATGACAGTGAGTTTTCTGCTTCCAGTCCTCTACTTAGGATGGTTAAAGGAGCAGTCACAGTCTGCTCATTAAATTGACTAAATGTGTAAAAATCTTGGCACTGACAGTGATCAGCATTGGGTTATAGAAAACAGGGTCAAAAGTACAACCTTACAAAAGACACAATCCATTTGAGTGCATTAATAATGAAACATGGGATTTGGAAAGATCCACAGAGAAGAAAAGTAAAAATCCAAAGAGATTCAGTAGATTCATTTAAAAATTATCCTTAAGATGTGTAAAAAGACTGCATCATTGTTTATAAGATCATTATGGAGGTACTGCAGTGAACACAAACTTGCCCAATTATCTAAGATATTTATATGAGTGAACAATCCTTGAAGCTATAAAAAACAAATTAAGGTAAAAAAAATCAAGCCTTATTGTTTTATTGAGTAGATAATAAAAACACGAAATTCATTAGAACTGCAGTAGCGGAGAGCTAAGAAAACAAACTTAAAAGGGAAATTTGAGAAATACATGGAAAAATTAATTTATAGGAAGCGTTTGATAAAGAGGAGGATTCAGCCTTTATGTGGTAAGTTAAGAAGCCCATGTAAGGAAGAACTTCCACCAACTCGTTCTGTTTCTTTGCTGATACCCGTGGCAGGAAGAAAAATTAGGACACACCTTTGATCTGAATCATGTAATATATATATATATATATATGATGTTCTTAGGTCTAAATATCTCACTCCATCTGGTTCAGCTGCACTTATCTAGATCCCATTTCAGTTTCTTAAATAATAAAAGTATTTTACTAGGGAAATAAAAATAGCAAATGCTGATCACTGGTTATGGCTTGTGAAAGAACACATTGCCTGCAACTATAGATATATATTGAGTCCTGATGAGTTGGATTTTATGATTGCTCACAAAACCAAATTAATCTTCTACTTATATGGCACAGTAGAGAAAAATCAATGTAAGGGATGATATACCTTGTAATCAAGTGATGCAAATAAATTAGATAATCAACATAAAATCAATGTGCAAGTAAAAATGAAATATAAAGCCATAAACAGAAGTCTACGTATGGCTGCTGATGCAAATTATTTTATTATTTTCTTCTTAAAATATGGTTATGGTCAGAATTATCTAGAGAGAATTTTAAGAATGCACAATTCTAAAATTCCAACTCAGAGAGGGAAGTGTGACCTGCAACACCAATATACCATTCTCACAAACATTAGATGATGAGTAGCTGAGATGCAGTGTTAATTAATGCTTCTTGTATTAATACTATCAACCACTGGAAATAACATGAGCCTGGTATACAAAAAAAAATGAACATAACCTGGAATTTTTATATCTTCTCTAAAAATCATGGTGAACTTTCTTGTATACTCACCATAGTAATAGAAGTTCAAAGAAGCTAAAACTATTATAAGTGGATGCCATTAGGACATAACGTGGGAAGAAGCTTTTTTCCCTATAAGACTGTGGACTATATAAACATATCCAGAAGTGCAGCCATTTATGACATTTGCAAAAGTGATGGAGCAAGCCAAGAACAAATTTAAAACACATCCAAAGAAAAGAGTTTAATTTATTCATATCATTTATCAAATCAATAACATTTTAGAAAGGGTTCTCAGAACTAAAAAATGTCATCTACTCCTCAGTTCTGCCCAGGAGCTGTTTAGACTGTCTGAAATTCCACTTCCACAAGAATCTGCTTCTGTTTAAAGCAGGGCACCTCCAAGATTACAACTACCAGTTTCAGACATCCTGCATTAACCAGCTTCAAAGACACATCTCCAGTTTTCTACTATAAAATAAAAATATTAGCAGTAACTACCTGCAGAGGGTAATACTTTCCATTGCAGCTGAAAGTGTAAAACTTGCAGCCTGAACAAAGGGCTGGCTGCTATGGGATCATATACTCCTGGGAGCTCTAACGTCATTACAATCAAATTAATTCTTTTTTTTTTTAACTGATCAAAGTTCACCCATATATTAAAAGCCTAGCGTGGAAACACATGGTCTACAGAGATGGCTCAATGCATAAAGTTATTGCCAGGGAATCACAAAGATCTGAGTTCAAACATCCAGAGCCTATGTAAATCCCAGTGCAATACTATGCCTCTCAAGTTCCTGTGCTCTTATTTCAAGGTGAGAAGTGGATGCAGGAAAACCCCCAGAAAATTGTGAACCAACTATCCTGATATTCAGTGCAGTGAACAATAAGAGAACCATTCTAAAGCAAGATAGAAAATGAAAACCATCATTCAAGCATGTCCTCTGACCTACCCAGATGTTATGAAATGCATGCCAATATTTTTGCATATCATATATCATTCACATAATAAGTCATACATGTACATCATACATAAACAAACTAAAGACACAGAATCTACAAAAGTTACTGAATCTCTATGCACCTTCTCGATCATGTCCCACACTTGACATTTTTTACATTTTATAATGGCAACCACAAACTTGTTTGTGTTCATACTGTATTTGTATAACCAATACGCTCATAATGGTTTTATGTATCCCATACACTTTATAAAACCCTTAAACTATATACATATGCACAAATATGTATGTATAAGTACATATTCTGATTATTTTTGCTCTCAATCTTCTTGTATCATTCATTCAGATACGTATCAGAGGCACTAAGTTACATCAACATTAGCATTTTGTATAATCTTCTAATTCTGCTGTTGGAGATTTATATTGCTCCCATGTTTCTATGACCAGCTTGAAATAAACACTATCTTTAACTTTTGTAGTTGTGTCTCTCATCTTTTTAAAAACGTGTACATAATCTACATTATTTTTATTTTTAACAAATTATCAAATACATTTTTCATTATCTCTAGCTATCATAAACTACAAAAGAGTTCTGATAATTTGCAATTTTTTTTAGTATATATTCTTTTAAATCAGAGACCGAGATCTTTACTAATTTTTCTTTTTACTAAGTTTCCAGAAATTGATCTTCAGGAAGAAAATTATTGAATTTTACACGGTGATTAAATTTCTTAGCAAGGTCAGCGACCAAGCATTGAGATGAATTATGGCTGAACTGTGTCACCTGTTTTACTCCGCAGGTTAGAGGTGTCTCTTCACTCAGAACACTAACTCCAAAATGAAGAAAACTTGTGTGTGCCACCACTCAAGAAACAGTTTAATTCAATAGCTGAGAAACAGTAGCAAAAGATTTTTCTGAGTCTTTTCTACATTGCCAAACTAACTTAGTTCAGAGACAAAATGTACTTAAGCAAACAAACAAACAAAAAACCTCTGTCAAGAACAAGGAGCAAGAATGTTTGCAGAATTTACTTCACATACTGCATGATGACTATAAGTTGGCAAGTGCCAAATGTGGGGAGAAAATAATAAGAGGGAATTATCAGCATAAAAGTTTTTTGGTTTTTTTTGAGGGGGCCACAATTCTAAGCTACTGTCTGACTGAAACCTAAAGCTGAGCACATTCCCTCAGAAAGCTAGCAACCTTATGGGTAGGGCAAGGCCTATCACATCAGCAAATTTTGGCAACAGAAGAGGAAAGCCAGAATATGGCTAAGACTCCTAAATGCAATTCTACTTTTATATAACACCAGTAGAAATTTCTGCTTACCGAACACATGAAGTACAGGAAACTGATTGATCTAATAACAAAATAACACAGATGAAGGACAGAAACTGGGAAGAGAAACAACCCTTGGAATAAAATCAAAGAACCTAAATAAAAAACAAGAATTATGCCTCATTGCCATACTTGAAGATATTGTTAGTAAAAAGCTAGCAACTTTTTTTTTTCACAAATGAGAAAACACTTTCATAAATTAACAGAAGCATAAAAAAGACACAGAGGATGAACCCATGCCTATAAACAAGTAGTAGTTTTTCAAAAGATTATAGAGGGCAGAAAATGATGAAACAACAATAAAAAGTATTTACAACCACGAAAACACTGTGTTTCAAGTTAAAAGCATACAAGATTTGGAAAAATAAGTTTTAAAGATAATTTTTCAAAAGTCAAAAAACAAATGATTTCAATATTTACACTGTCGTAAAATAAGCTGATAAAAGTCGATGGAAAAAAAGACATAAAAAGTTTTTAGTAGCACTCTTGTGGGTTTATTTATTCATTTATTTTTTATTTTTTATTAATTACACTTTATTCATTTTGTATCCCCCCATAAGCCCCTTCCTCCTCCCCTCCCGATCCCACCCTCCCTCCCCTTTCTGCGTGCATGCCCCTCCCCTTTTCCTCAAGGCGACCTTGTCTTTCCTTCACTGGAAGGTTCTCACTCTGCAAACTGACTCAAGTCAAACTTGCTCAAATTGTTTCAGGACAAAAACTGTTTCCCTGTTGCTATGATCTCATGTAGCCTTTCTTTCATGTGTTAGACATATTTCTCTTTATGTAGCTCAAACAAAAACTTAATAGCCTTCTTATCTATTTCACTCCCAGAAATACCATGATTATTTAACCAGTACCAGAGATTCACACGACTCACACCATCATAAAAATCACTTTGCCTATGGTTTGCATTGTGGGTCAGGGTGTGGAGACATTGCATGGCCTATGCTGCTCCTTTATAAGTCAAACCATTGTAGGCATTGTTTTTTTCCTGCACTGCCTATTACGATAACTATGCTCATCTTGCCTTTGGTAATTTAATGCTTCCACAGGGCCCAATTAACCCATCATATCAAATTCATCAAATTGAGCAGCAGTATCTCCAACCCTAAGGTCTGCCAAAATAAAAAGAGCAATGAAAAAGCTCTTCAAATGTGCTGGTGCCCTTCTCACCATTTTTCCTTCTATAGCATTACTGAAGTCCATGCCCTCTGATCCTCCCACTGTGGAGATTAGGTTTCAGTGCCCATTCTAGCATTACAATTTCCCCGAGTCTTAAAATATGTTCATCAACACCAAGCCAAGGGATATTAGGTATTCCCAGCTACTTTTCAGTACACCATTTACTGAATATAAATGTAAGATATAAGCCTGCCAACTTAGCACACTTTTTTAATTAAATTTTTATTTTTTATATTAATTACAAAATGTATTCACTTTGTATCCCAGATGTAGCCCCCTCCCTCATTCCCTCCCAACCCCACCCTCCCTCCTTCATCTCCTTCCATGCCCCTCTCCAAGTCCACTGATAGGGGAGGTTCTCCTACTCTTCCATATGACTCTAGCTTATCAGATCTCATCAGGACTAACTGCATTGTCTTCTGCGGCCTGTCATGGCTGCTCCTCTCTTGGATGGGGGTTGTCAAAGAGCCACCCACTGAGTTCAGGTCAGAGACAGTCTCTGTTCTCCTTACTTAGAGGACCCACTTGGACACTGAGCTGCCATGGGCTACCTCTCAACAGGGGTTCTAGGTTATATCCATGAATGGTCCATTGTTCGAGTATCGGTCTCAAAAAAGACTCCTGTGCCCAAATATTTTGGTTCTGTTACAATCCTTGTGGAGCTCCTATCCCCTCTAGGTCTTACCATGTCCCTCTTCATTAATAAGATTTCCTGCACTCTGCCCAAAGTTTGGTTATGAGTCTCAGCATCTGCTTTGATACACTGCTGGATAGAGTCTTTCAGAGGCCCTCTGTGGTAGGCTCCTGTCGTGTTTCCTGTTTTCTCCTTCTTCCAATGTCCATCCCATTTGTCTTTCTGAGTGAGGATTGATCATCTTACCCAGGGTCCTCCTTCTTGTGTAGCTTATTTAGGTATACAGATTTTAGTATGTTGATCCTATGTTATATGTCTAATATCCACATATAAGTGAATATATACTGTGTGTGTTTCTGCTTCTGGGATACCTCACTCAGGATGATCTTCTCTAGTTCCCACCATCTGCCTGCAAATTTCATGGTTTCCTTGTTTTAAACAACCCAGATGTCCCTCAGCGGAGGAATGGATACAGATATTGTGGTACATTTACACGATGGAATACTACTCAGCAATTAACAAACTTTTGAAGCATTTTTAATTATTGGAGAGAGCTTTTATAGTAAATATAGACTCTCTATTCTATAGGCCCATACCAATAAACTCGGTCTGATTCAGTTTTATGTATCTTTCACCATTACTCCATACCCTTGAAATCCATTCCTACATGTGTTTCCCCACTTCTGCTTGAATGAATTAACAAGCTCTTTAATTCTGTAGTCCCTCCCCAAGAACTACACTTTCTATCTTCCCTCTAAGAGCTTGTTTAGCTTTGAGTCAAGTTATAAGTCTAGAGGCAACTATTGGTATTGGTGGGCCCTGGGGGAAATCGTTATTTTCTTGTCTGGAATCTCCTTCAAAAAAAGTCACTGCCAGTTTCAGAGCCAATTTCCTCAGGCAAAGGTGAAATGGGTAATATTGCAGAGGATGGGGTAGGGATGTGATTCCTACAAAGGGTAGAGGAGCTACTGCCTCAAGTAGAGATAAATCCTCAGAATGTGAGTGGTTAAAGACCACAGCCTCCTTAGGGTCCTCTCATATCTCACCATTCCAAGTTTCAGTACCCTACTCCTTAACAATGAGCGCCTTTACTTTAGCTCCTAACACTCTCTGAGGCTGAGACTTGAATTTTTACTGTAGGTCAGCTAATCATGTAAGGAGGGTTTGGGTTTGATTTTTCAACAAGTTGGTCTCTATGAGAGCTGGAAAGCAGAGTCTGTCCCAGGACATACTTAGAACCCCTTCAACTGTTGATTCATATCTGGGGCGAGTTAAGATTTTTCGTTGCGCTCCTATTTTTCCTTTATCAGTTTATCCAGAGCTTCTAGAAGCAGCCATCTAGTGCCCATATTTTCTTTATTTTTCAAATTATCACATTTTACAAATTATCAAAAACTTTGCACTGAGACACTAAATTTCTTGTTCCCCATAAGAATCCCTTCAAATATTTTTTGGTTTTTTTTTTTTTCATGTATTTATTTATTACAGTTCATTCACTTTGTATCCCAGCTGTAGCTCCCTCCCTTGTCCCCCCCAAATTCTGCCCTCTTCTACTCCCATGACTCTTCCCCAGTCCACTGATGGGGGGGGGGTCCTTCCTTCTGACCCTAGCCTATCAGGTCTCATCAAAACTGGCTGCATCATCTTCCTCTGTGGCCTGGTAAGGCTGCCCCACCCTCACCTCACAGGGAGGTGATCAAAGAGCAGGCCACACAGTTCTTGTCAGAGAGAGCCTCTGTCTCCCTTGCTAGGGCACCCACTTGGACACTGAGCTACCATGGGCTACATCGATGCAGGGGTTCTAGCTTTTCTCCTTGAATGGACCTTGGTTCGAGTATCATTCTCAGAAAAGACTCCTAGGCTCAGATTTTTGGTTCTGTTGTTCTACTTGTGGAGCTCCAGTCCCCTCCAGGTCTTTCTATCTCCCCCTTCTTTCATAGAATTCCCTGCACTCTGCCCAAAGTTTGGCTATGCATCTCAGCATCTCTTTTACTACCCTGCTGGGTGGAGTCTTTCAGAGGCCCTTTGTGGTAGGCTCCTATCTTGTTCCTTGTTTTCACCCTCTTCTGATGTGTATCCTGTTTACCTTTCTGAATGAGGATTAAGCATTTACCCAGGGTCTTCCTTCTTACTTAGCTTCTTTAGGTGTACAGATTTTAGTATGATTATCCTATATTCTATGTCTAATATCCATGTATAAGTGAGTATATACTATGTGTATATACTCTTCTGGGATAACTCACTCAGGATGACCTTTCCTAGTTCCCACAATTTGCCTGCAAATTTCATGATTTCCTTGTTTTTAATTGCTGAGTAGTATTCCAATATGTAAATGTACCACAATTTTTGTATCCATTCTTCAATTATGGCACATATGGGTTGTTTCTAGATTCTGGCTATTATGGATAAAGCTGCTATGGGCATGATTGAGCAAATGTTCTTATTGTATACTTGAGCATATTTTGGATATATGCCTACGAGTGGAATAGCTGGATCTTGAGGTAGCACAATTCCTAATTGTCTGAGAAAGAGCCAAATTGATTTCCAAAGTGGTCATACAAGTTTACATTCCCACAGCAATGAAGGAGGATTCCCTTTTCTCCACATCCTCTCCAGCATGTGTTGTCATGAGTTTCTGATCTTAGCCATTTTGATGGGTGTAAGGTGAAATATTTTTATTTGCAATTCCCTGATGGCCAAGGATGTTGAGCATTTCTTTAAGTGTTTCTCTGCTCTCTGCCATTTGATATTCCTCTATTGAGAATTCTCAGTTAAGCTTTGTACCCCACTTTTTAATTGGATTATTTGATTTGTTGCTGTTTAACTTATTGAATTATTTATATATTCTGGATATTAGCCCTTTGTCAGATATAGGATTGGTGAATCCTTTCCCAATCTGTAGGCTGTCCTTTTGTTCTGGCAACAGTGTCCTTAGTTTACAGAAGCTTTTCAGTTTGATGAGGTGCCATTTATTGATTGTTGCTCTTAGAGCCTGTGCTGTTGATGTTCTGTTCAGGAAGTTGTCTCCTATGCCAATGAGTTGTAGGCTCTTCCCCACTTTTTCTTCTAATAGGTTTAGTGTGTTTGGTTTTATATTGAGGTCTTTGAACTACTTGGACTTTATTTTTGTGCAGGGTGATAAATATGTATCAATTTGCATTTTTTTAGATGTAGATATCCAGTTGGACCAGCACCATTTGTTGAAGATGCTATCTTTTTTCCATTGAATAGTTTTGGCATCTTTGTCAAAAATCAGGTATCCATAAGTGTGTGTGTCTTCTGTTTGATTCTATTGACCCACCATTCTGTTTCTATGCCAGTATCATGCAGTTTTTTTTTTTTTTTTTTTTATTACTGTTGCTCTATAGTACGGCTTGAGATCAGGGATGGAGAAACCTCCAGGGACATCTTTTTATTGTAGAGGATTATTTTAGCTATTCTGAGTTTCTTGATATTCCATATGAAGTTGAGAATTTTTCTTTCAATATATGTAAAGAATTTTGTTGATATTTTGATGGGAATTGCATTGAATCTTTAAACTGCTTTTGGTAAGATGGCCATTTTCACTATGTTAATCCTTCTTATCTCTGAGCATGGGAGATCTTTCCATCTTCTATTTCTTTCTTCAGAGACTTGAAGTTTTTTATTCCTTTGTTTTTTAAAAACAGTTTTAATATTTTATTACAAGCCCAAAGGTACAATAATGATGGTCAACTAACAAAACTGTTACTGGATAGTATCATTTTAGGTAGACTTATAATTATTAAGGTTATTTAATATATAAAATATTTATAGTGTAGCCATCCCAGATAGATGGCTCAGCCATTAAAGGCTAGGCTCACAACTATTCAGACATTTCTAATAATAGGCTTTCAGTGTTCTCTGTGCTATTAGGCGAGTTTTCTGTAACTGCAGGTGTCCACAAATCACAAAGCCAGTTACCAAAATTGAAAAATGTCATCCTTGTAATTCTGTTTTTCAATAAGAAATAGAAATAATAGAATGGCTTGTGTGTGTGTGTTTGTCTTTCTCTCAGATATGTCTGCCTGTCTGTCTGTCTGTCTGTCTCTTTGTATATATGTGTATGTGTGTGTGTGTGTGTATAATTCATTGGCTTGCCTTACATGCTCTGGTCTGGTCCAACAAAGACTAAGGGAAAAACTAATTACTTAGTAGTTGTTTGGTCCAGGAGACGGGATGTTTCAGTGGTCTTCTGGTGCTAGAGGGCAGAGGTTTCCTATAATGCTGCTGACCTTCATTCTGTGTTGAAATCCAAAAGAAGTATGTTCTAACACTAGCGAAGAAATGTTTCATCAAGAGAATGGATAAATGAGCCAAAGAGAGTAAAGACAAACAGGCAAAAGGCAAAACTCCCTCCTTCCATGTTCTTTTATGCAGGGTGCTAGCAAATGGTATAACCCAGATTTAGGTAGGATTAATTTCCCCCTCGCAAATGATTCAACCAAGAGAAGCCCTCACAGGTTTTCCTAGGTAGGTTTGTATTGATTACAGATGTTGTGAAGTTGACAGCCAAGATTACCTATCACAGATGGTATTGTGTTTTTAACAAGCTCAACAAATGATTTTATTCTTTATATAATTAAAGAAATATTAGCCACAATAAAGTATTAATAAAATATACACTGTCTATAAATATAAAACTAAAAACAAGGATCAACAAGATGGCATATTGAATAAGGTTACTGTTCATTAAGCCTGGTGGCCTAAGTTTGATCCTGGGGATCAAACTTGTCTACATGGTGGACAAATTAATATGTTCATGATCTCGAAGTTATCCATTTTCCCCACCTGCAGCCTAGCTAGCATAAATCTTGAATATACTCATTAAGTCTCTACTTATAATAATTTTCTCTAAAATTGTCCCTGACTGTCCATATTTCTTGAATAACATATACCTTATTAATACCATTTTAATAGCTATAAATGAGTCTATATTTATCTTCCACTTTTTAGTCATTTTAAAATGAACTCTGATTTCTTAAAATGTATCATTTATGATTTTCTCCGGTATTCATCAAATCCTAAAAATGTTCATCCCATGAAGAAAGAGATAGAACTGATCAGCTTCTCTGTTTTCAGACACTTTTACTTATAAGAAAAAAGAATTGTAAAACTTATTACAAACGGATAGGAGTAACAAAATCACTTCCAACAAATACATAACGATCATTGGTGAAGCTGTGGATGTGTAGGTATGTATCAGATTCTCCAGATTAATACAGAACATTTACATAAACAGTGTATGGTAACTTACACCAATGTCAAAAATCATCTTATATACTCAAAATATTTTTGACAATCAAACACACTGATTTCTTCTATATTTATCTTTCAGTTGCATTAATGAATAAACTACAGTTAATTAAATCTAAAAGTCAGACAGGTCTAGTGCTGTACACACTTAATCCCAGCACTTGGAGGGAGAAGGAGGTTGATCTCTTTGAATTCAAGGTCAGCTTAGTCTACATAGTGAGTTCCATGAAATATAGAACTACTTAGTGAGGCCCTATCTTGAAAAAAAAAAAAATGAAAGCAAAATTAAAAAAAAAAAAAAACTACTACAACAAAAATAACTTAAAAGTAAATAAAAATAGATAAATAATGCATATTTTAAGTTTAGGTTCGTAGTTAGATTAACGCAAAATAAATTACACATAATACGTGATTTGTCATACTATAGCAGAAAACCATAAAGTCATGTGGCATTCAGTTAGAAATTGAGCCTACCACAGATGGCCTCTGAAAGACTCTACCCAATAGACTATCAAAGCAGATGCTGAGACTCATAGCCAAACTTTAGGCAGAGTGCAGGGAATCTTATGAAAGAAGAGGGAGATAATAAGACCTGGAGGGGACAGGAGCTCCACAAGGAGACCAACAGAACCAATAAAGTCTGAGCCCAGGGGTCTTTTCTGAGAATGATACTCAAACCAAGGACCATTCATGGAGATAACCCAGAGCCCCTGCACAGATGTAGCCCATGATAGCTCAGTGTCCAAGTGGGTTCCCTAGTAAGAGGAAAGGTGACTGTCTCTGACATGAACTCAGTGGCTGTTTCTGATAGAGGTACAGCCTTACCAGGCCACAGAGGAAGACAATGCAGCCAGTCTTGATGAGACCTGATAAGCTAGGGTCAGATGGAAGTGGTCCTCCACCCCAATTAGGGGACTTGGAGAGGGGCATGGGAGCAGATGAGGGAGGGAATGAGGGAGGAGGCCACAGCTTGGATACAAAGTGAATAAACTAATTAATATAAAAATTAAAATTTAAATTAAAAAATTAAAAAAAGATATTGAAAAATAAAGCCAGGCATGGTGGTACATGTCTTAATTCCCAGCACTTGGGAAGCAATTTGAAGTGAGGAACCAACTAGCCTGATACATTTGTATATAAAAACCATTGAAATTTAGGCATATTTCTTCGCTAGCAATGTAAGAAACCATCAAGTAATCGAATCAGCACCCCTAGATTAAGAATCAGGAGGACTCAACCTAAGCTTGGGATCTGCCATCTCTCTCATAAAAAAATCATTGTTCACATTGAGGGTGGTAACTTTAATGAGGGCCAAATGAGCCCTTAATAATATAATAGAAACCCACACAAAAGTGTTTTTTTTTTTTTTTGTTTTTGTTTTTGTTTTTTTTTTTTTCCTGAAAACCCACTGCATTTCTTACAAGGCTAAACAGATGTTTATTTCCACAGGAATAAACAAATAAGCTCAGAGATTTCCAAACAGTATAACCACCAAATAGAAAAACCATGTTTCCCAAACCCCTGAAGCCTCCCAGTGACTCACAAACAGGCTCTGCACAACCACACTATAATATGACACAGTTTCCTTATAAAAGGAGAACCACTGCCTGATAAGCTAGGGTCAGATGGAAGAGAAGGAGGACCTCCCCTATCAGTGGAGAGGGGAATGGGAGAAGAAAAGGAAGGGAGGGTGGGATGGGAGGGAATGAGAGAGGGGGCTATAGCTGGGATACAAAGTGAATAAGTGTAATTAATGTAAAAAAATAAAAATTTAATTTAAAAAGGCTCTTTGATCCAAAAATTTCCCTTCGATAAGAAAGAGAGATGTACACGTTCATGTGTTCTGCAGAACTGTAAGTTAGAAAAAAAAAACTGGGCCCACTAAAATCCTTGCATTTTTCTCCTTCTTCCTCTTTAATTAACCAACATGCGACCCAACTCCCACAGCCTATACCAATCCATATTGAGATGCATGCCAGACATACAGTAACAGGATGTTAGAGGCCTAAGGAAAAGCAAAAACAACAACAACAAAAATCTCTACCTATTTTCTGGGTGCTAGGATGTTCAATTGTAATATACACTGCTGCTTTATAGCCATGGGTTGCAACCTTAAAGGCATTCTAACCAGGAACCATCCTAGAAAGAGGATTTGAATGACCTCTGAAGGAAGAGGATTTGTAACATGTGAAATAGGGCAAGAGGGTGGGAGTGAACTTGTCAGAAACAGACAAACCAACCTTAGGGGCTTGAAGCCCAGGAAACTTGTGAATCCTGAGGAACAGCACAGGACACTTCCTGTGTCTCTTACTCCTTGGAATTATAAATTCCAGTGTTTTTCAGGGATTTCTTCTTCACACACCTACCATTACCGGCTATAATGCAAATATTTTTCATACCTATGTTTTTATCTCATTTAACAAATATAGATATGGCATTGATATATGGTATTTGTCTAAGCATTGATATTCAAGTTAAGAACCTAGAGAAAATGTAGGGTTTGTCTATATTCAGACAGCTAGCTGGTAAGGCTTAGAACTGGGTAGTTTCCGCTAAACTCATTTGTATTTCCTAAAACTTAGACATCACATAATAGCCATCCTTTTACCTCTGTCATAAGATGGATAGTGTCTTCTAAGCAGACTTAATTTTAAAATCTTAGGTTCAATATTTGATTGTCATTATTTACAGGATGCAGGAAAAAAAAATGGGTAGAATAAATGGTGGGAACTGGAAAAGATCATTCTGAGTGAGCTGTCCCAGAAGCAGAAAGACACACACAGTATATACTCACTCCTATAGATATATAATATAGGATAAACCTACTAAAATCTGTACACCTAAAGAAACTAATCAAGAGGAAGGACTCTGGCTAAAATGCTCAATCGCCATCCCAAAAGGCAAAGAGGATGGACATCAGAAGAAGAAGAAAACAGGAAACAAGTTAGGAGCCTCCCACACAGGGCCTCTGAAAGGCTCTGCCCTGCAGACTATCAAAGCAGATGCTGAGACTTATGGCCAAACTTTAGGCAGAATGCAGGGAATCTTATGAAAGAAGTGGAAAATACTATGATCTGGAAAGGACAGGAGGTCTACAAGGAGAGCAACAGAACCAAAAAATTTGAGCACAGGGGTCTTTCCTGAGACTGATACTCCAACCAAGTACCATGCATGGAGATAACCTAGAACCTCTGCACAGATGTAGCCCATGGCAATTCAGTATCCAAGTGAGTTCCATCGTAATGGAAACAGGGACTACTTCTGACATGTACTGATTTGCCTGCGCTTTGATCACCTCCCGCGGGGCGAGCAGCCTTACCAGGCCACAGAAGAAGACAATGAAGCCACTCCTGATGAGACCTAACAGACTAGGATCAGAAGGAAGAAAAAGAAACCCTCCCCTATCAGTGGACTTGGGGAGGGGCATATGTGGAGAAGGGGGAGGAGGGAGGGAGTGGGAGGGGAGGAGGAAGGGAAGTAGAGGGGGAATACAAAGTAAATAAAGTGTAATTAAAAATAAAATTAAATTAAAATTTTAAAAAAAGCGAAGGAAACAAAGTTGAGGATAAAGATGAAAACAAAGACATAAGTGAGAGTCAGTGAGATTCCAGGAAAAGCCTAAGACAGCAGCATGCCTGGTGATGACTGCAAGTGTCAGTAATATGAGTTTGAAAACAGACCCAGGAGTGCGATATTTTATGACCTGCATGACAGCAATTCCAAGATTGGGTAGTGTTGTAGTCAATTTATGCTGAGAGTGTTGGGCTATAAAATATTTATTATTAGCCCTAAGATTATCACAGAGGAGTTATTTAACCTGGTATCACAAATAACTAGACACCAGCACCATTTGTTGAAGATGCTGTCTTTTATCCATTGAATGGATTTGGCTGCTTTGTCAAAAATCAAGTATTCATAGGTGTGTGGATTTATTTCTGGATCTTCTATTCGGTTCCATCGATCCTCCTTTCTGTTTCTATGCCAATACCATGCAGTTTTTATTACTATTACTCTGTAGTACAGCTTGAGATCGGGGATGGAGATACCTCCAGATGATCTGTTGTTATACAGGATCGTTTTGGAGATTCTGGGTTTTTTGTTTCTCCATATGAAGCTGAGAATCTTTTTTTCAAGGTCGTAAAGAATTGAGTTGGTATTTTGATGGGAATTGCATTGAATCTGTAGATTGCTTTTGTCAGGATGGCCATTTTCACAATGTTAATCCTACCAATCCATGAACACGGGAGATCTTTCCATCTTCTGATATCACCCCAAGGTACTTTATGTTATTAGTGGCTATTGTGAAGGGTGTTGTTTCCCTTATTTCTTTCTCGGCCCTTTTGTCTTTGGTATACAGGAAGGCTTCTGATTTTTTTGAGTTGATTTTGTAGCCTGCCACTTTGCTGAAAGTGTTTATCAGCTGGAGGAGTTCCCTGGTGGGATTGGGAGGGATTAAGGGAGCAGGGTACAGCTGTGATACAGAGTTAATAATAGGTAACTAATAATGACAAACAATAAAAAAACAAATAACTAGACACAAACATCTGTTTGATTTTATACTTGCCTTATTTACCTTGGGTTGGGCAGATACTCCTACCTACACTGAATTATTTCAACATCCATCTCCCAGCTCCCATCCAATGCCATCCTCCTTAATGATGCTATTATCTATCAATAATCTTATAAATGCTTTTATTCTTTATCTGGGCCTTTTCACGCCATTATTGGAGTCCTTCCTCTAGGCACCATAAGGTTTCTTCTTCAGGCTTACCCATCGCGGTGTCCTCCTTCTTCCTGGCTTCCCCTTCTGTCTGCCAGTCAGGCTCCCATGATCCTCTCTTGAACCCCCAAAGCCCAGGAACCTTAGACACACCTACGCCATTCTGTTTTGCCCAGGTATAGGCTGTTTAATCAACCAGATATGTCTTAGGCAGGTTTATAAAACAAAGATAGGTGTAACCAGATCTTAAAGGCCAATAACTCCCACCAGACCAACCTCCAACAGGGTAGAAACCATTGAGTAGATCCATAAATAGAAAATTCTAAGGTAACACATGGTATTTTTAGCCACTCTGTTAGGTTAGATTGTATTTAAGAGATCTGGAAATTCCCTAACAAAATCAATAATATTTTGAGAACTCCAAAGGTTGATTCTTTTCAGCTAAAAAAATAAGCAAGGAATTTAACTTTTTAATTTTTTAAGTTTTTAATGCTGTGTATTTGTGTGTGATTGTGTGGGTGTTGTGTTGGGGGGATGGTACATCTCCCAGTGTCTTAGAACTCACTATGTAAACTAGGCTGACTTCAAACTCACAGAAATCTGCCTGTCTCTGCTCTCAGAATGCTGGGATTAAGACTGTGTGCCATTGAGCCCAGATCTGATGTCCTCCTTTAAGTAGACATCCTCATAACTAAATGAGGGACTCTGAAGAGAAAAATTACCACTGAATGCTCCCCCTGTCAATCCTTAATTTGTGCCCTTTTATTTCCTTATGATCTCATGTTCAGACAGAGACATCAAGAGCTTCGGGTGAACAAATGTGAACTTTTGCTTTTTGCCACCATTTGATGTAATTTCAGTGTCAATTTGCTCACTTTTAAAATGTCAGCAACACTTGTTCAAACTAAAAGAAAAAAATACGAAGAGTAAAGAAAAATATCAAAATAAACTTTGGTTGTCAGGGTAATCGAAGAGATAATGGAATGAGAACCAAGACTTGCTGCCATGTTCTCCAAGGAACTCCAGAGGGAACAGTAGCACTGAGTTGTGAGAAATCATAAAAATGACGCCATATTCTTACAATTCCCGACCCCAAACTCAAAAGCATTTTTTTACACTTATTTATTTTGTGTATGCGTATGAGTGTTACCGACATTGTACATGTTTATGTAACGGCAAAAACAGGACAACTTTGCAGGAGTCAATTCTCTGTTTACTATGTGGGTGCTGGGGATTGAACTCAGATACTCAGGCTTAGAGGCTGGCACCTTTGTCTGCTGAATCATCTTCCTGGCTCTCAGAGGCATTTAAGAATATACAAAAGCCAGCAATAAACAGTATTGGTCATAGGGGTCCTTCTATGAAAGAAAGAGAGAGACAGAGAGAGCAAGGGAGGAAAAAAGAAGTAGGAAAGAGGGAAAGAGAGGGGAGAAAGAGAGAGAGAAAGGGAGAGAGAGCCTCAAAGCCTCAAAAAAGTTATTTCTTTAACCTAATCTATCATCCTCCTACAGATCATCCTCCTCCTCCTATCATCCAGGTCCTACAGATCCTCCTAGGGTAGTGATGTAGGCATTGTCTTCTGAGAGCCTTCTACAAAGTATTCTGTCAGGTAACTCTCTAATCACGGATCCCCACTCTCAACCTACTTTTTCCCACCTCTCTGAAGCTGGGGCAAAGGTACAGAATTTCAGTTGTAACTTCTTTTAGCCAGAGACTGGTATGCAGAGGGCAGCACTATTTGTGGGTTACAGAGGGATATCAGTTCTCAGAAGCATCCATTATAGAGGCTTAAGCAGACAGTCATGCTCAGTGACCTGTGAGGAAGGCATGTGGAGGCAATTGCGGCAGTTTCCTCTAGAGTGCTCCGATGTGTGATGAGAATGCAGATCCTGACTGATCATCTGAAACTTAATTCCTCATCCTTTTGAACACTATGGATGGCCCAGCTTCCTTTAGGAAGGTGTTTTTTTCACTAAGTCAGACCATATAGACACTCTTCTTTGCATCTAAGAATATACCTATCTTTAAAAGGCACACTGCAGTCACTGCCTTTCAAAAACATATCAGTGTCAGGTTCTTTTCAGAGTGCTAACTTTACCTATGTTCATATTTTCCTATCTAACTTTTGGAAACTTGACTGATTTTTAGCTCTGCTGTTTTCAAGTATTCGCATATTAATTCAACTTTGATGCAAAGAATGTTTATAACCTTACTGAATTTGGAAAGTCTAGTTTATTATTATGCTGGAAACTCTGTCCTTGAATTAATGTACTTCCTGGGCTAGTGGAGTAAGTGAACTAGAAAGCGTATGATATATTTGACACAAGGACATCAAATGATCAATGTTGATAAGGGTAAGTACAGGGATAGTGCTCCATTTAACCCTTACTTGGCAGGTGGGAAAGTC
Source organism: Psammomys obesus (assembly GCF_907164565.1). Taxonomy (NCBI): domain Eukaryota; kingdom Metazoa; phylum Chordata; class Mammalia; order Rodentia; family Muridae; genus Psammomys; species Psammomys obesus. The sequence goes on along the minus strand of NW_026591086.1, from coordinate 17,541,651 downwards.
AAGACATCCCAAGTAAAGACATTTTTTTTTTGTTTAAGTTTCAAAGTAAAGACTAATGTAGGTATAATTTCATATGTACTCTTTGAATTCTTCACCTGTCAATAAACAGCTGATTGGCCCTATAGCTGAGGTAGGAAATAGGAGAGAGAAGTTCCAGCAAAGAAAGTGAACTCTGGGATAGAATGAGGTGTGCAGGGAATTCACGCCATGACACTGAGGAGGACGGGTGCATTAATCTTGAGCATTGGTAACCAGTCACACGGCAGAACTTAGAATAGGATAAATGGGATATTAGCTATGAGCAAGTTCAGGAATGACCCAAAGCTTATGATCTAGGCATATATTCATAAATATGTGAACATTTGAGTCATTGTTTCTGGGAACAAGAACTGTGGGTAAAAAAACATAGGTTACAAAAAAAGCCATATCTACAGACTAAGGAAGAAAAGGAAACATAGAAGACAGGCTGCAAATATGATTTCCAGAAAAGGAAATCAATTACAAGTACAGAATTTCAGTTAGAAATGTAATACAAACATGAGAAGAAATGAATCTAACTGTCAAGGAATACACTACACCATGCATCAAAGAACTGGTGATCCATAAAATCATTGGTGACTGAGACTTTTAGATCTGAGACATAGACGACAAGTGAACCAAGAGAAACAAGGCTGATGCTGTGATGAACTGTAAAAAATTGTAGTGTTCTTTCTTAAAGGCATACTGTCTCTTCCATACTGTGCAAAACAATTGGGGCATGTCAAAGTGTATTTAAGGTCCTCACTTTTTTTTTTTTTTGAGCTTAATTATACATGAACATTAGATGCTGAGCAGGCTAGCTTTCACCTTAGTTATTTACATTTCTCTCAAAGCCGTTCTTCAGTGTCTTCCTTTTTCTATGACAAGCTCTTGCAACAATCAATTGTTAGAGATAAACAGAGTCATACTTGAAAATGACACCATTAATACTAACCAATATCCCTGCTACTTTGGCCTAAAAATGCAAACTGGTATGTTTGATATATCTTTACCTCTCTTCCTCTATAATCTACCTTCTTTTGACTAAAAGATGATTTTTATCTTTGGCCCCTATATCAAGAGAGGTATATTTTTACTTCATTTAATTCTACAATGACATCAAGGCATTTTTTGTGGAAGGAGGCTCCATTTGTCATTCCATTTTCTCACATGATTCCAGAACTATGTTTGTTCTCAAGGTAATTCCTGCCTGTGAGAACTTACCTCTACCAATTCTTAGCTTCTGAAGATTCCTTAAGCAATGAGTAAACACCTTTTACTTATACTGTAAAAAACTCATGTCTCCAATGGTCATTCAGTAGTTATTTATTGGGCAGTGACAGCAAATCAGCACTATGCTGGGTGCTGACAAAATAAGTGAAAAACAGCCATGGATCTGTCTTTAGAGAGTTATTTTTAATTAATTTTTTTATTTTTATATTATTTACAGTTTAATAACTTTGTATTGCAGCTGTAGGCCCCTCCCTTATTCCTTCCCAATCCCACCCTCCCACCCTCATCTCCTCCCTGCCCCACTCTAAGTCCACTGATAGGGGAGGGACTCCTCTCTTCCATCTGTCCCTAGCTTACCAGATCTCTTCAAGACTGGCATCAATGTCCTCCTCTGTGGCCTAGCAAGGCTGCTTCTTCCTCCAGGAAGGTGGAGGTCAAAGAGCTAGCCATTGAGTTCATGTCAGAAACAGTCCCTGTTCCCCTTACTAGGATACCCGCTTGGATACTGAGCTGCCATGGGATCAAAGACCTCAACATAAAACCAGACACACTAAACCTGTTAGAAGAAAAAGTGGGGAAGAGCCTGGAACTCATTGACACAGGAGACAACTTTCTGAACAGAATACCAACAGCACAGGCTCTAAGAGAAATAATCAATAAATGGGACCTTATGAAACTAAAAAGCTTCTGTAAAGCAAAAGACACTGTCCTAAGAACAAAACAACAGCCTACAGACTGGGAAAGGATCTTCACCAACCCTATATCTGAGAGAGGGTTGATATCCAGAATATATAAGGAAATAAAGAAGTTAAAAAGCAACAAATAAAGCAATCCAATTAAAAAATGGAGGACAGAGCTAAACAGAGAATTCTCTGTAGAGGAATATAGAATGGCAGAGAAACACTTAAAGAAATGCTCAACGTCCTTAGCCATCAGGGAGATGCAAATCAAAATGACCCTGAGATTTCACCTTACACCCATCAGAATGAGTTCAAAAACTCAAGTGACAACACATGCTGGAGAGGTTGTGAAGAAAAGGAAACCCTTCTCCATTGCTGGTGGGAATGCAAACTTCAGAGAGTTTTGACAGCACCATTTTTATTGTCTGGAGTTTCTAGGAGTCAGTATCTCTATGGCACTAGTTTCAAATCAGTAGGAACCATGACACTGTGCTCCAATGACTTCCAAATATTTTTAAAAGTTGTTGTTAGCCAGTAAGGTGAATGATCCCATTAAAGAGCCCAGAGGTACCTTTTTTTAAAATTTTGTGTAGCACAAATTTAAATTCTATTCACAGACTATAAAATTGTTGATTGTATTATCAATGGCATGTGATTTGAAAAGGAACTTTCTTAAGTACATTTAAATACTGATCATTATTTTATATTCTATACCAATCTAGTTTCCCTGTTTTGAAATGAATTATAACACAGGTGCTCTAGCCTTTGTGGAAAAACACACACAAAAAAAAGAAAAGCATGACAGAATGACAGAAATAGTCTGTGTACTTCATACTGCTAACCTTGGCTTATATCCTCTGCAACCAGTGATACTCAATGGATGATCCCAATATCATCAGCATAAAATCACTTGCTGATTTACTTCAAATGGAAATTATATGGGTTCATGTAATATACAATGAGTAAGAAACTCTGTAAGAGAGAGATCACAATTCTGTACTATAACGAGCTTTCCAGGGGATTCTAATATATACTTCAGCCTGAGACCAAAGATGCTAAAATATTATACCAAATGGCTGTCCAAACACTCATTCTGAAGAGTATGGAGCCTCAGAAAAGCATTCAGACAGCCATGGAGCAGAATCTTGCTTCGTTAAAAATTAAAAATCATCAATGAACAGTTCAAAAAAATACCTAATACTACATGTTTTACATTAGCAAATTATTTTTAAAACCATAATGTGTTGGTGACGATTCAAGGAAACAGGCAATGGATGGAGAGTATAGTTCTTAATAATGATCACATAACAATTAGAATGTTTAAAGTATCTAAATTCTCAAAACAAAATTCAATTTTGGATACAGTAACTTGATAAGGAGAAGAAATGCACTTTTCTCCAAGTCAGACAAATCTGGGCTATGAAATTCCTGACATTATCAGGTGAATGACCTTGATAAACATTCTTTAAATTTCAAGGCTCAGTTTTCTGTTGGTAGTGTTAAGTACAGTTACCACCTGAATTTTTATGCAGAATAAATGAATTAAGACATAAGGAATTGCGGAAAAACCAATTATACTTACATTTCAGATTAACATCGATTATTATAGTGTAGATCATGATTCTCAACCTGTGGATCACAAAACTTTTGGTCATGGAGTCACCCTTTACAGGCATCATATAAGAACACTGGAAGGCACATTGTAATTCTTACAGTAGCAAAATTACAGTTATGAATTAGCAACAAATATAATTTTATGGTTGTCATCATCATAATATGATGACTGTACTTTAGGGTCATAGCATTAGGAAGGTTTAGAACCACTGGAGTAGAAACATCTCAAATATTAAAATGTAATTATAACAAAACTATTATTATGGCAAGCTAGATGGGCCAGTAGGGAAAGAAAACTGTCACCATTCCCTGGGCTCACAGCCAAAGGTGACTAACTTCAATCAGTTGTCCCCTTAACTCTATACATACATGATGTGGCAAATAATTTGCCCACACACATGAGCAAAAATACATAAAAAGTAAGACATGAAAGTATTCTGACAATTGTAAGTACAACTCAGTGTTCTAGATTCACTGACATTACAGTTCTATAGTATACTCAGGGTAAAAGTCACCATAAGCCAGGGATTTAATAAATTTCATGTACTAGTCTACTTTATTATTGAAAAGATTTTACAATAAAAAGGAGTGAGAGGCAAGTTCCCCAGTTAAAACTGAAACTAGCAGCTCTGTAAAACTCAAAAAAAGTTTATATTCATGAAAACTTCATAATATGCAGATGAGTGCGCTGAAATACAATCTTAGGATGCTACAGATCTAGAAATACCCCTGAGTAATCAAAGACATTCAATATCCTGGGCCTGAATAAACCCAAATTAACTAGAAAACCTGATTTGTTAAAACGTTTGAGTGTCTCATTTCTGCTGCACTATAAGAAAATATTTGCTTATACATGTATCAAAAAACTCCTCTGATAATAGAACAAAATAGAGAGTGAAAGTAGGGCTGCTGACTCTGGAACAGAAAGAAACCCATATGCTATCAATTTGTTACTAATAAAATGTAAACATCCTGGAACTTTAAATTGCATTTGATTCATTCCCCAAAAATAAATTCATCATTTTTTTAAACTGTAGAGTTATCTCCTATGCCAATAAAATGCAAGTGACTTATAATTATGTCCCCAAAGTGAATGTGACACAGCTTAAAACATAAAATTTGAAGAAAAGCAGTGCTGCTTGCTATTCACCTCATCATCCCTCTCATTTAGAAATGGTGGCTGCATGCAAAAGCTGAAGAGGACAGTGTTGTGACAGGGACTGTCTTCACCATCACAGTGACGGGATGGTGAGTACTCCTGAATGATCGAGTCATTCTGGTTGTCTCAATGACAGATGGAGCTAGCTCTCTGATCAATCCTGCCTGTTGTTGTGATGGCTATTGACCTACAAGGCAGCTGGAAATGACAGCCATAGATGAATTCACTTTCTACATAAATATCTTGCTGAAGTTGAGGTTGTCCAGAAAAACAATGAGAACCATTCATGGTGGAACTGTTTGAAAGGAGTCCAAGGAATGGTCTTGCTTCACTTGGGTTGAAAGTAACTAAATTGAGTAGAAAAGAGGAATTGAGTAGAAATGAGGAAGATGCTGAGAACAAGTGTTATGAAGATCAATGGGTAAAATGAAATAAAGTGTTCTTAAGGAGTAATAAAATAGTAAGAAAATAAAAAACAAACAAACAAATAAATAAATAATAAATAGGTCACTTTGGGCCTGTTTGTGAGGTTTAAGAAGTAAGGAGCATGGTCCATCACAAGAGAATTCTGAGGTTTTATCAATAGAGTAATAATAGGTCCCAATTTGATTGTCAGAAAGCTACTCACACAGAGTATAGAAAGCATGCTGGAGGAAAAATAATCTGGAGATGAACAGGTTGGAAACTCATCAAAGTCTCAGTGCGTAGAAGTAGGAAAGAGCTCTGTGGAAGCACACGTGTCAAGAATTAAGCATCCATCATGAAATTATGTTCTTTAGAGCAATGCTGAGTAACACATAGTTTGACATGAGTAAGAATATTCTGAGAAGGGGTAAAACAACCAGGCAAGGATCACTGTCGACAAAGTACGATGAAGGGTATATATATATAAAACTGTAAGACTATAGTATGGAATTTATTTCTTTCGTTAAAGCATAGTGATAAATATACGGAGGGGATTTTACCAAGGAAAACGTACAGTGACAACACATAGAAAGGAAAAAGAAGAATATAGGGGTAAGGTTGAGATTTATTTCCCAAAATAGCTTCAGAAAAAAAAAATATAAATGGATGAAAATGAGATATTTAAATTTGGGAGCAAGCCTCATAAAAGCAGAATGACAGTGTTAGAAATGCTAATGAAATTAGTCTATAATCATAGTACAGTAGCCAAAAATTTGAAAGGTCTTGCAGATATCCAGAGCGAAGAGTGTTTTGGAGTGGACCTACCAAAAAAAAAAAAAAAAGGCTTCCAGCTATTCAGATGATAAGAATTAGTGTCCTGAATGGCCAACTGAGTACTGGGAGAAAGCTATGTACTACCAAATTCTGTCTATTCATTCTCTTATGATGATCTGAACAGTTGTCTGCTGCAAGATAAAATCTGACTGCTTGAAATAAACACTGGTTTAAGCTTGACCATTCTGTATTACTTCTGTTTTGTTTCTTTGTTATTGTTATTTGTTTGTTTTTTTTGCAAAGACTATGTAGAAAACACTTTGTTTTCTTTGTCAAAAATTCCCCTTCACCCCCAAAAAGATACATACATTAGTAAAAAAGACATCCTCTCCAGAAAATGGCACTGAAAAAAAAAGGATATGTACATACAGAAGAGTGAGATTTAGTACTTATCTCTTCACTTCACATAAAAATCAATTCCAAATGCATTGAAGAACTCAGTGTTGGACCTGAAACTCTGAAAGTGCTCAAGGATAAAGTGGAAAGTACAATTAATGATATTGACACAGTGAAGGCTTTTTGAATAGGACTATAGTTGAGAAATAAACAAGGCCAACACATGGAAAACCATGAAATTAGAAATCTTATATACCACACTGAAACCTGTTGATGGAGCCTACAGAATGGGGAAAAAAACTCCAATTACACATCTGACAGAGGAGTATTGTCAAGAATATACAGAAAGCTTTAAAATATGAACTTAAAGAAAATAACCAGATTAAAAATTGTCTATGAAACAGAACAGAGAGTTCTCAAAAGAAGAAAAAAAAAATGACTAGTAAACAGAGCGTGTTCAACATCAGAGAAAGGCAGAAAAATAAAAATAAAACTACTTTGAGATTTTATTGTACTCTGGTTACCATAGCTATTATCAAGAAAATGAATGACTACAACTGCTGGTGAGGGTGTGCGTAAAGGGGGCTCTTATTCACTGTTTATGGAGGGAGGGGAAAAGTGGAGTAGCGACTATGGAGTGCCGTAAATAAACTAGTCGTAGAAGTGATGCCTGACTGAGCTCTACCATTCCTGGGCCTGTGTCTGAAGAACATCACACTTATCTGCTCTCCATTGGTCGTTAAGACTCTGGTCACGACGAATTAATAGAAGATGCCTAGCTGTACATCAACTGATGAGTAGAAAGGTGGTACATTTTCACAAGGAAACCGTCGTCTTTAGCCATACATACAGAAAATGTGATGGATAGATCAAGAAAATAAATACATAAAGAGAGGAATGCCAAGCCGAGAAAGGTAAGTGCCACATGTCATCCGTTACATGTTGATTCTACTTATACATTTTTAGAGCAGTACTCTTATCATTGAATGTTAGCAAGGACCAGAACATAGAGAGGCATCACTAGAGACAGCAGGAACAGTAGGATTTGCCAGATAGTAAAGTGGAGGAGGAGATACGGAGGGTAAAAAGGGTAAAAGCAGGAAGTGGGGCACAGGGGAGTACATAGAAGTAGTTGGGGTGACTAAAACTGATGACATATGAAAAGCATATGTGGAAAACAACTATTTTATAAATTTATTTAGAAAAACTGTTTGAACAGATGTATGTACCGTGTATGAATAGTGTTACGAAGCCATGAGTTAATAAATGAAAAGAGCACTGCAGAATGTGAGCGATTTCCATAAGCATTGTTGTCTAGGGAGGCTTCAGGGACACCTAAAACATTCAGGCTATTGCTTTTGCTTTTCTGTGTTTTTTTTTTTTTTAACATTTTCTTTTTAAATTTATTTTTCTAAACGAGGATTGATCATCTTACCCCATGTCTGCTCTCTTGATTATCTTTTTTAGGTGTACAGATTCCATTATGTTTATCACATCTTATAGGTCTATATAAGTGAGTATATACTGTGTTTGTCTTTCTCCTTCTGGGATATTTCACTCAGGATGATCTTTTCTAGATCCCACCATTTGCCTGCAAATTTCATGATTTCCTCCTTTTTGATTGCTGAGTAGATGATCAATCCTCCTTTAGAAAGACAGATGGGATGTGCATTGAACGTATGACAGGAGTCTACTGAGCACATTTGAAAGACTCTAACTAGCAGTGTTTTCAAAGCAAAGACTCATGACCAAACCTTTGGCAGAGTACAGGGAATCATAAGAAAGAAGGGGAGTTAGTCTGATGGGGAAAGGATAAGAGCTCCACAAGGACCAAAGATATCTGGGCACAGGGTCTTTTCTGAGACTGACATTCAACCAAGGACCATGTGTGGATATAACCTAGAACCTCTGCTCAGATGTAGCCTGTGGTAGCTCAGTAACCAATTGGTTTCCCATAGTGAGGGGAACAAGGACTATTTCTAACAGGAACTCAATGACTGGCTCTTTGGCCTCCCCACCCCCCAAGGGAGGAGCAGTCCGGTTAGGCCACAGAGGAGAGCTTTGCAGCCAGTCCTGAAGATACCTGATAAAACAGGATCAGATGAATGGGGAGGAGGTCCCCCCTATCAGTGGACTTGGCAAGGGGCACGGTGGAGATGAGAGAGGGTGGGAGGGACTGGGAGGGAATGAGGGATCGGGACACGGCTGGGATACAGAGTTAATAAAATGTAACTAATAAGAAAAAAATAAAATTAAAAAATAATAATAAATTTATTTTTAATTTATATGTTCACTTTACATTACAATCATAGCCCTCTCCCTCCATTCCTCCTGGTCCTACCTCCCAGACTCTTCCCCCATCTCCCTTCCCCTTTTCCTCAGAAAAGGAGACCATCCCCCACAACAAACCCACCTAGAATATCAAGTCAAGTTGTATCAGTACTGAGCTCATCCTTATCCACGGAGGCCAGGAAAGGTAGCCACACCAGGGGGAAATGATTGGAAGCAGGTGACAGAGTCCAGGCCATTAACAGCACCTGCTCAGTTCACTGAGGGACCCACATGAGGATCCAACTGTCCACGGGCTACACATGTGTAGGGGCCTCAGGTCAAGTCCATGCTTGGTTGGTGCTCCCATCTCCACAAGCCCCCATTTCTTAGTTGTCCTCTGGAACTTGATGCCAAAAACCTATTGCTGAAGACACTGCCCAGTTTGGTCACAGGACATAAAGAGCAACCAACTAGCTTTCATAGTGTCAGAAGCTCCATGCCAGATGTGAGGTAAGGAATTCATTCACACTCATATCCAGCTGCAAATTCTGTGAGTTACAATAATAATCTGAAGGGCAAGATGTGTCCCCAGGTTCAATTGGCATGACTACTCTAGGATAGTCCTTTGCTGACTCATTGGATTTGAGGTTCACTGCACAGGAGGGAATTTCATGCTTAGTTCCATAAGCCTTTTCAAGAACCTATGGCTGGAGACATCATAGGCCTTAGCGGTAAACCTGCTACTGTTGTTTTGCTAAGTAGTCATATCAAACTGCCTTTTAAATACTCCTGTTACTATCCATGGATTGGTGCCGTGTGTAGCCTTTATCAGAGAAGCTGCCAGCAGCAGCAGAGAGTGGCTAATGTAGAAGCCCATAACTGACCAAGGTGTCAGAAATAAGTGATGGTGGAGTGCTCTGCTTTAAATGGGAGAAATATCTGACCCCATTCATGGCTCAGAAAAAAAATCATGTAAGAGGGGATGGAAATAATAGAAGAGCTATAGGAAACGGGATGGAGAGAAAGCTAAGTGGTTGAGTGCTTGTTACTCTTTCAGAAAACCAACACCCATTGTTAGTGAAAGAATGTCACTCTGTTCAGTTGTGTAGATCCTTATTAGTTAACACTTTTTTTTCCATTAGGTAACCTTTGACCCACTCAAACTCAGGAAACACACAGTGGACCACACACAGAAAGAAACTATAAAATTAGGATATGGGCTTTTGGAGAAGAAAGGTTCAAATAAGCAGAGAAGAAAGGATAAAAATGATTAAAATTCATCATACATGTGAATGAAATTCTGAGACATTAAAACTTTTAAAATAAATAAATAATGTTTCAATGTTTTAAAAAGAAGAGGCAACCACATATCACCCCCACCCCTAATCTCATAGAACAGAGGCAAGAAGTTAAAACCAGATTCTGAATATTTCAAAGTCAAAAGAGTATACAGCATAATAGTCTTCTCTAGAAGCTTGGTCTGGAATGACCAGACTTGGTCTTGTAAGATCAGTCCAAATGATTTAGAAGATAATGGAACCCTGATGCCAGTGGGAATATCAAATTGTTGCATGGACCCTATCCATGCATTCCAAGATATTCCAAGAAGGAGTAAAAATTCAGCCCCATTACAGTGGTGTTTCGTTTTGTCCTATTGGCCTATTATTTCGAATACAAATATCTTCCGTTAAATTACTTTTTAATATTCAAAATGAACCTTGCACTGATCATTTAAATTGACATTCGATTACAGCCTTCATTTCTTCTATAAAAATTTCATCTTGGAGATTATATAGAGTATTATAACTCTGTTGTCTACTACAAGTCTTGGCAAATAATTTTTTTATTTACCTTTGAAGTGAGTCTCCTTATACTTATTTGTAATGGATTGACATAATACAGCACTATAATTTCAAGATTCTGAATGACATTCTTTTGGATAGCATGGAATATGAACATGCAATCAAACACCCAGAGTAAATATTGACTGACACCTAGATGTATTGACAATTTGCATTTTGAGCCAAAGAACCCACATATCAGCATGCCAGTTTTATCCTGGGAATTTCCCCCCGTTGAATATGACACTTACAATGCTGACAGATAGACTGCCTCTGTGTCTGCTCACAGAAGGGGAAATTTGTGTACAGCTCCTTTAATAATATTGCTGATTTTTCTTTCAGCGATTTTGGATTAGGTACACTAGCCTCTGCTTCAGCGTCCATTGAAAATGACGTGACTATTGATGCCCTATTTTCCCAACAGTTGGCCATTTTAACATAGCTCATAAAAGTTTTACAGATCACTTTGATTTCTGGAGCTTCACGAAAGCAAGTCAGCATCAAAGCAAAAGGGGTTTTCGGAGTTGTTGGAGCAGTTGGGGCCACAGGAGAAGCATCAACTAGGGGCTTTGCAGAAGACGAGGATCATTAGGTCCACGCAATCCCTTGTCTTTCCACATGTCGATTTATCAGGTTGTCCTCCCATTTAGCTTATCAGATGCAACTTCTACATTTAGAGAAGTGGTGGGTCTCTTTTTTCTCTCTCTCTCTGAAACACAAGCTCTCCTCTCATAACACTGGGGTGAAGACTCCTCTCTCCAGTTGTCTGCACACAACTAGAGAGGAAAATTCCTAGAATATGATTATTCATGCTTAATACTCCATCCCACACACCTCCACAAGTAAAGTATTATCCCACTTAATACCATCCTTGATATCAAGATTCCATTTTGGCACTACCACAGCAAATTTACCATGAACTTTCTGTGCAGTGGCATTCTCTTTCATTTTCTCATAATTATAGTGAACTACACAGACTGCAGCTTTCACGGCTACATTCTGTTAAGTATGTACTTGTTCACTGAGAATGTTTATCTAGTACTGTAACGCTGCCTGGTGGTTCCACAAGGCAGTTTTCCAGTTGAACTATTTCTTGTCTCACTGAATCTCAATTGTCAATAGTTTTAAAGCAGCTGGTCATTAAACAACAGCTTCACCAAGGCAAAAAGGTTACATTAATTTTCACAGTGACCTTTGCAAAGCCGGAGCCAAATGACAGGGCCTAAAACCTGTCACCTTGCTAGATTACTCTTCACAAAGAGCAGCATGCTCTGCTCATTCTTGAATTGACTAACACAAAGGAAGAGATCCCAGATCTTCCTAGGCAGGGATTTCTTTAGAAACCTTGGAACATCTTCTCCTTCAAGGTAGTAATGCCATTTCCAGGATCCTGCCAACTATACCAATAATTATCCATACAAAGAATAGCCCCCTCTAACAAGACCTTTGTTTTCACATGAGTGAGAGCGGTTATGTATTGGTGAGCAAAACTAAAAGAACAAGACAACAAACACCTGATGAATAGTACAGTATCAGGAAATTAGGTACTTGCATACTCCAAAACTGAGTACTGGACAAGTCTGCTGAGCTGCCAATCAAAAAAAAAGTAAGTCCCTGGCAGAAATGCCTTCTCATCAAATGAGACTTCTAATGAGACATTCTTACCAAATACATTTATATTTTTGGATAAAAGGTAGCTGAGTCATAGTTTTGAGAGGAGCCCAGGCTGTGTTGGGAATTATTTACCTTCGAGTTAAAAAAAAAAAAAAAACACCGTGTTTTTGCTCAAATAATTCACTTTTTGTTCCCAAGGGCACAGTGGTATTTTTACTCTTGGCCTGTTTTGTTATTCCCATTTTGTTCTTATCAAATGGTAAGGGAACTGTCCATCACTAAGCAAGGGGTCTTGGAAGATACCTAGACACGGGAGCAATGACGGCATTTTCTAGTAGGTTTAAACATCATGTGGCAATTTATTTATACGGCATATACTGCACCACTCTGTAAACTTACTGTAGTGTCCATGGCAATCAGAAGACAATAGCAGAAGAAGGAAAATAAAGGACTTGAGGGAAGAGATCTATAATGAAATCGGAAGGTGACTCTTACACTATTCGGAATGCCTGCGTCAGAAATTAGCTGTGCAGGAACACCCAAAACCGTTACACTTTTGGTCTCTGCCCTTGTCCCTACTAATCATTTATATATTTTTAAGACAGGATCTCACTCTGTGGCACCAGCTGACCTTGAACTCATGGTACTCTGCAATACTTCCTGAGTCCTGTCTCACCATGCTGGGTTAGCCTTCTCTCTCTTGATTTTGGAAGAACTCTATAAAGGGGGGAAAGCACCACCAATGCAATTTAGTGAAAACATGGAGTACAGACAGATCAGGTACTCCAATAAAAAGAGGACTTTCCTAAGACAAATTCTTTACATTTAGAACACAGTATAGAACTACAATATTAAAAACCAATGACAGAATTTTTTAATACTCCTGTAGGTTTACTTTTATATTTTCTTTAAACTGATTAAAGGCTTCCATTACCCAAGGTTTTACCAAATTCATTTCTCAACTGATAAATATTAAAATGACTTATACTTAAGACTGACAAGGAAGCGTGCCTTGGTCAATACGGTTCATTTTCAAGCATTCTACCGTATTATATGGCAATAATGAGAGTGAAGACCTGCTATGAAGAAACACATTCCGACACTTTGCAGGGTGAATTGGATTAAATGATATTGTGACACACAGAAACATGACCTCACAGAAGAGCCAACAGTTGCTGTGTTTGTACTGCTTGACATAGTTTTCCTTGTCTCTTCAACACGTAAATTGCATAAAATATATCTTTATGGGATCAAGGGAAGTATGATCTATGTTTCAAAGTCTTGCCCACTTTACTGACTGAAGTAAACCAACTGACAGCTGGTTTCGATCTGTAAGAAAGCTCTTCTCCCCCCTTGCACTCCTGATGTTCCCCCCTCACAGCTCTACTGTGCTCTCCAGTGTGTGACATGTGGATGATAGAGGGCATCAATGACTGCTAAGCTTTCTTTGGGTCGTGCCTCTTTTTGACTAACTTTTCCATAAAGGTTAAAAGCTCTGTGGGCAGTGATGTGAATTCTTTTGGTTTGTTTGTTTGTGAGATTGTTTGTAAGCTTTTATATTAATTTTGTTTTTTTGCATGAAATGTTTTTTTATTCTTATCCCCACAATACATCCTGACCGAAGCTTTCCCTTTCTTTTCTCCTCCCATTACACCCTCCCTACCTCCTCTCTCTCCCAGATCCACTGTTCCTCCATTTCCCTTCAGAAAAGAACAGGTTTTTCAGTAATGTGATTTCTAAGAAAAAAAATACACTATTTTATCTATATTTTTAAAAAAGCATATTTTAGATTCAGGCATCTATAAATGAGGAATGGGTAACAATCTCCAAAGATTTAGGGCAATTTCTATTTTAGCCAAACAGTATAAACAATTAATGTTCACTACTAACTTTGTAATCAAAGATTAACTAGTAATACTATTATTTGCAGAAAGAGATGTCATGGTTCCAGTTGCTTCAAAACCCCATTAGCAGATAATACAGTGGTCTTTGTCTTTTGATCTCTTAGAGCACATTTTGTTTTCACTGATGTTTTAAAGTGATAAGCTCCAGCCATCTCCATCAAGAGAAATATCATCCTGTACCTTTACTTAATTGATAAAATAAAAGATTTGGGTTTGTTACTTATTTTTTACAAAGGAGATAAAGTTAACCCCAAAGCATCAAAAAAGTGAAAAAGATAAAAGAAGTTATGTGAAGCAGATTCCTTATTGAGAACAGAAGACTACTTCAAAATTTTAACTATTTTTTCTCTTAAAATCATGAATCCATAACTATAAATGAAAATAAAATTTAAAGCTGTAAACTAAATGAATTCTTTTTTTCTATAAATCCATTTTGATAGACCATTTTTTCTTTTTTAATTATTATCATTTATTACAATTTATTCACTTTGTTTCCGGGTTGTGTCCTCCTCCCTTGTCTCCTCTCAATCACACCCTCCCTCCTCTTCCCCCCCTATATCCCTCCCCTAGTTTACTGATACCTGAGGTCTTCCTCTGCTTCTATTTGACCCTATTCTATCAAGTCTCATCAAGACTAGTGATATTGTCTTCCTCTGTGGCCTGGCAAGGCTGCACCCCCTGTCACTGAGTTCATGCCAGAGACAGCTCCTGATCCCTTTACTAAGGAACCCACTTGGAGACTGACTCTATGGGCTACATCTGTGCAGATGTTTTAGGTCCTCTCCATGCATTGTCCTTCGTTGGGGTATCAGTCTCTGCAGGTCCCCCAGAGCTCAGTTTTCTGTTTTTGTTTTTTGTTGTTGTTGTTTTGTTGTTGTTTGCTTTGTTTTTTGTTTTGGCTCCGTTGCTCTTCTTTTGGAGTTCTTGTCCCCTCCAGGTCTTTCTATCTCTCCCTTATTTCATAAGATTATCTGCACTCTGATCAAAATTTGGCTGTAAGCCTCAGCCTCTGCTTCGATATGCGATAGCCTTTCAGAGGCCATCTGTGGTAGGCTCCTGTCCTTTTCCCTGTGTTCCCTGTCTTCTCCTGCTTCCAATGATAGACCTTTTTTTCCCCTACTGGAAATATACTGAACATGTGTTGTATCACTATTTACTAGGCTTTAGGAATAAATATGGTAAACATGAGCCTTGGCATCTTGGGCCTTACACTGTTTTACACCACAATACCACACAATCTTGAGCATCTTCTTCAGGGTAGTTTCCATTAGGTCTGATGTAAAAGCAGTTGACAAGCCACAATTAGGATATAAACACTTCACTGATATACCACAAGTAATTTTTTTTCTTATTTTGGTAAAACATATTTTTATCTGCTCATAAAATGAAGAATTGAAAACTTGATGTACCTCAAAATCAACAAGGTTCAAAAGGTACACAAATAATAGTTCAGCACCTATTACTTGTTCTAAACCTGATTAAAGGGTGAATTTACACACTTTGAATGCTACAAAGAAAAACTTCTTTTTTTGTTGGATCTTTGTGTGGTTTAGGTATCAAAGTGACTGTGGCTTCATAGAATGAGTTTGGTAGTGTTCCTTCTGTTTCTATTTTATGGAATAGTTTGTGGAGAATTGGTGTTAGTACTTCTTTGAAGGTCTTGTAGAATTCTGCGCTGAAGCCATCTGGTCCAGGGCTTTTTTTGGAGGGGAGACTGTTAATGACTGCTTCTATTTCCTTGGGAGATATAGGACTATTCAGTCTTTCTACCTGATCTTGACTTAATTTTGGTAGATGGAATCTGTCAAGAAAGTTATCCATTTCATTTAGATTTTCAAATTTTGTGCCATATAGGCTTTTGTAGTATGACCTAATAATCGTTTGGATTTCCTCAGTGTCTGTAGTTATGTCCCCATTTTCCTTTCTGATTTTGCTGATTTGTATGGTTTCTCTCTGCTTTTTAGTTAGTTTGGCTAAGGGTTTGTTTATCTTGTTGATTTTCTCAAAGAACCAGCTTTTTGTTTCATTGATTCTTTGGATAATTTTATTTGTTTCTAATTGATTGATTTCTGCCCTTAGTTTGATTATTTCCAGCCGTCTGCTCCTTTTGGGTGTATCTGCTTCTTTTTTTTCTAGGTTTTTCAGTTGGGCCATTAAGTTGTTTGTATGTGATGTTACAGATTTCTTCTTGTAGGCACTTAGTGCTATAAATTTTCCTCTGAGCACTGCTTTCAATGTGTCCCATAAATTTGGGTATGTTGTGCCTTCATTTTCATTGAATTCTAGAAAGTCTTTAATTTCTTTCTTTATTTCTTCCTTGACCCAGCTGTCATTGAGTAGTAAGTTGTTCAGTTTCCATGTGCGTGTCGGCTTTTTGTTGTTTCTGTTGTTGTTGATGTCCAGCTTTAGTCCATGGTGGTCAGATAGTATACAAGGGATTATTTCAATCCTTTTGTATCTGTTGAGGCTTGCTTTGTGACCAACTATATGGGCGCGTTCTCAGACAACTAGGAGTAGTGCTACCTCAAGACCCAGCTATACCACTCCTAGGTATATACCCAAAATTTGCTCAAGTACACAACAAGGACATTTGTTCAACCATGTTCATAGCAGGTTTATTTGTAATAGCCAGAACTTGGAAACAACCCAGATGTCCATCAACGGAGGAATGGATACAGAAACTGTGGTATTTTTACACAATGGAATACTACTCAGCAATCAAAAAGGAAGAAATCATGAAATTTGCAGGCAAGTGGTGGGATCTAGAAAAGATCATTCTGAGTGAAGTATCCCAGAAGGAGAAAGACAAACTTGGTATATACTCGCTTATATAGACCTACAAGACATGATAAACATAATGAAATCTACACACCTAAAGAAGATAATCAAGAAAGTGGACACAGGCGAAGGTGATTAATCCTCATTTAGAAAGACAAATGGGATGTGCATTGAACTTATGACAGGAGTCTATCACAAAAGGCATCTGAAAGACTCTACCTAGCAGTGTTTCAAAGCAGACACTAAGACTCATAACCAAACCCTCGGCAGAGTGCAGGGAATCATATGAAAGAAGGGAAGGTAGTATGATATGGAAAGGATAGGAGCTCCACAAGGACCAAATATATCTGGGCACAGGGTCTTTTCTGAGACTGACACTCAACCAAGGACCATCTATGGATATAACCTAGAACTTCTGCTCGGATGTGGCCTGTGGTAGCTCAGTAACCAAGTAGTTTTCCAAAGTAAGGGGAACACGGACTATTTCTAATAGGATCTCAAGGGCAGGCTGTTTGACCCCCACCCCAGGGGAGGAGCAGTCTGTTAGGCCACAGAGGAGGACTTTGCAGCCAGCCCTGAAGATACCTGATAAAACAGGGTCAGATGAAAGGGGAGGAGGTCCTCCCCTATCAGGGGACTTGGAAAGGGGCAGGGAGGAGACCAGGGAGGGAGTGTGGGGTTGGGGAGGGAATGAGGGAGCGGGATACAGCTGGGACACAGAGTTAACAAAATGTAACTAAAAAGAAAAATAAAAAAAAAATAAAAAAAAATAAAAAAAAAGAAAAACTTCTTACTTTAAGCACACAATTGCATAAGCATGATAGTGGGAAGAAAACATAAATACTCTTCTCATGCAGAAATAAACATGAAACACCAAGTTAGCCCATCAGATTGTTAATATACACCCTATATTATTCTTCTGGTGCTGAGGTAGAGAAAAGAAGCACCATGTCCCAGAACAGCATTCATATAATGAAAGACTTCCTAACCAACTCTTATAAACTATTTGAGCTCTTGAAATACAGAATCACTTCAGAAATGCAAATGAAACAAAATAAAGTGTAATCAAAAGAAAAAGATGCACAACTGAAAATTCAACAACATTCCTTTAAGACTGTCAGAGAAGAGCATTGTTCATTCTACAGAAGGCAGTATCCATGTCTCCACCTCGATATCATGTTTTAACCTGTTTAAAAAAGGAAAATTGCTCTCCAGCTCATATAAGCCATATGTGCTGTGTTGGTGCATATGTAATTCAATAGAAACCAGGAGTTTATTATTCATCTTGCTGTCATAAGCATGGTCTGGACTCTTTCATTTGTTATTCTGATGACTGTGTCACTGACAATGTCATCAATAAACACTTATCATCTCACCAACAAAATTATTGCTCTAAGGGGAAAAATTGCATTGTTACACATGGATTCCTCAAAGGAAAATGTTTAAAATTGTTCATGTCTCATGAATGCTTCTAGAAACCTAGTAGAGATTACTGTTATCTATTTACTAAAAGATCCATGACTATAACAGGTACCCAGCTTGAAATGAAAACAGTTCTCTTAGTAAAATGAAGGGTAGGTAGAGTACAATATAGTCTGAAGTGAAGTTCCAAGAAAGTATGTATGGGCTCAGACATAGTCAAGCCTCTTGATTGATTATGAAAAAATGCATGGTTTCCTAAATAATATTTTCAGTTGAAAAAAAAGAAAGAGAAAGGAAGAGAAAGAAGGAAAGAAAGAAAGAAAGGAAGGAAGAAAGAAAGAAAGAAAGAAAGAAAGAAAGAAAGAAAGAAAGAGAAAGAAAGAACTTTGGATGGAAACCACCAACAATGTGCTAGCAAGAACAATGGTGTGGATTTCTTAAGGACTCTAACTCTAAAGTATTACTAAAATTCATGTGGATGTTTTGGGTGTTTGTTGTTTGACAGTTTCCCACACAACAGGCTATTTCACACAACACGCATTCCAGTTCCTCCATAAAAACTCGTTGGTCATAAACTCTTGCAATTTTTCAGCAATAAGAAAAGCATGAGTAATTTTAGTTATTGGGTGTATTTCTCTCACTTCATTATTTCAAAGAAAAATTTCTTAAAAAATATCCAATATATTGAAGTCATTAATAATGTCCAGGAGTGGATCTTGAACATGGTAAATTAGTAATGGATGTTTTCTGCATTCTTCTCCATCTTTAAATGAAAACTACCTTCTATGACAACAGCAGACTACATCTCTAGATCAACAAGTCTGGGCATTTTCCAAGAGGAGTAAGTATGAAGTGTGAACTCACCATCATGAGAGAACAAGACTCTATCTAAAGTCTTTTATTTGTTCTCTCTAGACAAACTTTCTTTCAAATCTCTGTCAAAGTGATTTGCTTCTAATCAGTGAAAAGAAATAAGAAGTATAAAAACCAGAACCATTTGGAGAAATCATTGAAATGGTGACATTTATAAGCCAAGAATTACCTAGGCAGTCAAAAATAGTTGAGAGAATGAACTGTACTTACGAATGATTGTTAAACTTAAAATGGAACAATAGATTCACCTTTTTAAAATGGATGTCTGTGATCAAAGAAAGAAATGGAAGCCAGTGTTTTGTCCCGTATCTTTCAGGATTAAAATTGTGAAGGTAGGTTTCAGTCCTTCTCAGAGATGCCCTTCTTAAATACTAGGGGAAAAGATGCATGAAGAGAAGAGTATCTTTAGAAAATGTAAACATCAATTTTATAATAGTATCTTCATAAATGAATCAAGAGATGCTCTCAAGAGGCCATCCATTAAAAGTTTCATGTTCATGGCTAGGGATTCCTTTAATCTCTGCACTAGGAAGACAGGTGGATCTATGAAAGTTTGTTGCCAGTATGATCTACAGTCATTTCCTGGCTAGCCTGGGTTACATGGTATGACCTGTCTTCAAAACCCCAAACATAAACGAACAAACCTTGCTATTAAATGCATGCACCCAGCTTTACTCTGATCTGAGGAAGGGGGAAGTCCTCGGGTTGTTGTCTAGGGTGAGGATAGTATCTAAGAATGCTTTTCAAGATGTCATTTCATTTCTCATAGTGTAACTGTTTCTCCACAGAGCACCAATGCCTTCAGGTTTCTCAAAAGAAATGTGTGTCATATGTTGCTAAAATTCACAAGACTCCACCTGTAATTCACAGGTTTTTAGGCACCAAGACCTGTCAACATCACTTCACCGGCACCAAGGACCAGTTTAGATTCTAGGAGCTTCGTCAGACTTTTCCGGTTTACCTGCTCCATATCCGACTGCAAGGGCTGTATTATGTCAGGTTCATTCCCTGTTGTTGTACCATACTCCTATTCACATGGTTCCCAACTGTTTTTCCCATTCATATATCCCAGTTGTAAACTTGTTTTTCTATTATTTTCTCGACAATGCTGAACTGGCTTGAAATACTTTTTCCTGCTATATCTCACAGGAAGTCATTCAATACAAACGGTGACAAATCTCACACCAGGATTTCTGTTTACACTGCATTCTCTTTTTTAAAAAACTTATTGTTAATTACAGTTTATTCACTTTGTATCCCAGCTGTAGCCTCTTCCTCATTCCCTCCCAATTCCACCCTCCTTCCCTTATCTCTTCCCATGCCCCTCTCCAAGTCCACTGGTACAAATCATAGTATCTAAAATCTTAGTTGCTAATAACCCTGTACTTTATTATTTAATTTAAAACGACCTCATAAGGGTTTGTTGTTGTTGTTGAAACATTTCCAGATCTCTTACTAAGATATTAATGCCATCTAATGTAGCTTGGTGTCCTTGTGGGAATCCTAACAATAGGAGTGAGAGCTGTACCTCACTCTTTTGCCTACTTGTGGGAAACTCTTCCTCATACTGGGCTGCCTTGTCCAGCCTTGATTTGATATCTGGTCTTTCTGTAGCTTCTTATGCCATATTTGGTTGATGTCCCTGGGAGACTTGCTCTTTCATGAAGGGAGGCAAGGAAGTGCTTTGATCTGCAGGAGAGGGGAGGTGGGAGGGAGAAACTAAGGGAAAGGGAAGGAGGGAAAATTTCGGTTAGAATGAGTGAGGAATATAAATAAAAAAAAGAGAAAAAGGTGAAAGGTGAAAACAATTAAGATGTATAATTTTTATAACCAAGCTTTTTAACAATTTCTACTGTGAAACTCAGAAATTATTAATTATCTAAATTCTTTTTATGAAATGGATATTATTCCTATAATTATATCATTTAAAGTAGAAAAAAACACAGTATTTTAAATCAATGGACCTGAGCATGACCTATTTGGAGGGAGATTTAATTCACCAACACTGAAAAGATTTTAATATATGGATTTGGTAGCATAAGCATAATTTGTCAGGATAGACCTTGACACAGGTCATTCCGTAAGTCTTTTTAGGTAATAAAGAACACCAGATATATTTCAATACTAACACTCCAGAGAAAAATGTTCAAAACCAACTTTCAAAACAACTTTCTTCTCAAAGAGTTTGTGGTATTGATTAAAAGGCTGAAATTCTTTGTATTAATAAGGCTGCCAGTGGGTGGGCAAAACAAGAGGACATGAAATCACCATGAGGACTCTACAATTAAAAATTAGACTGTGGCATGGAAATGTCTCTGTGTGAAAATTTATACTAAAATTCCTATGATTTTCTGTTTAGTCGCTGAGACCTAATGGATAAAATATTCCTCAGCTTTCTCTCACCCCTTTATACAGGAGACTATGTGCGGACTTCCGAGGTGAGCTTAGTGATGAGTCAGCTTCCTTTGTTCTCAAAACTATTCATAGAAGTTCCTCATGTTTTAATTATGTAATTAAATAAGAGATAAGCTGATTAAACACCAGTGTAAAATAGAAACTTCTTGCTTCATGAAAACTGCTATGAATGCTTAGGAAAATCACCAGACAGGTGTGCTGGAAAAAGAAAGACAAAGGGGAGGAAGAGAGATGCTGTTTAAATTCGTTGTGGGTGAACAATTGTAAGTTATTAAAGATGTTCCTTTGGGTGTCATCATCACAAGTTTCTCAAGTTCCCACATCTCCCTTGAGTGAAAAAAAAAAAAAAAACTCTGAAAATATTACTGGCTGCTTGGCAAGCACTGCTGGGGCAGAAAGAATTAAAATCAAAAGAAGAGATTCCTTCTCTTTTTACACTAATGTGTGCATATATGACATACACCACACAAATGCACACACACACACACACACACACACACACACACACACACCACATTACACCCTCAGTATTATAAGACTGAGAAGATTGTATTTATGTACTAAAGTAAATATATTTGAGTGTATGAGTGTGACTGTGTGTGTGTGTGTGTGTGTGTGTGTGTGTGTGTGTGTGTGTGCAAGCAGGTGCATGTATGCACGCATATGACAATTTAGAAAAAAATTGAAAGAAAGCAAGGAGAGATAGATGGGATGATTTGAAGGTAGGGAAAAGGAGAGGAAAATGGTATACTTACCTTAAAATCTCAAAAAAGGAAACAATCATAAAAGGGAAAAAAATGAGGAATTGCTGAAAAGGATTCCTGTTGCTAATAAAGTCAACTATTGACAAATGAGACCACATGAAATTTGAAGCTTCTATACAACCAATCAAACTGTTAACATAGTAGAGAGACAGTCTAAAGAATAGAAGGAAATCTTTTCCAGACATACAGAAAACAGAGAAGCAGTCCAGAGAATAGCAAGAATTCAAGAAAATAAACAATAAAAAAAATGTGGATGTGTTTATGTCAGGGCAGCCTCTGACCCCCTTACTACAGAACCCATACAGAGACTGAGAAGCCTATGGTCTACAACTAAGCAAGGGGTGTAGGTCCCCTCATTGCATGGTCCTTGGTTGGTGCTTCTGTCTCTGCAGGCACCACTGGGCCCAGATATTTTGGCTCTGTTGTTCTCCTTGTGTTGTTCTTATCTCCTCCAAATCTTTCCATCTCCCCCTTCTCTTCTTCCATAGGATTCCCTGCACTCTACCCAAAGTTTGACTATGAGTCTCAGCATCTGCATTGATACCCTACTGGGGAGTGTCTTTCAGAGGCTGTCTGTGGTAGGCTCCTGTCCTGTTCCCTGTCTTCTCCCACTGTAGATTTCTACACTGTTTGCTCTTCTGAATGAGGAGTAAGCATCTCCACATTGTTTAGCTTCTAGGACTATAGATTTTAGTGTGTTTATTCTATGTTACATGACTAATATCCACTTATTTTGTATATATAAATTTTTACATAATTTTATATATTTTATATGCTAGATATACATGATATATATATATATAAAATAGATGGGGAATTTTTTTTACTAATTAATTAATTTTTTTTACTTTTTTTTATTAATTACACTTTATTAATTTTGTATCCCCCCATAAGCCCCTCCCTCCTCCCCTGCCGATCCCACCCTCCCTCCCCTTTCTGTATGCATGCCACTCCCCAAGTCCACTGATAGGGGAGGTTCTCCTCTTCTTTCTGATCTTAGTCTATCAGTTCTCATCAAAAGTGGCTGCATTGTCCTCTACTGTGGCCTGGTAAGGCTGCTCCCCCCTCAGGGGGAAGTGATCAACCAGCAGGCCAATCAGATTATGTCAGAGGCAGTCCCTCTTCCCATTACTATGTAACCCACTTGGACACTGAACTGCCATGGGCTACCCCTGTGCAGGGGTTCCAGGTCATCTCCACGAATAGTCCTTGGTTGGAGTATGAGTCTCTGGGAAGTTCCCTGTGTTCAAATTATCTTGTTCTGTTGCTCTGCTTGTGGAGTTCCCGTCTCCTCCAGTTCTTACTATTTCCCACTTATTACATAAAATTCCATTCACTCTGCCCATCAGTTGGCCATCAGGCTCAGCATCTGCTTTGACAGTCTATACTGCAGAAGCTTTCAGAGGCCCTCTGTGGCAGGTTTCAAGGTTATTTCCTGTTTTCTTCTGACTTTCAGAGGCCCTCTGTAGCGGGTTCCGAGGTTGTTTCCTATTTTCGTTTTCTTCTGATGTTCATCCTCTTTGCCTTTCAGGATGGGGATTGAACATTTTAGTTAGGGTCCTCTCTTTTGCTTAGTTTGTTTAGATGTACAGATTTTAGTGGGTTTATTCTATATTGTATGTTTATATGAGTGAGTATATACCGTGAGTGTCTTTTTGCTTCTGGGACAACTCACTCAGGATGATCCTTTCCAGGTCCCACCATTTACCTGCAAATTTCATGATTTCCTTATTTTTCATTGCTGAGTAATACTCCATTGTATAGATGTACAACAGTTTCTGCATCCATTCTTCAGTTGAGGGGCATCTGGGTTGTTTCCAGCTTCTGGCTATTACAAATAAAGCTGCTACAAGCATGGTTGAGCAAATGTCCTTTTTGTGTACTTGTGCCTCTTTTGGGTATATGCCTAGGAGTGGTATGGCTGGATCTTGAGGAAGCACTATTCCTAGTTCTTTGAGAAAGCGCCAGATTGATTTCCAGAGTGGTTGTACCAGTTTACATTCCCACCAGCAGTGGAGAAGGGTTCCCCTTTCTCCACAACCTCTCCAGCATGTGTTGTCCCTTGAGATTTTCATCTTGGCCATTCTGATGGGTGTAAGGTGAAATCTCAGGGTTGTTTTGATTTGCATTTCCCTAATGGCTAATGAGGTTGAGCATTTCTGTAAGTGCTTCTCTGCCATTCGATATTCCTCTCCAGAGAATTCTCTCTAGCTCTGTTCCCCATTTTTTAAGTGGATTACTTCGTTTGTTGCTTTTCAGCTTGTTTAGTTCTTTATATATATTGGATATGAGTCCTCTGTCAGATAAAGGGTTGGTGAAGATTCTTTCCCAATCTGTAGGCAGTCGCTTTGTTTTGATGACGGTGTCCTTTGCTTTACAGAAGCTTTTCAATTTCATGAGGTCCCATTTATTGATTGTTGCTCTTAGAGCCTGTGCTGTTGGTGTTCTGTTCAGGAAGTTTTCTCCTGTACCAATGAGTTCTAGGGTATTCCCCACTTTTTTTTCTAGCCGATTTAATGTGTCTGGTTTTATGTTGAGGTCTTTGATCCACTTGGACTTCAGTTTTGTGCAGGGTGATAAGTATGGATCTATTTTCATTTTTCTACATGTAGACATCCAGTTGGACCAGCACCATTTGTTAAAGATGCTATCCTTTTTCCATTGTATGGTTTTGGCATCTTTGTCAAAAATCAGGTGTCCGTAAGTGTGTGGGTTTATTTCTGGGTCTTCTGTTCGATTCCATTGATCCACCATTCTGTTTCTATGCCAGTACCATGCAGTTTTTATAACTGTTGCTCTATAGTACAGCTTGAGATCAGGGATGGAGATACCTCCAGAAGATCTTTTATTGTAGAGGATTGTTTTAGCAATTCTCGGTTTCTTGTTATTCCATACGAAGTTGAGAATTTTTCTTTCCAGGTCTGTAAAGAATTCTGTTGGCAATTTGATGGGAATTGCATTAAATCTGTAGATTGCTTTTGGTAAGATGGCCATTTTTACTATGTTAATCCTGCCAAGCCATGAGCATGGGAGATCTTTCCATCTTCTCATATCTTCCTCTAATTCTTTCTTCAGAGACTTGAAATTTTTTTCATACAAGTCTTTGACTTGCTTGGTTAGGGTTACACCAAGGTACTTTATGTCATTTGTGGCTATTGTGAATGGTGTTGTTTCTCTAATTTCTTTCTCAGCCCTTTTGTCTTTTGTATACAGGAGTGCTACTGATTTTTTTGAGTTAATTTTGTATCCGGCCACTTTGCTGAAGGTGTTTATCAGCTGTAGGAGTTCCCTGGTAGAGTTTTTGGGGTCACTCATATATACTATCATATCATCTGCAAATAGTGATAATTTGACTTCTTCCTTTCCCATCTGTATCCCCTTGATCTCCTTCGACTGTCTTATTGCTCTAGCAAGGACTTCCAGCACTATGTTGAAGAGATATGGAGACAGTGGGCAGCCTTGTCTTGTCCCTGATTTCAGTGGGATTGCTTTAGGTTTCTCTCCGTTCAGTTTGATGTTGGCTATAGGCTTGCTGTATATCGCCTTTACTATGTTTAGATATGTGCCTTGTATCCCTGATCTCTCCAGTACTTTAAACATGAATGGATGTTGGATTTTGTCAAATGCTTTTTCAGCTAGATGGGGAACTTTATGGAGCTAACCAGTTCTCAAAAGAAGAAATACAAAATGACTAATAATGAACTTTATTATCCCCAAAAAAATACAAATTAGTGTTAGTTTGAGATTCTACTTTCCCTGACAGAATGATCATAAAGAAAACATATGACAACTGCTAATAAGGTTATGGGGAAAGAGGGATTATTATTGTTTGTGGGACTGCAAACTGGTGCAACCATTATGGAAATTATTATGGAGGTTTCTCAAAAGGTTAAAAATAAAAATACCTCATTCAGGATGATCTTAGGGGTTCCCACCATTTGTCTGAAAATTTCATGATTTCCTCGTTTTTAATTGCTGAGAACTTTTCCATTGTGTAAATGTACATCATGACTGAGGTTTCGCAGAAGCAGAAAGACACACATGGTATATATTCACTTATAAGTGGATATCAAACATATAATGTAGGATAATCATATTAAAATCTGTACATCTAAAGAAGCTAAGCAAGAAGGAGGACCCTGGGTAAAATGCTCAATCCTCATTCAGAAAGACAAATGGGATAGACATTGAAAAAGGGAGAAAACATATGTTATATGTCTATATGAGTGAGTATATACCCTGTGTGTCTTTCTGCTTCTGGGACAGCTCACTCAGGATGATCCTTTTCAGGTCCCACCATTTACTTGCAAATTTCATGATTTCCTTGTTTTTCATTGCAGAGTAATACTCCATTGTGTAGATGTACCACAGTTTCTGCATCCATTCTTCAGTTGAGGGGCATCTGGGCTATTTCCAGCCTCTGGCTATTACAAATAAGGCTGCTACAAACATGGTTGAGCAAAAGTCCTTATTGTGTACTTGAGCCTTTTTTGCATATATGCCTAGTAGTGGTATGGCTGGATCTTGAGGGAGTGCTATTCCTAGTTCTTTGAGAAAGCGCCAGATTGATTTCCAGAGTGGCTGTACAAGTTTACATTCCCACCAGCAGTGGAGGAGGGTTCCCCTTTCTCTACAACATCTCCAGCATGTGTTGTCCCTTGAGTTTTTGATCTTGGCCATTCTGATGGTTGTAAGGTGAAATTTCAGGGTCGTTTTGATTTGTATTTTCATAATGGCTAATGACATTGAGCATTTCTTTAAGTGTTTCCCTGCCATTCTATATTCATCTACAGAGAGTTCTCTGTTTAGCTCTGTTCCCCATTTTTTTTAAGTGGATTACTTGGTTTGCTGCTTTTCAGTTTCTTTAGTTCTTTATATATACTGGATATTAGCCCTCTGTCAGATAGAGGGTTGGTGAAGATTCTTTCCCAATCTGTAGGCACTCTTTTGTTTTGCTGACAGTGTCCTTTGCTTTACAGAAGCTTTTCAATTTCATGAGGTCCCATTTATTGATTGTTGCTCTTAGAGCCTGTGCTGTTGGTGTTCTGTTCAGGAAGTTGTCTCCTGTACCAATGAGTTCTAGGGTTTTCCCCATTTTTTCTTCTAACATGTTTAATGTGTCTGGTTTTATATTGAGGTCTTTGATCCACTTGGACTTTAGTTTTGTGCCGGGTAATAAGTACGGATCTATTTTCATTTTTCTATGTGTAGATTTTACAATAACAAAAAATGAAATCAGCTTAGACACCTCATCAGATGACTAGAAAATGAAAGGTTCAAATAGTCATACAAAGAAAAATAAAAAATGCAATTTTTAGTAAAATGAATAAATCTTGAAAATATTTTAAGTGCAAGGTAAGTGAGGCTCAAGGAAACAAATAATTCCATGTCACATGCTATAATTTTTATATGTTTCTGTGTTTACTATTTGTGTGGAAGCTAGCGTGTGTAGACACCAAGAAAAGTAGAAAAGAGCCTGTTAGGGGAGAGGAAAAAAAAAGGCTTAAAGGGAGACAGGATGGGGGAGGGTGATATACAAAACACGTGATATAAAAGCTTAAAATGCATTCTGGAAGTAGAAAGATCCAAGCAGAGATGACTGATGTGGAAAACAGTTGGAAGGGATCAAGTGTAGGGTCAACCAAAACTAAGTATATATGATGATATAAATGGAGAAATAAATGTGTATTTTAAAAAAGAGAAAATCTGCATGTGTCTGAATATTATGTTCAGCAAGATCCATTGAAACACCCAGTGCTTTAAATATTACTGGAATTTTGAAATATTATTTTTTTATTTTGAGATTATATATTATAGTTACATTATTTCTCATTTCCTTTTCCTCCCTCCATTTTCTCTCATTTACTCTTTGCCTAACTCAGAAAATCCTAAACATACAGTAATAAGAATGGATCCATAGTTCCCAACACCTCTCATCTAAAAGAGGAGGATGCCACTGCTATTCTACAGAAAGTCTTTCAGTATGTGATGTTTTCTATGGACCTGATTGTTCCACCCAAGAACTAGAAAATATCTAGAAATAATAAATTAATAATGGGGAGGGTGAAATGCTAGCCTAGGTATTATTATCTGGAACAAATACTTGCTGTCTGCCATTAGATTAAGTTAACCTGAATCAAACATACTTTCAAGACACCAAGATTACTTAGGAATCACGATGGATGACCTTTTATGTGTTCATATAGAGAGCCATTTACATTCAAATTTGCAGCAACACACTTATCTGCTAGATCTTTATAATTTGTGTAGGAACATTCGAGTCAATCATCTATTTAATACTATGAATCTACATTATATTAAACCAAGCTCAAGCTTTGTATCAGTTGACTTCATTTTTCCAAGAGTGACTTGGAAACCAGATAGCAGGAGCACAGTGGCTCTCAAATATTAACATGTATTAGAATCTCCTGGCTTCAGGGCTGGGAAGGTTGATATCATCATGACCCTTGGGTCTCCCTAGTACAGCTGAGACTAGAAACAAAATTGAAGGCTGTAAAATGTTTTCAGTGATGATGATGGTGGTGTGTAAGCCACTAATCCAAAGACTGTATTAATGTTATTTATCAGAATTTAATAAGGTACAGACTCTAATTTATAGCAATCATCCAGGGGAATCTTTGGAAAAGCTATATTCTGATTCAACAGGTCTAGGGTGAGGCTTGCCACTCTGCAGTTATAAAAAGCTCTCAGGTGACAGTGGCATAAAAATGTCCAGAGTGAGTATCACCTGGGAGCAGCCAAATGTGCCCCAATGCAACTCAAGTGTGCTAACTTGTTCGTGCTGACGATGCTTGGAATTAGCATGCCAGATATTCTTCTTCTCAAGCCCTCCCTTCCAAGAAAGTTAGCTGTGAGAGACTGATTTCTTAACCTGATTATGATGATTTGATAGTATACACTATATATTTTAGGTACATGTAATTTATCAATTATTCCTCAATAAAGCTTTTTTTTAAATGCCATATTCCATTAACACACTGATTGTCTTCTCTATATCGCACATTATAAAAGGGGACTGTGTCACCAATAACTTAGGTCTATAATTTAGACATCTATAAACTTTATTACATTTACAGAGAAAAAATATAAAATTAAAAGTGTGTATAAAATGAGGAAAGCATAACAAAGGATGCCATGGAAACACTAAAAGTGAATCAGCTCACTGAGGAGATGACTCTAAGCAATATGGGACAGGTTATTCCTTAAAGAAATGGAGATGTGATTTATTTTAAAGACGTGGGCAAATTAAACCCAAAGTGCAGTCTGAGTACTGTGCACCTCTCTGAATAAACACAGAAACTCCAAGTGACAAATAAATAAATGGGAGTTTTTAAACAAGCAACTGCTTTCATATTTAAAGGACCAGAATTCAGTTAACCAAACAAAAGACATGTATGACCCACTTGGAAAAGTTAGCGACCAAAATAGGTCCCTGAAATGCAAGTAAGGTAAACAATGTCCTTGAAAATTATTTAAATCCTAGAGACTAAACACAACCTCCGCCCCCCCAAACTAAAGCAATCAATGACTAAAGAAGATCTAAGCCTCTGGCTTCCAGAAGTGAAAGGCCAGCTGCACAAATGCTTACCAAGTGCCAATTGGCCTGCAGTTTTCTACCTTGCCTGATAGGAGAGCTGTATCAACGAAAATATCATGAAAAAGATTTTTTTTCTAAAGCAAGAGAAGTCTAAATATCCATTTCTTCCATCGTTTATATTTTTGGGTGTAAAATGATAACCATGCTTACTTTTAAAAAGTATAAATTAAAGCGTGAAATAGTCATGAAATAATTAGTCATTTTACCTAATGTTTAAGAAATTAAAAATTTGGTCATTTGTATCATAGAAAACTGAAAAGGATGTAGACAATAAGTGCACACAGGGAATTTTTAAAAACTGTTCCTGTTTGGATAGGAAATAACACTGCTGTTCTGTCTTCCCGGTGTCATCTGTTAAAGAAATGACCTTTAACTCCTGGCAGGTGAGGAATGGCTGGATCTCAACTAAAGTATGTCTTTGCATACAATCTTATCTTTTTCTCCCTTCCATTGCCTGGCCTTATGCTCAACCCCAGGTCTCCTTTTAGAGATCCAGGAGAGAACAACCAGAAACAAATTGAGGGAATAGAGCAAACAAGAAAATAAGTGGAGAACTCAAGGTCAAGGGTCTTTTGTACCTTCAGCTGGAGAGTTTTCTGTGAAGGGGACACAGGCTCACTATCTGACAAAAGCATAGCGTGTGGCTCCGGTGACTTAAAATTGCCTTCATTTGAATTCAGCATTGTCAACTGATTCCACTTAGTGACGAGTATCAAATTCAATGTCAATAAGCTTTCTTCCTTTCAAATTTTATGTTCCTTATTTCCAAATATATACTCTATACACAAGGTACCAGTTCAATAGTGATTCTGACCAGCTTGCACTCTCATCGATATCATGTCTATTAGAATATCGTCAAATTCATAAAGCAATTGACAGAATATAGTGAATGGTATCTTTGAAGCCCATGACCTCCTGTCCTTGCATTTTATAGCACCTATAATGGCTTGGCTCACAGCTACAACCTTGGGGCCATCAGTCACTCTTTGTTTATTTACTTCATTTTAATGAATGCCGGAGCTGCTGGGTTTTATATGCCTAGGACTGAACATGCTGTGCCTGCTTAATGGAATAATACAAAATCTGGAGAATTCATGGCCTTGGATTAAAGATGAGTGAAACACAGAGGGCAGGATGAATAGAAACAAGTTTCTGTGTATGCGTGTATGCTCATGTTATTTGGAAAGAAGCAAAATAAAACAAAAAAAGGCATTAGCTTTTGGTTCTTGGTGTTGCTTTGTATTTTAAATACCTGTTTTTGAAGTTTGCACACAGCATCTAAAGAGCATGCAATAACATAGAGAAAAGAAAATGAGTGTGAAGCATTTCTGAGTACTGATCTTCCTAAGTTTTGGTGTGATGTTGCTCTCTGCTTACACACATGAGTATGAATGCCCTGGCTCACAGTGCTCCGGATGTGTCAGAATGCAGAGATCTAATAAGTCAAAAAAAACTCAACTAAACCTGATGCTTACGCATGAACGAAAAATGTCATTCTCTTTGCAGCTAGATTTTAATTCATCCTTTAAGGTCTACACAGAGCTGGAAATCAATATCAAATCCCAGGGCCTTTATGCTCAGATATTCAAAATGTTAATTCTAATGGGGATCATATCAGAAAAAAAAAAAAAAAAAGAAAAAGAAAGCTATAACCAAAAGCTGAACAGTTCTTAAAAGACCTAGAAGAGTCATGGCTTGTAAGCTAAAGACATTCTTGTGTCTTTAACAAAACAAAACCTTTCCTTATCATCATAATTTTAATAAATAATATAACTACTTTTCAGAACTGAAAGCCTGAGATGAAGAGAGATAATTTTGGAAAATTATTTTCTGTTGTTTATTAATTATCACTAATGAAAGGAAGATTTTTCAAATCCTAATAAATCAAGGCTGAACAGACTGACCATGCATCTGAATTGCTGTATTATTCACACTGGAATTACTCCAAAGATTAGCTGCAAATTGCCCTCTAAATTCAATTTATAGTTCCATTTTTCATAACTACTGTGTTGTGACAGATGAGAGGAATCTCAGAAGACGATACTGTACACCAAATTTCTTGGTGTCCCATCTTTTAAGAAAAAATTGAACTATCCCTGTAATTTATTTTGGCAAACATCAAAGAATGGTAAATAGAAATGCTTGTTAATCTACTTGTCAACTCCCTCCCCCAGGAGAGAAAGCCTATGCTGGGTTTTTGGCTAAGGGAAGCTTATCAAATCATTATCTATGGATGAAGGAAGTTTGCATATATGATATAATTTTTCAAAGTATTTATTTCTTGTTTTTATCCTTATTTAAAAAAAAAAAACCTTTGAAGAGTTCTTTATACTCTCATTTTAGAGAAAAGGGAAAGCGAGTTTGTTTCCCGCAAAGGGCTCCTGCTTCAGCCCCCGCGTGAGGTCATACCTGTGGACTGACCCCGTGTTAAGCAAACAACTTGTCATTTCTTTTGCATCAGAGAACATACAATAGAGTACAGTGTAATACCAGGGGAAGCACAGACCAATTCAACTAATCAGGCATCACAAACACATCTGAGTCTTTGCCAGCACTGATTTTAGGCTTGTATTGAAAAGGTGATACAAAGTGAGTGTTTCAGCTCAGATAGACAGCAAAGGACTTTATATGAGACGGATCGTGTGCTGCAATACAGAGAGGAGAAGACAATTTTGTTAGCCTTTAAATTGGGTTTGTACCATCCAGGCCTTTCGGGTTAGAAATGATTGAAAACAAATATTGGGTTGGAGTTAGTGACAATTGCAGTTGATGCCTTCAGGTTTATAAAACACCAGTGTGTGAACATATGGTCCGTTTGTGAGACAAATGAATTGTCAGCCACCTACAGCTCTCTGATTCTAAAAGCTTAGAAAGTGTCAACACAGTCCGCCTACGGTGGCCTCAGGTGTCCCTTCTCCCATCACACCAGCTTTAAGATTAGACCTCAGTACTAATAGCATTTCTATAGTCTGAAAGAAAGTTTAACTTATTTTAAATTTACAAATAAAATTATATATATATATATATATATATATATATATATATATATATATATATATATATATATATATTTAACAAAGAATTCAAATGGTCTTCTGAGATGAGCGAAATAAATTTTTTACCTATTGGGGTTAAATTGAAAAGCTCTGGATCTTGAGATAATCCTTTAACCTTTCGCCTCTCAGTGAATCGTTTCATTAAGTGATTTTTATAAGATATGCATTCTCAGTACATAAGACTTAATTTCATTTTTTCTCTGAAAACTATTTTAATATTTTCAATGACATTAATGTGCCGCTTTTAAGACACTTATGATCTGTGGATTATTGCCTTTATCTTACCAGGTACCCATTTGTATTTCTACACTCTTTAATGATTTCATGTGAAACAAAGTGTTTACATTTAAGACATGGAGGGGACAGGACTGCCACAAGTTGAACAACACAGCTAAAAAAGCTAAGCCCAGGGGATTCTCAGGGACTGCTGCACCAAGGACCTTGCTTGGAGGGAACCTAGACCCCCTGCTCAGATATAGACAATTGGCAGCTCAGTCTCCCTGTGGGTGCTCAAGTAAAGAGAAAAGGGCCTGTCTCTCTCATGAACTCAGCTGCCTGCTCTTTGATCACTTGTCAGGCCATAGAGGAAGAGGATCCAGGCAGTCCTGATGAGAACTGCTAAGTTATGGGCAGATGGCAAAGGAGGAGAACTCTCCCTTTCAATGGCCTAGGGGAAGGAGATAGGGGAAAGAGTGAGGGAAGGTGGGACTGGAAGGAGTTAAGGGAGGAGGCTTCAATCCGGATATATAATGAATAAATTGTGAAAAAAATCAAAATAAAAAAATTTAATTTTACACCATTCTTCTTTGAAAAATGTAAAACTGGAAACAGTATTCAATCATTCCACATATGTAGTCTAATATTAACTCTGCATGCTTAGAGTAAGCAAAGACTTCATAGTTTCTGTTCATCTCTAATGTAGGAAGGCCCTGCCCATTGTACACAAGTATTAGAATAGAGGAAGCTCACATGCTCAACTAGCTGTATGACTGCTCCTGAGTTCAAAACGTCCATGAGGCCTGTACTCTTCAGAGTGGATTGTGTTAGTGATGCTTATTCACAGAAACTTTGTGGAGATAAAAGGAGAAAATTTTGCTGGGGAGATGAGTTACTTAACAGGCACTTGCTGTGAAAGCTTGAGTGCAAATCACCAACATGCACACAAAAGTATGAGACACAGCTCTGTTCCTTAACCCAAGCACAGCAGCCCATGCAGTCAGGGTCTATGGTTCTTATTGGCCACCATCCTAACACTAGGTTTAGTGAGACATACTTTCTAAAGTTAATGAAGGAGAGAGTGTGAGAACGGGACACCTAAAATTCTTAGGTGGTCTCACTGCACACCTCCATTCATGAATACAGACACACACACACACACACACACACACGCACGAATAAACTAGGTCTCTTGTGTCTTATCCACAGAGAATGATTCTGAGAATAGGGACTGACTCTCACTATTGAATAAAGAAAAAGGATTCCAATAATAAAAAAATCAACTTTGTCTCATCTCTTAGATTTATGACTTGAATTTTGGTTTTAAGAAAGATCTTCGGTATAGAATATAAAAATATACTCAAAGAAATATCTGTAGCATATGAATATGCTTAGGATTTGGGTTAGGTAAACACTTAATATTTCTGGAATGCTAGAAGGTGCTTAATAAGCCTATGATCAATATCACAATAAATATTTTAAAATCAAAAGATTTTGAGGACAATTAATGTACTCAATTGTTAAGTTTATTGTCAGCTTGACACATGTGAGAGTCACCTGGAGAAAGGGAACCTTGGTTAAAGAAATGCCTCAATCAGATTGGCTTGCGGTCATGTTGGTGAGAGACTGTCTTGATTGACGCAGAAGATGAAGCCAGCCCATTGTGGGTGGCACTATCCTTAGGCAGGTGGGCATGAGTTGAATAAGAAAGCTGGTTGAGTTGTTCAGATACTCTGTGTGGTCGGCGCAGCTATCTTGGATCTCCAATGACAAGGAGGACCCTAGGGAAGATGCTTAATTCTCATTCAGAAGGTAAAACAGGATAGACTCTGGAAGAGGCAGAAGAGAGGAAACAGGACTGGAGCCTAGCACAGATGTCCTCTAAAAGACTCCAACCATCAGGGGACCAAACGAGATGCAGAGACTTACAGCCAAAATTAGACAGAGTCGACAGAGTCTTATGGAAAAAGGGGGATATAAAAGGGGCCAGAGGGGACAGGAACCACACAAGGAGACCAACAAAGCCAAAAAATAAAGCAGAGCCCAGGGGGACTGCAAATTTATACATCAACCAAAGACTATAACATAGAGAGGAAGAGAGGACCCACTGCTCAAATGTAAACCATAGACAGCTCAGTTCGCTAGTAATAATTGAAGAGAATTTCTGACATGAACTTGGTTGCCTGCTCCTTGATCACTTCTTCCTGGTGGGGAGACCTAGCCAGTCTACAGAAGAAGAGGGCCCAGGCAGACCTAATAAGACCTAATAGGCTTGGGTCAGACAGTAGTGGAGGAGGACTTTCCCTATCAGTGGAGTAGAAGGGAGGAGCAGTCCTGTTAGGCCACAGAGGAGAGCTTTGCAGCCAGTCCTGAAGATACCTGATAAAACAGGATCAGATGAATGGGGAGGAGGTCCCCCCTATCAGTGGACTTGGCAAGGGGCACGGTGGAGATGAGGGAGGGAGGGAGGGACTGGGAGGGAATGAGGGATCGGGACACGGTTGGGATACAGAGTTAATAAAATGTAACTGATAAAAAAATAAAATTAAAAAAAATAATAAGAAACAGAAAACCTGAGACAAAATAAAAGGTCGCATACTCAAAAAAAAAAAAAAAAAAAGAGGGATAGAGGGGAGAAAGAGGGAGAGGGGATGGGACTGGGAGGAGATGAGGAAGGGGCTTACACCTGGGATCAAAGTGAATAAATTGTAAATAATAATGATGACGATAAATAACAACGAAAAAGAAATCAAGCTAGCTGAGCCCGTCAGTAAGAAGCGCTACCCTACCACGCTTTCTATTGCAGTTCCTGCCTGCGTTTCCGCTCTGACTGCCCTCAAAAATGGATTGTGAGTTAAAAGCAGAAGCCAAATAAACTTTCTCCTCATTTTGCTTTTGGTCATAGTGGTTTATCACAGCAACGGAAAGTAAACTAGGACAATAAACGTTTCTGTTTTCACCTTCTCTGTTCACTGGCTACAGAAAATAAAATGCATTAGTTTGTGCGTCCACACTGATACTGACTTTTCTGGACTTTGGCTTCAAACTGGAAGAAAATGCTCCGTGTTTTCTGGATCTATCACTGAAAAGCCATACTACTTTCGGGAACGTTTACAATTTTCGTTTCCAGTTGAGTTCTCCCTCAGTTTTACTCAGACCATAGAGATTAGAAATTTTTCTCGGCAGAAAATTGGCCACTGGCTTCTCAGATGTTTGAAAAACTGTTATTGACATATGTAAATAGGTATGACTGTTCATGACAGTGTATTAATGTGGGTTTGTTGTTAGAAGGTGGAATCCATCGATCAACCTAAGAACACTTTTAATTTTCACCACTTTCAACTCTATATGATCTCACTCCAATGTGCATTATTTTTATACAGTCTATAGTTCAAACACAGTTGCTGACTATTTGTGATAATTTATCCCACATGTTAGAATTTGCTCACTATTTTTCTTCCATGTTATTCATTTTAGGTTCAATTTTGTTTTGGTCTGAGTAACTTATTTGTATGTTTTTAAGCTAGTCTATGTGTTAAATGTTCTGCTTTTATAAAATAGTTTTATTTTTTCAAAGCTGATATGTTTATTATTAGACACATGCATTCAGTATTTTGCTATCTAAGAAATTCAATAAAAATGTATACATATAAATCCTAATAGACACTTCATAAAAATTACATATAACCCAAATAAGAGAACAAAATATGGATGTAACCTATATTCCCTTGGATTCTTTCCCAGATATTAGCATTTGCCAAATTTAAGAATAGTACTCTTCAGTAGCTCCATATCTCTAACACTATAGATCAGTCCTGCCATTGCTATAGAAGATTAGAATCGAAATATGTGTATAATCGTTGATTGGGGGTTCATTTAGTCAAGGCTGTGATTGTAGCCTCCTTTCAATGTCAATAAAAAGGTTTATATATTTTATGTGTTGTTAGATTTCTAGTTATATATATTTTCTTATAACAATTTATGCTGTTGAGATATGGGTTCTGTCTGGCCATAGGTGACTAAAGTAATCTTATTGTGAACCTTTTCTCAAATGTTTAATGAGTATGTTTACATATTGTGAAAAAAATATACACAAGATATTATTATAGTAGCTTAAGTAGAAACTCCCAAATAATTTTCTTAAATAACAATTATAAGATGGACTCTCAAAGTTGTTTTGATTTGCATTTCCCTGATGACTAAGGACAATGAGCATTTCTTTTAAGCATTTCTCTGCTATTCGATATTCTTCAGTTGAGAATTCTCTGTTCAGCTCTGTACCCCATTTTTTAATTAGATTATTAGACTTGTTGGTGTCTAATTTCTTGAGTTCTTTATATATTCTGGATATTAGCCCTCTTTCTGATGTAGGGTGGGTGAATATCTTTTCCCATTCTGAAGGCTGTCATTTTGTTTTGTAGACAGTGTCCTTTGCTTTACAGAAGCTTTTTAGTTTCACAAGATCCCATTGATTAACTGTAGATCTTAAAGCCTGAGCTGTTGGTGATCTGTTCATGAAATTGTCTCCTATCACTGTCTATATGACTTCGAAGCTCTTCCCCACTTTTTTTTTTCCAACAGATTAAGTGTGTCTTGTTTTATGTTGAGATCTTTGATCCCATGCTCATGGATTGGTAGGATTAACATAGTAAAAATGGCCATCTTACCAAAAACAATTTACAGATTTAATGCAATTCCCATCAAATTACCTCCATAGCTCTTTACAGACCTTGAAAGAAAAATTCTCAACTTCATATGGAATAACAAGAAATCTCAGAATAGCTAAAAAAAATCCTGTACAATAAAAGATCTTCTGGAGGTATCTCCATCCCTGATCTCAAACTGTACTATAGAGCAACAATAATAAAAACTGCATGGTACTGGCATAGAAACAGACTGGTGGATCAATGGAACCAAATAGAAGACCCAGAAATAAACCCACACACTTATGGACATCTGATTTTTGACAAAGATGCCAAAACCATACAATGGAAAAAAGATAGCATCTTCAACAAATGGTGCTGGTCCAACTGGATGTCCTACATGTAGAAAAATGCAAATAGATCCATACTTATCACTCTGTACAAAACTAAAGTCCAAGTGGATCAGTGGAAATAGGGGCTGCCTCTTAATCTATTGCCTGCTTTTAGGAGTCCTTTTCTCCTAATGTGTTTCCTCATCTAGCCTTAATATGAGGGGATATGTCTGGTCTTATTGCAACTTGATATGCCACGTTTGATTGATATCCATTGAAGGCCTGACTTTTTGTTTTTGAAGAGAAATGGAGGAGGAGTAGATCAGAGGCAGTGTGGAGAGGGACTGGGAAGAGAGAAGAGAAGAAACTGCAATCAGATGTAATTTATGACAGAAGACTGTAAAACCATCCATCTTGTCTAACTTCAGGTTAATAGTTCATAAAGAGAACACATGAGTCTTCTGAAGATATTATTCCATTTCTAGGGCTTTTAATTTCATTTTTAGGATACCATCTATAAGTGTATGTTATTTCTTAGCAGGTTTTTTTTTCTTTAAGATATATTTTTTTCTTTGCTTGGAAGACTTATTTGGCTCTAGGGTTCTAGTACTTTAATAATTAATAACAGTCTTAATTTGCTTGTATATAATCTTGTGATTCTTTGTATGTCCTGAATCTGAATAATAATACATTCTCTCAACAATTCTCTTCAAATTTCTTTACAAGCCTCACATCTCTCTTTTTGCCTGTTGCCCCCAAATAACCCCAGTTAGGTTTTGGTTAGATATTCTACTCTCTCCTGCATAATCTGGGCTTTTCATAGTTTAATCCCAATATGTCATTCAGCTGTTTTTTTAGTGATGCCTACAGTCTGTTTTGCAGTTCACTAATTCACTGTCTAGCTCCCACAATATTCTTTCCAATTAATCCATCTTCTAATTTAAATTTCAGTGCCGACTGTCTTGAGTCTTCAATATAATTCTTTTGATTATCGTTTTAGGTCCTAGTTATTTTGTTTTTTTATCCCTTCAATTAAACCTTTAATCATTTATTTATTGTAACCCTACCTTCTCAACCTTTTTCAGAGTATAGTACAATAGTTCTGAGCATTAAGACATTAAAGACATTACTGTTGAAGATTATCACCAGAAATTTCTTCTCTTAACAAACTACAACTCAATATGCAGAGAGATGCTCCCTCTCTGTGCTTATCCTAGCTTCCAGCAACCATGCACTACTTTCAGTATTTGACTACGTTAGAGATCACACGTAAGTGAAATTGTATAATATTTTTCTTTTTTGGTGACTGCTTTATTTCCACTTTACTCCCCGTAAGATTCATCCTATGGCTTAGCATTTGACAGTTTTTTCTTTTTTTATGGCTTAATAATACACCACTGTATGTGCATAAAATGTTTGCTTTACCCATTTAGCTGCCAATAGACGTTCAGGAATGCTTCTGCCTCTTCACTGTTGTGGAAAATATTATAATGATCATAGATGTAAAAGAATCACTTTGAGCTGCTATTTTGTAACTATACACAAAGATAAGATTACTAGCTTAGATGCAGATTTTAGGTTTTATAAATTTCTCTGCTTTTAGAGTTATTCATATACTTCTCAGAAGAGCTACAACATTTTATAAACATCAGCTGATGACCAGCAATGTATCTGAGCTGTAATTTCTCAACATCCTTACTAACTCTTGAAATTTTTTTATACTATCTATTTAAATAATGAAATTCAACCTTAAATACTAGTAGATATACAATGGTATGCAGCTGTAATTTTTATTTCTATTTTTATTGTGCTAATTATTGGGGGCTTTGAATATAATTCCTTATGCTCACTGGATAGTAATGTATTTTCTAAGGAAAAACAGCCATGTTTCCATTTGACTGTTTTTAATTAAATTATATTGGCAGTTGTGACGGTAGTAATAGAGATGATAGAAATGAAGATACCAACATAGTCAGTGTCAACTCCTTATCACAAAGCAGATTTGCACATATCCTTGCCATTCTATGTGATGTTATTTGTTTGTTTGTTTTTTACTGTCTAATTTTCTCTGTCAGACAAGTTTTTGAGTACACTAAAGTCTTGCCTATTTTTGCTTTATCTGTTTTTTTTAGTATAAAATCCGATGTAATGAAACATTTATTTTCTCGTAGTTTTAGAGTTTGGTGTCTTTTCAGGATTTTACTGTGAATTGATTTTTCCTTATAACGTAAACAATTTCATCTTCTGGAATTTGCATGTGAATACGTAGGTTCCAAATGATGGTTCAGGTTTTTAAAGTTACTTTGTGTGTGTGCGTGTGCACGTGTGTGTGTGCGTGTGTGTGTAAATGCATATGTGTTCTGCAATAATAAATGGATATCAGAGAATAACATGTGAGAGTTGGTGCTTTCCTTTTATTTAACGGTTGCCAAGAATGAA
The DNA here is from genome assembly GCF_907164565.1 of Psammomys obesus. Taxonomy (NCBI): domain Eukaryota; kingdom Metazoa; phylum Chordata; class Mammalia; order Rodentia; family Muridae; genus Psammomys; species Psammomys obesus. Next base: position 17,501,186 of record NW_026591086.1, on the reverse strand, counting down.
AATTATCATTCAGTTCTTTGGCAAGAGCCTTTATCTGCTGAGTCATCTTATTGGCCTCTTAATTATTTTTGAAAGAATATTTCATTTCTGCACTGCACAGTCTTTTCTCCCTGATGAAGACCATTTAGTCACATACATGATGTTGTTATTGTAACATCCTGTTCTGTGCCATTAGTCCATCCTATTCTAGGGCCAGGCTTTTTGGATTGCTGTGGCAATTGAATATACTCTGAAGCCAGAATATAATGAAGTTCAAGAGTTTTTCTTCTTTTGTTTAGGTTGATTTGGTTATTTAAAATTCTGTGAAGTGCCACATGAATTTTAAGATAGATGTCCTCATTTTTGTAATCCATCTATTGGAATTGTACTGACAATTGTGCTGGTCTGTAGACTACTTTGGGTGAGGCCATGATTTTTAAAAGAATTGACTGTATTCTTCAAGGATCTCTGTTCTGAATAAATGCTTGGTCCCTGATGCTATAGTATGGGGAGTAGTTAAAATTTTAAGAGCCAGTGTAGTAAAATATAATTTGGTCAGTAAGCCTTGGAGGTACCACCTTTAAAAGTACTAATGCTGGTCTACTGGCACAGGTTCCCATGACAGTTGTTACAAAGAGATAACTGTACTCTCCCTGCCTTCTGCCCTCATCTGATCCCTTCCTCTCCTATACTTCCCTGCCATGGTGCCATCTGCCATACTGTGGTACGCATCTCTGTGTAACCAGAGTTCAGCACAAACAAGGGACATGCTCTTGAACTCAAGAGTAGGGCTAAATAATTCTCATTACTCTTACACATTCTTGAGTATTTTCTTCTAGGTAAACACACAAAAAAAAAAAAAACAAAAGAAAAAGTAATCAAATTTTATATAAATAATGACTGAATATGACCATTGAACCAATGTTAAATCTTTAAAGAAGTATGAAGTGTTTCCCAATTTTTTTGTTTTATTTTATTTTAGGCATGCTTTTGAAGCTTTCATCACACAAGTCTTAATTAAAAGCCTTCTTTCAAGCTTCTCCTTTTTTTGTTATTGCAAAGTAAACTACTTTATTAATGATTTTTTCAGATTGTCTACTTGTAGGATGAAGAAATAAAACTGATGGTTAATATTTTATGTACTACATTTTTGTGTTATGACTTGACTTTACATATGATTTCCAGTAATATGTTGATGTCATCTGAATGTATGACTTTAATTGTAGGAAGTTTCTAATTTAGTTTTGATGTTTCTCTGTCCAGTGTAAAGGTATGTTTCCATGTTTCTTTGTATACCTTATTTTTCATTATTTCTCCATTCTTTAAAGATAATATTTTTTTCTAATCTTCTTGTCATAATTCCTCTGGAGGAAGCTCTTCATCCTTTAGCTTGCTCAGAATTTTGGTTGTAACAAACATCTTCTAAGAATCATCCTAGAGGACCTCTGAAAAGCTCTGCCTTGCAGACTATCAAAGCAGACGCTGAGACTTATGTCCAACTGTTGGGCAGTGTGCATGGAATCTTAGGTAAGAAGTGGGAAATAGTAAGATCGGAGAGGACAGGAACTCCACAAGGAGAGCAACAGAACCAGAAAATTTGAACACAGGGGTCTTCCCAGAGACTCATACTCCAACCAAGTACCAGGCATGGAGATAATCTAGAACCCCTGCACAGATGTAATCCATGGCAGTTTAGTGTCCAAGTGGGTTACATAGTAATGGAAAGAGGGACTGCCTCTGACATAATCTGATTGGCCTGCTCTTTGATCACCTCCCCCTGAGGGGGGAGCAGCCTTAACAGGCCATAGAAGATGATGATGCAGCCACTCCTGATGAAATCTGATAGACTAAGATCAGAAGGAAGGAGAGGAGGACCTCCCTTATCAGTGGACTTGGGGAGGGGCATGCGTGAAGAAGGGGAAGGAAGGGTGTGATCAGGAGGGGAGGAAGGAGGAGTTTATGTGAGGATACAAAGTGAATAAAGTGTAATTAATAAAAGTTATAAAAAAAACAGGTCCTATACACATTGCTGGTTCTTTGACAGGAGAAGAGTATCAGTTTGTTTAACAAGCACTTGGCTAATTTGGTTATTGTTAAGTTAGAAACTAGCAAAGAAAAGTAACTGCAAAACACCCTTCTACTCCTTTTCCTCATGGGAAGAATCTGCCAACTTGACTTAGTACCACCACAACGCTATATAACAAATATTGCATTTTAATTCCTGTAATGAAGTAAAGTAACACTATTATGGGCGTTAGAATGTAATAATTCATACATCAGTGATTTATTGGTAGGGCTTTATATTCTGGAATCCATTCAGGCACATCCAGCCCCAAATCCTTTAATCAATTTTAATTCTACATTCACAAGTTATTACCCACATCATCACAACTTTTAACTTAACTTCACAGCATTTAATCTCATGACTATAAGGGAATGGGACACATTAACTTTATTCCTATATATTGGATATAGAAAATGAAATTCAGGGTTGAATTGTTATACTATGATCCTTAATTGAACCCAATACTCAATAAAAATAACTCTCCATTGAAGCTTCCAAAAAACTAAATGTAATGGATCAATTAAAAGGATAAGGTTATAATGTATCAAATTGAACTTAGGTAATCAGACATTCTAATGAGTGGAAACAAAACAAAAATATATATATATATATATATATATATATATATATATATACATATATAATCAGTTTTTATCTAGAATTGAAATTGGAACTGATATATTTCCCTCCCAATGCATGCAATGGGTATTTTGACATAGAAAAGCATAGCAAAGTGAGACATATTGTCATAATTAACTGAATTATTCATGGCACGCCATGGACAATTACAGGATTAATAACCACCCCACCAAATGATATTATGTTGAAATAAATTGACCGACAAGGTTTCTCAGCCAGGAAATGAAAACTCAGATAGATCATCAATAACAATGACTGTGATGAGCATATTTGGAAGAATTCTATTCTTTTATGTTTCAAATTATGGCAGGAGTATCTGTTTAATTATTAGAGGAACGCATTTAAAACTACAATTGGAGTATTTTGCCCTTTTTAGTTGCCTCCTGAATGTCATAGCATTTGATAGTAAATAATGTGCCATACATTTTATACTGATTTAAATACATGTAGTCTTTTGCACATAAAGGCAAAAGCGAAGAAAACAAAGACAAAAATTTCAGGATGGTAAATTGGTTGGAATATGTGTGAAATATATTCAGCTGAACTCCAGCAACATTGGCTGGAACTGGAGAATTGGACCAATAGTTAAGAGCATTTGCTTCTCTTCTGCAGACCCGAGTTCAGTTCTCAGCACCCACAGTAGGTGATGCACAATAGCCTTTATTGTGAATAAAGGAATCTGATGCCTCCTTCTCATCCTCAGAGGAACCTACACACTGCTGTCACACACACACATATGTACACCCATATATGCCTAAATAAAAATATTTGTAGCTATATATATATATGTTTATTAAAAAATAAGAAATATATACAGTGTGTGGGTTAAAAGATATAGCTAGAAACTGTGATTTAAAATTTTTAATAGAATAAAGTTATTTGCTGGCAATAGGTTTAACACATATTACCAAATTATATTTTAAAAAATATTCTTAGTTTTTTTATTTTATTAACTTGTTTAATTAAAATATAACTACATCATTTCACTCCTCCACTTTTCTTTCCCCATCTCCTTCCATGCCTTGCCCATTTACTTTTTGTTATTATTGTTATACACACATACACACACATATGTATACAACATACTGAGTCCAATTAATGTTGCTTATAATGTATATCATTTCAGGACTGATCACTTCATATGAGATGACCAGTAAGGGAGCTCATCCCTGAGTAAGACTAATTCTCCTTCTCTCAGCAGTCCTCATTTGCCTGCAGCTCTTTGTCTAGGTGTGGGAGCCCCTTAAGATCCCCCCCCCCACGCCATAAAATTGTCTATTGGTTTTGTCATTCTTAAAGTCCCATTTTGGCAGCCATACAGTTGTGGTTTCCCAAGTTTCATGTCTCAGTCAATTCTAAGAGATAAAATCTCTCAGCAGATTTCCTGGTACTCTGGAACTTAGGATCTTTCTGACACCTCTTCCACATTTTCCTCTGAGCCTTCTGTGCAAGAGTTGTATTATATATGTACCTATTAGGGCTTGGCACTCCATTATCTAAAGATGTTTAAATAAAAATATTGGTTGAAAAAGAAACATTTGATATTGAATGAAGTAATATTATAGAACCTTTCTTATGACTATATTTGCTAACATGCTTTGAACTTAGTGTGACACAATTATTATGGACTTGTGTTCACATTTCTGGTAGGTATAGTTTTTGAAGAATGTCTTTTTAAGTAAGGAAAGGGCATGAAAACATTTAGGAAGTCACAAGTGTTAAAAATGAAAAGTTGAGATATTTATCATGATATATATGTAAAAATTTTAGATAATTTCAACATAATGGATATCATGATGAGAGGATAACTAAAATTATATTCTGCTGTATATAGGATAAGTTAACTTGTGAATTAATTTGAACTTTCCCTAGGCTTTTTCAGTCACCTTTTCCAGTCACCTTTTTTTTTTCTCATTTTTTTTATTTTATTTTTCTTTTTAGTTACAATTTGTTAACTCTGTGTCCCAGCTGTATCCCGCTCCCTCATTCCCTCCCCAACCCCACACTCCCTCCCTGGTCTCCTCCCTGCCCCTTTCCAAGTCCACTGATAGGGGAGGACCTCCTCCCCTTTCATCTGACCCTGTTTTATCAGGTATCTTCAGGGCTGGCTACAAAGTCCTCCTCTGTGGCCTAACAGACTGCTCCTCCCCTGGGGGGGGGGGGTCAAACAGCCTACCCTTGAGATCCTGTTAGAAATCGTCCGTGTTCCCCTTACTTTGGAAAACTACTTGGTTACTGAGCTACCACAGGCCACATCCGAGCAGAAGTTCTAGGTTATATCCATAGATGGTCCTTGGTTGAGTGTCAGTCTCAGAAAAGACCCTGTGCCCAGATATATTTGAACTTATGACAGGAGTCTACCACAAAAGGCATCTGAAAGACTCTACCTAGCAGTGTTTCAAAGCAGACACTAAGACTCATAACCAAACCCTCGGCAGAGTGCAGGGAATCATATGAAAGAAGGGAAGTTAGTATGATATGGAAAGGATAGGAGCTCTACAAGGTCCAGTCACCTTTTAAGATTATAAAATATATCTCTTTGACATCCTTTCCTATCATATATACATCATATATTACATATCACCATGGACCCCTTATGTATTCTTGCATTCGTGCTCCCTAACAGCATAATCCATATGCCTCCTTATCTTTATCCCTTATATCCAATCAACACATGAATTCCTTGTCTTCATAATATTCACCTGCCTCTACTGAACTTTTCACAGCTACTTTAAAGCCTTCATTTCCTCTTCCTCACTTTATTCCAAACACTGTGGAAACTGTTGCCAGTGAAAGCTTCTGGGTAAAGTGCCTGGTGCTCTATTTTTCTTAGAGTAGAATGCAAATTCAACATTCAGAACCTTGTGGCCTGAGTCTTTCCTCTCATGATCAGCTCTTATCTTTTCTCCTGCTCAGAGGCTCAAGTCTTCCTGACTTCAAAAGCTTCCTGAAATGCATGAGCCCTCCTATAGGTATCTTTCTGTGTCCATTATTACTTCTCCACACAGCGCTAACTCTGCCCTCTATCTATCCTCAGTGCTGTCCTAACTCTCCCGATTCTCTAATTAAGGTATAGTCTGTGATACTTGTATCCTTACTACAGTAGAGTAGCTTTCAAAATACCTGAGTGGTTACTAATACTGTCAGTCATGCCAAAGAGATTGTGAATTCACTCTTTTGGCATCTTTCTCCAAAATTAGACTATAACAGATTCACGAGTACTCGGGAAATTTACAGCAAAGTCGATGATGTTAGGATCAACAATTGTTGATGTAACAATGGGGAGTGAAGCAAGCAGGAGAGACAGAGAATGAGCTTGGACTGAAGACTGATCCAATTACAATAAAATTTCCCACAATTTTACGAGGAGCTATGGAGTTTAGATGTCGTTCCAGAAATCTCCAAGTTAGGTAAAGGCAATAAATTTACACACCCTTGAAAAGTGAGAAGGACCTTGGACACGTGTCTTTCTGCAGCTACGTGCAAATCCAGAGTGCACTCAGCTAAGAGCTGTCAACTGTGAATACCACCAGCAGCCGGACCAGTGTTGGGTTCAGTTTGGGAAATGTCATACAGGCAGGGTATCATGGAGTCCATTGCAGTTCTTTTAGACAAAACCCGTTTCACATTCATTTGTATGTGCCCTGCACTAACAAAGCCTGTAAGTTATATGAGGCACTCAAAAACAAATGTTTATTAAATGGATGCATAGTATGATTTTTAGTCAAATTCATCTTTCTGAAAGCAATCTGTGCTGTAGATACCTTATGTTCAATCTGAAAATAAGGACCAAAGAAAAAACAAAGTACAGAATAAATAGCTTTTAATCTAACCGCAATCCTTTGGCTTCTTACAAGGCTCATAATGATCCTCTGTCTTTAATCTATCCAACAGAATGAAAAGTTTGAAAAAACACAGCAGCCAGGGCTAAACTACAGAAGAAAAGGCTTTGTATTAAAAGATCGTTTATAAAGTTTTTCATTTGAAGAAAAATGTAAGGCTGCAGCATTGCCAGCAGATTTTGAATCCTAACATTTTCTTCTTATTTACATTTTCTAAAGCAAAAAATAAAATAAAATAGTTCTGGTCAAATTAGGGCTCTGATGGTAATATAAAGAGCTTTCAAAATGTCAAATAAGAGGATCAAATATGAAATACCATTGTTAATACTACAGAACAAATATTCATGCTTAGATTTTTTTCCCCTGAGGGTTCTATGAATAAAAGCCACAATCTATACCTACTCTTACTAATATGGAGCAGAGATCCATGATTACAAAGGGGACAGGGTCTGGTGAGGATATTGGGAGTGGCTTAGAGGAAAGGGAGGTAAAGATTTTGAATGGATTGGGATCTAAGAGATCAAGATGTAAAGTAAGTCGCAACCAAAGGGATAAAAATTGCAGAAGAATCTGGTAATAAAGGAAAAATAACGAAGTTAGGTCCAGTGCTCAGTAAGATGGAGAGCTAGGTCCTTTTGAATGGAAAATAATAATAAATGAAAGCTGCTGTAGTGCTGGGTCTAGAGAGAAGGCGTGTAAATCAACTTTGGAGTAAGAAATTATGCAGGAGAGGAATGGAGAAACTGTTCTTCCGCCCATATCTCTTCTCAGCAAATGAAAGAGAATCTGAAACCAGCAGATCTGCCTCATAGCTGCTGCCAGAAAGAGCACATGAGATTGCCAGAGATCTAAAATCCTCACAGACTCATTGAAATTCTGTTAGAACCATACAGTAATGTATTATTTTTAAATGTGTGCACTTATTCCAGCTTTTCTGGCGTAATGCAAATTTAGCTTTTTGTTTCTGTGTGATTTCATTTGGAGACACATAGGTGAATGCAGACCTCTGCATCACTGAGCAGAGCTCCAATGTGCAAACAAACTCTACACTTGATGTTTCCCCAAGCTACCTCGCTGCAGTAAACACCCACATCTATTATTACAGCTTTCCTCTCAATTTCAGATAATCCCAATCATATTATTTATAACACAATATCTAGCTGTCTCACTGCCTACTTCTACAAGTCAGTTTTTCAATATTAAGGGTCATTTCTATTATAACATGAAAAGGCTGTGTGGGTGTGTGTGTGTGGGTGTGTATTTGTTAGTGTGTGTGTGTATGCGCAGTGTGTACACAATCCAGTGCATGCAGATGTTAAAGAGTAACTGGAGATGCTGTTTCTCAGGAACCATCCACCTTGTTTTGAAATGGTCTCTCACTGGATTGGAACTCACAGCTTAGTTTGGGCTAGCTGGTCACCTGGCCTCAGGGAACCACCTGTCCCCGGCTTCCTCAGAACTGGGTGTGCTACAGTTCAGAGCTCTTGGTGTGTGTGAGACAAACTGAACTCAAGTCCCCATGCTGGTCCAGCAAGCATATTACTGTTTGAAGGGTCTCCCCAGGCTATGTTCATGTGTTTCTTCATCGTTTATAAAATACCAAGCAGTATCACCACCTTCATTAGTTTATCTTTTGTTTTTTTCATGCAAAATTAAGGAAGTTTTTGAGATCAGAGATTCTAACATCACTTTTCATAGAGATGTGGTTCTTATTATGTGGTTTGTACAGCTCAGTGACTCGTAGAAGCACTCAAGACTTGCAGATACAAGACACTGGTGTTCTTCCTGCACCGAAGGGTCTTGGTAGTAGATTCAGGATGCGTTCTGTAAAGCGTACTGCTTTATTTCTTCTTTTCTGCCTCACCAGTTTTTAAAATGCCCTCCCAACTTTCAACGAGTAACCTATTATGTGAGCTTATAGAAAATTAAGACACAGGGACTTAAGCAGTGGAGACAACCTAGAGCAACTCAAGGATGATGCTGTGTAAAGACAGGGCAATCAGAGAGGCTCCACATTATGAAAGCAGAAGCCACGGCACCAAGAGCAGCTGTGTCGGTCAAAGAACCCAGCAGCCATCTTTCTTCCCCATCTTTTCTGTCATTTGCTGGGAATATGACTTTTCCAGTTAAAGAACTCTGGAGTCCAGTCCTCCTCAGATCTGCCTTAGAACAATCACTGTGACGATTCCGGGAACACTCACTTGAGATAGGCAGTTTCAACCTGTTCCTTTAAACTGAGCTACATAGAACTGTTATTTTGAAACAATTCATCATAAAATTGCCAGCAATTTGAATAATTTTTTTTCCTCTCCTGATGTCCATATTACCAACCATTCTAAAGGGCTGTTAATTTTGCCCCTTGTATCTAAATAGAGGTCATTTTCTTTAATATTTGTGCATTGTTGCAGGTGGCAGGGTTATCACGCCATGCTTGTTTTTGCTGTGCTTCATAGGCATCATATCTGGATAAGACCTCTTGGTTGCTTCTCTCTTTTGGAAGCTTTCATGGAGCAAACAATCTAATGGCAAACATCTGTTCCTCTGGCTTTCAGAATCTTTCTGTCCTCTTTTATTATGATCTCTGAGCCTTAGATGCTGGCGTTGTGTTACAGGTTTATTAGTCATAGCAGGGAACACAAGGACATTTGGTCACTTGTTCTCTGCGTTTTCCCAATTGGCTATCCAATGCCACGTGTCGAGTCCTAAAATTATATATATACTAGTAAGGTTATAAATACTGAGCAGGAATAATATAACAAAAATGAAAGGAATAGAATGAATTTGAAACCATTAATTTAAGAGAGAGAGAGCAATGGCAGTTACATGGGAGGAGGTTGGAAAGCAGAAAGGGAAGGGTGAACATAACACCATTACTTTAATTTCAAACAAGTTTTAACATTTTTAAATTAAAAAAAAAAACATAAGAAACACCTTTTCTGTTTCTCCAAAGACCATCTATGGATATAACCTAGAACCTCTGCTCAGATGTAACTGAGTAACTCAGATGTAACTCAGATGGTAACTCAGTATCCAAGTGGGTACCTTAGTAAGGGGAACAGGGACTATTTCTGACATGAACTCAATGGCTGGCTCTTTGACTCCCCCCTCCCCCCGAGGGAGGAGCAGCCTTGCCAGGCCACAGAGGAGGACACTGCAGCCAGTCCTGAAGATACCTGACAAACCAGGTTCAGATGAAAGGGGAGGAGGTCCTCCTCAATCAGTGGACTTGGAGAGGGGGCAGGGAGGAGATGAGAGAGAGAGGGTGGGATTGGGAGGGAATGAGGGAGCGGGATACAGCTGGGGATACAAAATTAATAAACTTTATCTAATATTAAAAACATAAAAATATTTTAAAAAAGAAACACCTTTTCAATAATGTTGAGGAATAAAATGTGAAGGTTTTCTAGAGGGGTGTGCTCATATCAAAATTTCTGTTTTCCACCCAAGACCTCAGACTAAGTTATATGCTAACTGTACAGAGACTTTTCCAGAAAAGAAATTAGTTGCTATGCTTTGGAAGAGATAGATCCACAGATCATGGTTTATTATGGTGTAAGCTCTAATCTAGACTTAAAAGTCTAGATTAGACTTTCTAATTTTTCTAATTCCCTCTATAAGATTACACACACACACACACACACACACACACACTCACAGAGAGAGAGAGAGACAGAGACAGACATAGAAACAGAGACACATGAATACACATAGACACAAACATACATGCAGAGAGACACAAATATAGGCACAAACACCCAAACATACACAACCAACATATGCACACAGACACATGCACACACACACATAGACAACACATACACATACACAGTCAAACACATACACAAACATATTTATACACATACATACACAGACACAAATGTATTCATATACACAGACAAACAAATACACACATACATTTACACATACAGAAACACGTATGCAAATGGTCTCACAAATGCTCTTTGAATTAGTTTTATTATCCTTGGCTGTCTTACTGATGAGTTTAAAAATTAGCATTCACACAGAAATACAAGAACCATTATTTTACACATTTTAAAAGCAGACTTTAAGAACATCCCATTGCCTGGAAATATCATTACCATCAAGCGTGCTTCAATCACTGTGCTGGGAACTTTAGGGAACAAACAAAAGTCCATTTCAACCCTAGAATGTCCCACAATCTAATCAAACAAGTAACTAGAGAGCAAAGAGATAAATGCTCTGGCAGAGGGCTGATCAAATTGCCAACAGGCTCTCAAAGAGTCTTACGTTTTTACTGCAGGGAAATAAAATTTTAAAGGAAGATTACAAAAAGAAATGGCATTGGACTGCTCCCTAAATATTTATTGATAGATTCTTGGATTCTAGGGTGGAGCTGCAGTTAATTTGCTAGCAAGGCAAAGCACATGTCATGAATACTCTTCCTAAATAATATCACGGAGACATTCTTACACATTCATCTTTATATATACAACCATGTGTATTACTAAGGATGCAAAATTCTCTAATGCATACAGGGTAATGTAGTGAGTAAGCTCAAAGGGACTCATATCAGAAGTGGAATCATTTTTTTGTTTTATGAGGAGGAACATTTTAAAGTCACTATTGCTTATTCTGGTCTTTGTTTTCAAATCTGAATAGATAATTTTAAAAACTCTTTTCTGCAGACTGGTTCTTTTAGCTCTTCATTAGAGTTTGTTTCCCTATGAATAATTGTGCAAATAAAAGTCATCTCTAACAATTTCATGGACAGATGAACAATATACTTCTTTATTAATTTTCAGTGAAATATTATAATGATTCACAGGCTTTTCTCTTGGTCTGTTCAAAGACGTTTTCTGCTTCTGCCCCTGTTGTGTCTGCTGCCTGGATTATATACTAATGTTAAAAATATAGAAAAGTAAATTCCCGAAACTCTACAGAGCTTTGTAAACTATTCCTGGAGATTCCCTTTGTGCCTTTGAGGTAAAGGAGGGAAGAGATTTGCTTTGTTCAGAGTGTGTTTGGCTGAACTGAATTAAGTTTTACAAGTTTATGTACCAAGGATCCCCATGGTTACAATGAAGCCTTGCATAAATCAAAGGAACAACAGCAATAACAGAGGTGTCCTAAGCCAATAGAGGAAACCAAGTTACAATGACATGTTCACTCATTTTGGTCATTTTTTCAAATATATCCTTTAATACATGAATATAAAGATAGAAGCAACTTCCTAAATCACCAAGTTGGAGTTACCACCAAACCTCACCATAACCATAACGTTATGAAGTAAGATATTTAATATTTATAGTTTTGAAATGCAAGATAATTACTTATCAGTATTAGCTAGAAGGGGGAGATTTATAAGGATTTTATCTACTCACTTATGGAGGCAAAGTGACAAATGAGCTCTGTGTGTGTGTGTGTGTGTGTGTGTGTGTGTGTGCATGTGTGTGTCTGTGTGTGTGCATGTGTGTGTCTGTGTGTGTTAGGTTTGGGTTTTAAGGCAGGGTTTCATGTAGCTCAAGTTGGCCTCACATGTGTTGGAAGATACTCTTGATATTTTGATTTCCCTGCATCCATGCCATGAGGATTCATTGGAGAGATAGAATAAACAAGACACATCTAAATGTAAACAAAATAGAAGCAGCAGTAGTCCCTTACGATGCCTAGGGGGACTTCCAGTCAATGCATGCCCCCACAGGCAGTTTATTGAATGTAGTGTTTCCAGTTATCATTTCTTTCCTTTTTTACATGTATACTTGCAATGAAGCCCTATTTGTAAATGAGAAGCAAGAACAGATAAACAAAAATAACCATCAAATAGAATAATTATAACATATTGTACCAAAACTGTTATAAATGCTTTTCTCCTCTGCTCCTCAGCCATTCCCTCATCCCCTCTCTCAATATAGTTCTTGCCTTTTTTTTTTCCATTTACATAAAGGACTTGATCACATCTCCTAGTATACCCATGCTATTTCCTAGCAGCACTACTCTTGTGCTTTAAGACTGTTGACTTAAATAAAGTTTATTTGAATTTGAGCACTTTATTAACTTAAAAAATATTTTAAAGGTGATCCTAGGAAACAACTTTTATGTGAAACTTAGAATTGCAGTCTGGGTACCTGAATCAGGAAAACCTAGGATAGTGTTCTAGAATCAGGCGGAAACAGATGTTTTCATTATTGTTACTTTCATTAGGAATTTCCGCTAAGAGTTGTTCAGAGTGTCACCAGCAGGGGAGAAATCCTATATCATAAATAGCCTCTTCCAGTTGGTTGGTTATTTGCTGTGCTCCCAGTTCAGAGATGCCGAAAGCTAATGACTACTGATTTCATTTGTTAATACAAATCTTTGTGCGACATTCACTGGCCTAACCTTTTTGCTAGTTGTTGTATAACAATTGCCTCTGCATTGAAACATTCCCTCTAGGGAGGAGAAGCATGATCTGGAGATTCAGATTCGGGAAGTAAGAAAACGTCACATGTCTGGGAAAGTTGAGACTTAGAAGATTTCAGTGCCGCCATCATCAAAGATATGAAAGTAGCCACTTCTACAGGAGAAGTCTCTGATCAGCACACTTTCCAAGATTTCTCTGGAGGAGGCTCCAGCTGTGTGTATGTTTTGTACAAGTTTCTAGAGTTGAGGATTTCATGAGGCATCACTCATGTTATGAGCATCTTGTTGTGTTCTGTTGTGTCTCCTGACACCCCTTTGGAAACCTTTAGCTTGTTTTCCCTCAGAACTATAATACACATCAGTTGAACTGATAATCTACAGATGTAATAGGCAGAAAAATCTATCAAGATGAGAACACTGACGAGAGAATAATCATAATCTGGGTAGGGCAGGCAGCAGAAACTGAAATATTACAACTGTTTACACAATACTCTATTTTTGGTTATCAGGTCTTCAAAATCACAGATAATAAACTTCAGAAAATAAAATAAGAATAAGGCTTCATTATGGTGACGAGAAGTTGCCAGAGAACCAGAAAAGCTGTTGCCTTGGTTCAATCCACGGCCTCCACAAGTAAGGGTGTGTATTCTTCTGCCAAGGCTAAAGGTCGACTTGTTTATAGACTAATGAAATGATCCCTAGCATATATACTCTTGAGAGTTTGGATTTGTTGTGTTCCAAGGCAAAAGGAGGGAATTTGAGTTTTTGGACATGAGCCATAAATTATATTTTCTTCCCAGTTGATTGTATGGTTTTTAGACATGTTGAAGACCACACTCAACTTGCCAATTCCCTTGCCGGTACCTCAAGAAACACTCTCCTAGGCACGCTTGGACAAGTATAATAGAACAAAATCACCTTTTCCCTTTTCAGCAGGAGCCCAGCAGTCAGTGCTTACTGAAGCACTGAGAATAAATCCTGTTTTTCTCCCAAAGCCTGTGTATCTCCTTCCAGTCAAGCTGACACCTACCATCAACCAGGACAGACATTCCTTAAAGGTACAATTTAGAGAGACTTATTCAAAGATAGAGTAAATTACATTAACAGCTCCAGTATTACAAGACATCAAACAATATTAATAAATCATCAAAGACTGTCACTTAGATTCTAATTAGTGGGGGCAAAAAGCTATTCAAACAATATAAACATTATGTATAAAATGCCTCTCATAGATTAAAAATTTTTATGTGATCATTTAGAAACAAATACAAAACTAAGGAAAGCTTATAAAAATAATGAAAATACAAATATAGAGTTAGAACAATAAACAATTTAAAAGGAAAATAATAATTTAACTCTAGGCTACTCAGAAAACTTTTTAGAATTTGATAACATATAGCCCATTAAATGGTCTATTAAGTTGATGAATTTGTCTTCATCAAAATTGAAAAATCTTATTTTTATGAAGTTATATGAAGTGTTACTAAGCAAATGAAAGTCAAAGCAGGTTCAAAAAAATATTTGACAATTTATACATAATAAGTTACATGTTGAATGCACAAAGACTTTCCATCATCCGTTAATAATTCTAACAATAAACGAAGGAGTATGGGATGTGGTGGATAAAATTTTACAGTGGTTGAAAAGCCCATGAGAGAATGTAAACAGTCTTCAGTTTTCACAACAAAATGCGCTCAATATTGAACACATCAAAACTAATTATATTCAATAAAACTGCATGAAAGAGAAGGCAGATTTTGTTTTGCAAGCTCTATGTTCTTTTGGTATAATTTTATCTGGTTTAATTCTTCAATCTACTGCTCTCCCACTTAATATTTCAATCTATTGCTCTCCCATCTAAACTAGGTTGGTAGCTTGATTTTTTTTTCTTGTATTGCTATTTTTCTTTTCCTCTCTTCCACAATTTACATGCCAAATTTCAAATTTAAATTACTGCAGTTTTATGCCTAAATTTCTCTTTGTTATGTTTTCACAAATACTTATTCTTCATAGAAACCTAACAGGGTGTCATCACCTTTAGAAACACTGAAGTAATAGAACTGTAATGTCTATTATTAAGGTGGTTTTAAATTATTTTTTTATTAATTACAGTTTATTCCCTTTTATCCCCCTGTACCTCTATCCCTCCATCTCTCCCAATCTCACCCTCCCTCTTCCCTACCAGTGTCCCTCTTCCAGTCCACTGAAAAGGGAGGTCCTCCTCCCCTTCCTTCTAACCCCAGTCTATCAGGTCTCATCAGGGCTGGCTGCATTGTCTTCTTCTGTGGCCTGGTAAGGCTGCTCCCCCCTCAGGGGGAGGTGATCAAAGAACAGGCCAATCAGTTCATGTCAGAGACAGTCCCTGTGTCCATTACTATGGAGTTGTGTTTTTTTACTTGTATTTATATGTATGTGTGTTTGTGGCTGTGTGTTCAAGTGAGCACGTTTCCAGGAGAGGCCAGAAGAACTGTCAAATTTTTGTGAAGATGAGGTTTTTGTAGTCATTCACCACCTGATGTGGATGCTAGAAAATGAACTTGGGTCCTCTGCAAGAGCAGTGAGTGTTCTTAATGTTCCTTTATCCCATACGTCTTTGGATAAATTTCAATAGACTAATGATCCATAAATCTGTTTCTTATGTCCTAGATATTTTTTCTCTCTGTTTAGAACTTTATTATGTCAAGTGTGTTGATTTATGAAAAATTATGTACAAGCACACATGTTGACATTCAGTTTAATATATTTTCTTAGAGGCAATGTGATTTTTTTTTTTTTTTTGCCTGGGCAATCACTGCATACAGAAATATCACCCTAGTCCAATCATTTGTTGAATAAAGTTTAGTTTTCATTTGTATGTATTTAGTCTAAATTTGATTTTATTTACAGCCTTTAAACTATCACAGAATTGATTAAATAATTTTGAATGTTTGGTACTATTTCTCTTCATTAGAGGACTCCCATTAGGCACTTTTCATTTTGTACTTTGAGACTGCCCAATACTTTTTTGGGCCTCCCCTATCAAAGGACTTGGAAAGGAACATGGGAGAAGATGAAGGAGGGAGGGTGGGAATGGGAAGAAATGATGGAGGGCGCTACAGCTGGGATATAAAGTGAATAAACTATAATTAATATAAAAAATTAAATTAAAATTTAAAAAAACTGCAACGCTGGTTTTGTTTTTGTTAATTAGCTAGTTAGGCCTGTGTGTGGGCAAGCGCTTGTAAGTTGTGTGAAAACTAGAAGACAACCTTTGTGACTCAGCGAACACTTTCTTTCCTGCTGGTCCCAAGAATCAAACTCAACTCCTGAGCCTTGGCAGTAGAACCTTTACCCACTGAGCAATCTTACTGTCCCTCATTTACATTCTCAAACCTTCAGTATGTGTTTTTTTTTAATGTTGTTGTTGTTATTATTGTTATTATTCTTCTTGATGCCTATAATCCAGGGTAATTTGAAAAAGTGTGTATCTTAAAAGAAAATATTGGAAATTATGAGTTTTTAGTTGCCACCTTTACTCCAGAATCTTGTGGGAATACAGATCCTTACTGTCTTAATGCCTCTATTTGGTGCTTTACATATCTCTCCTACTAATATTATGAATGCATGCAAACCTCCAAACCATGTCTTTCTTTTTTTAATAAAATTTTTATTTTTAATATTAATTACAGTTTATTCACTTTTTATCCCAGCTGTAGCCACCTCCCTTATTTCCCCCCAATCCCACCCACCCTCCCTCATCCCCTCCCTGCCACTCTCTAAGTCCATTGATAAGGGAGATCCTCCTCCTCTTCCATCTGACCCTAGTTTATCAGGTCTCATCAGGACTGCCTGAATTGTCTTCCTCTGTGGCCTAGCAAGGCTGCTCCTCCCTGGAGGGGAGGGAGTGGTCAAAGAGCCTGCCACTGAGTTCATGTCAGAGACAGTCTTTGTTCCCCTTACTAGGGTAACCCACTTGGATACTGAGCTGCCATGGGCCAATGTCTGGGCAGGGGTTCTAGGTTATATCCATGCATGGGCCTTGGTTGGAGAATCAGTCTCAGAAAAGATCTCTGTGCCCAGATATACTTGGTCCTGTAACTTTAGCTTATACTACTTGAGAATTAAATGTTTCTCTTTAACCTTATAATGCTGTCCTTCACATCCTAGCTGTCAGAGATATCCCTTGTCTTCTCTGGTACCTAAAGTTTGCCTCTTTATTATTGTAAATTTTCTCTGATTTCAGAGATCATGGACAGATAGTGATTCTCTCACAGAACTTGTTGACTGTATTTAACGAGAAATAGTGATCCTCACAAAAATATGTCCTCTCCAACTTAATTGAGAAAGTGCCCTTATCTGTAGTAAGATCATCTTTTCTGTATTTTCTATTTTTAATTCATTATCAAGCTGCCTCAGTGATACTTGATCTCACAGATCTACTGAGAAATAAGGAACTTAGCACCTTACATATTCATTGTCTCTAATTGTTAGTACAATCAGATCATGCTTTCTAAGAAAACACAATTTGGAAATCATTAAAAAGATCTAGGCTATGTAATTATAAATTCTTTACATAAAACCAGCTGACTTCTTTTCATGTCACAATATAAGCACATATCATCTTTAGAGAAATCAATTTACTTATTTTATGAAAATGAAACCTTTTTATCTCATCACAAACAAAATTAAATAAGAACTTGCTAGAAAGTATACATATACTGGAGAATATGCATATATATATATATATATATATATATATATGTATATATATATATACTGGGCAATATATATATATATGTGTGTGTGCTGGAGAATATATATTATAATTATATATAAATAATATAGTAACAATATAGTATTACTATATATGGTAAAAATAGTATATATTTTTATATATACATATAAATATACATATAATAAATATAATAGTATACATATATATATATAGAGAGAGAGATAGGTGTACTTTAACTGAAAGCAAATATTACTCACAGTAAAACTGATACGGTTAAATTATCACTCTTGTTAACCTATGATATAATTAGTGTTTTTGTTGAAAATACATTGCTTGTTTATTTCAAATTATTCCTTAATTTTTAATGTCCAAAGCTTTATTTGGAGTATTCTTATTTTTTCATTGAATTTTTTAAAGAATTTAAGTCCAAAACAGGGATCCTTTTTTTTCTTTGTTTTTGACTTATTTGATACTGGACATATCCTATTATCAGTGCAATTTCATCATAGGTTCTTTGTCAGCCGTCCCATTTTGAAGCAGTGTTTTCATTTTTTCATTCTATTTTGACTGTAGCCTCTACAAAATGGTAACTAACTTCTCTGTTTGCTGGTGATTATTTTTCAATACACTGATCAGTTGTCAAGCATTTGATCCCTGACTTCTATTTGGTTTGTGGATAAGGGATATATATGCTGGCAAACCTTTGTAACATCCTTAGTTCTCTGTTGAAAAATAAATTTTAGCCCTTTAATATTTCTTTACAGTTACCGAAGTATAACTTTCTGGCTTGAGGGGAAATGGCTTAAGAAAGCTTATCCAAAGACAAACAAGATTTCTTAAATATCAAAGAACTCTTAAAAAGCAGTGTATCTATTAAACAAATACAAAGAATCATGAAGTTTGCTTGATTCTTATTTGAATGCCTGAGGTTTAAATAGACACAAGTGAAGTGACTGAGAAAATCTGTCTTGATCGCTTCACCTGAAAATGCAATGTAAATACCAAGTTTAAACATTTAAAGTCTTAAATTCTCATTACTCAAATGACCTATCCTGAGCATTTATTTCACTTATTTTGACATTTATTCATAGGCTTGGAGCAACAAAATTATCTAGGAGAAGCATTAATTCATAGGTGTTCCTAAGAATTTGTGGAAATTATCAAAGAAATTAACTTGAGAAAACCAAATTAATCATTTCACACTACCATCATATGATTGCACAAGAACTTTTTGCATAGCAGCTTCTCTCCATGAACATGTTTTGAAGAACTCTCTGTGTAGTGTCATAGTTCATTTGGACAAGGGTTCTTTATGAATTTGTGGAGTGATGTTTCAATTTCATGCCCTCACACAGAGTGGCCAATCCCAGTTTCCAGTCCTATATTCTCCAGTTCACCTGTAAGTATACATTTTGGCTACTTTATTAGGTTCATATATCTACCACACCTTCAACCCTTACTCTGCCCTAACCCCTTCCTACACCCCAACACTTGGTAGGAGAGAATAAAGGTTAGCGGAGAAAAGACACATAGACCTCTTTAGATTACTCCCTGCTGATTTGGGGCATCAGGTTCCTAAGGACAAGTCCAATCCTCCTTCTCGGAATATCCAGTATTCCATTGTGTAAAAATTCTGAGACTGACATGCAACCAAGGACCATGTATGAATGTAACCTAGAACCTCTGCTCAGATGTAGCCTGTGGTAGCTCAGTAACCAATTGGTTTCCCATAGTGAGGGGAACAAGGACTATTTCTAACAGGAACTCAATGGCTGGCTCTTTGGCCTCCCCACCCCCCAAGGGAGGAGCAGTCCTGTTAGGCCACAGAGGAGAGCTTTGCAGCCAGTCCTGAGGATACCTGATAAAACAGGATCAGATGAATGGGGAGGAGGTCCCCCCTATCAGTGGACTTGGCAAGGGGCACGGTGGAGAGGAGGGAGGGAGGGAGGGACTGGGAGGGAATGAGGGATCGGGACAGGGCTGGGGTACAGAGTTATTAAAATGTAACTGATAAGAAAAAAAAATAAAATACAAAAAAAAATCAAAAAAAAGATTAAAAAAAAATTAAAAAAAATTAGAAAAAGAATATCCAGTAAACCAGCAATAGCAAAGGCAGCAGCAGGTACCGGTAGTAGCCGGAGCAGCAGCAGCAGGGACAGCAGTGCAGGGAGAAGCCGCTGCACAGGCCCTCTCAGGACTATCTTATGTATACCCTCTTCATAGTCCCCTGAGTTAAACTATCATCAGCTTGCAAAACTCATACCCCTCCTAGAGCACGAGACAATCATAGTTAACACTGGACAATCTGAAGCAGCCCCATATCCCACACCTGGGTTTAAAACAGAAACATGGAATCTTCTGTAAGAAGTGGGAAATAGTAAGGGCTGGAGAGGACAGGAACCCCACAAGGAGAGCAACAGAACCAGAAAATTTGAACACACAGGTCTTCCCAGAGACTCATACTCCAACCAAGTACCACGCATGGAGATAACCTAGAACCCCTGCACAGATGTAGCCCATGGCAGTTTAGTGTCCAAGTGGGTTACACAGTAATGGGAAGAGGGACTGCCTCTGACATGAACTTATTGGCCTGCTCTTTGATCACCTCCCCCTGGGGGGGGAGCAGCCTTACCAGGCCACAGAAGATGACAATGCAGCCACTCCTGACGTGATCTGATAGACTAAGATCAGAGAGAAGGAGAGGTGGACCTCCCCTATCAGTGGGCTTGGGGAGGGGCATGCGTGAAGAAGAGGGAGGGAGAGTGGGACCGGGAGGGGAGGAGGGAGGAACTTATGGGGTGATACAAAGTAAATAAAGTGTAATTAATAAAATAAAATAAAATAAAATAACAGAAACCTATTCACCTAACATAATTGGGTTTTTAAATGAACCAAAATTATCACACCACTCACCTTTGTGAGTGTTCACACAAATGGATTTGTTTTCCGGTGATGTGCAAATTGTCATTTTGGTCAGTAGTTCCTTTTCCCAAACAGAATAGGTATGACTGAAAGCTCTTTGGCAAGTGCGCTCATTACTAGATTCCCCTTTTGTAATGTTCCATAACCTTATACTTTTGAACAATATTACAAAAGAAATAAGAAAGTTCTCCTGTATAAAATGGCTTTGTAATGATTGTTCCACTCTAAAAAATTACAGTTTGTAGTGTCAGGCAATTATGTCTCGCAATTATGTCTCTTGTTTTGCCTCCGAATGACTCATATTTTTAACTGTGTTCATGGATATAGGAGAGAATCTCTATAAGTTTTCCACCAGCAGCATTCTGTGTTTATTTTCTAATTACGAAGTGAATATGGATATTCTCTATACCACTTGCTTCTGTCGGGCTTCTAACTTCAATGTCATCTCTTAACCACAGCTGACTTTTCACTTGATTCTTCGCTTCTCAACTAAATTTGCCAAAACTGAAGTTCAAAGGTTTAAATTGTTTCATTTATACTTTCTTATTCTTCTGTTCTTTACCTTATCTGGATGCTTGACTAATTTCTGTTCTTTACCTTGTCTGGATGCTTGACTAATTCCTAAATTTATATAACGAGGCTACATCACTTAGTCAAGTACACAAATCATAAACAAGGAATAATATGAATGCGAGTCAGACAATTAGATAACATATTTAGCACAACTTCAAAATCTCCTGAGACAAATGTCTAGAGAATTGTTGTAAAGAAAAATGATTTTCAAAACTAACATAGATGCAAGCCACGTATAATTTAAGTAGTGAAGACATAATAAATTCTTGATGATCTATTCTACCATTCAAATTCTTGTGTATGTCAAGGTGATTCACACATTCTTGACATTATCTTGAGCTGAAATGACATTTGTATAAATATGCTTATTGTAGCAATTGTGAGACTATCTATAAATGTCTATTTTGTATTCAGTTTTTAAAGTAAAAGCCAAGAGTTTGTTAATTAACCAGTCTTGTAAATCATTCCTCACACCATTTTATTTTTGATAATTGCTGATCTTTAGAGTCGCTTAAATTAGTCACAAGATTATTAATTTTCTATTTATATTTCCTGCATTTAACATTAAATGTATAAGCTTGAATTTAGCTAAAGTTTAGGTTTCAGCAAAAATAAGTAGTTAGTTCAAATATATTTAAAGAACTGTAAGGGGAAAGGAGGCATATAATTTTTAAAAAAAAATTAGGCATGAAATAAGTTTGTTATGCAGAAAGCAAGTGCCACCTTGAGAAATATATGATCTAAAAATTGGAAGGAAAAGTGATGATAATCAAATTCATTCTTTTATCTTACCAATGAGGAAAATTATTCCCTGGAAAGTGTTAGCAGGCATTTGGACACATTAGTGGTTAAACTGTGTTAAAATGCACAGTCCTAGGTCCTGATTTCTGTTACTGTGGTTTTGTTCTTTCTCCTAGTTGTTCTGACAGTTCTCAGCAGATCACACAAGTGTGCAGGGCAGAGTGGATATCTTTACTCATTCTTTCATCACTCCCTTTCCTGCTAATGAAAATAATTACTGCAAAGATTCTCAAACTGAACCTCTTCAGAGTTCTTAGTGCTAAAGTGACATGGTAGGAAAGTGTAGCTTTCTGCTTACATCTTTGTATCTTCTTTATCCATATGTCATAAACACTGGAAAGTCCTCTAATACTTTCAGAAGCTAGGCCCTCTTTCAATGTCACTACAAATTGTTACCACAAACACATGCGGGAGAGGATGTGAAGAATGGGCAACTATCCTCCACTGCTAATGGGACTGTCAACTTGTACAACCACTTTGGAAATCAATCTGGCGCTTTCTCAGACAATTAGGAATAGCGCTTCCTCAAGATCCAGCTATACCACTCCTAGGCATATATATCCAAAAGATGCTACAAGTACACTACAAGGACATTTGCTCAACCATGTGTGTAGCAGCTTAATTTGTAACTGGAGAATATCATCCTGAGTGAGGTATCCCAGAAGCAGAAAGACACACGTGGTATATACTCACTCATAAGTAGATATTAAACATATAATATAGGATAAACATACTAAAATCGGTACACTTAAAGAAACTAATGAAGAAGGAGGACTCTGGCAGATGCTAAATCCCCATTCAGAAAGGCAAAGACGATGGACATCAGAAGAGGGAGAAAACAGGGAACAGGATAGGAGCCTACCACAGAGGGCCTCTGAAAGACTCTACCCTGCAGAGTATCAAAGCAGATACTGAGATTTATTGCCAAACTTTGGGCAGAGTGCAAGGAATCTTATGAAAGAAGAGGGAGATAGAAAGACCTGAAGGGGACAGTAGCTCCACAAGGAGAGCACCAGAACCAAAAAGTCTGGACACAGGGGTCTTTTCTGAAACTGATACTCCAACCAAGGACCGTTCATAGAGATAGCCTAGAACCCCTGAACAGATGTAGCCCATGGCAGTT
Source organism: Psammomys obesus (assembly GCF_907164565.1). Taxonomy (NCBI): domain Eukaryota; kingdom Metazoa; phylum Chordata; class Mammalia; order Rodentia; family Muridae; genus Psammomys; species Psammomys obesus. Next base: position 17,478,147 of record NW_026591086.1, on the reverse strand, counting down.
CAGTGTCCAAGTGGGTTCCATAGTAATGGGAACAGGGACTGTCTCTGACATGAACTGATTGGCCTGCTCTTTGACCACATCCCACTGAGTGGGGAGAAGCCTTACCAAGACATAGAGGAAGACAATGCAGCCACTCCTGAGTGATACCTGATAGACTAGGAGCAGAAGGAAGGGGAGGAAGACCTCCCTTATCTGTGGACTGGGGCATGGGCAGAGAAAGGGAGAGGGAGGGTGGGTTTGGAAGGGGAGGAGCAAGGAAGCTACAGGTGAGATACAAAGTGAATAAACTAAAATTAATAAAAAATAAAATAAATAAAATTTGTTGCCACAAAATTAGAATAGGACTTTTACATCGATTCCAGCAGTACCATATATTCCAGCGATCCTCCTGTGAAGTATGTTTTTTTTCCACGTTAATACCTATCTATTAATTTTGTGCACTACTGACTTTTACCATGGCCTCCTGTGAGTATAAATACATACATACACATACGAACCAGATAATGGTCAGTTGTCAGGTGGATGTATTGCAAATATCTGACCTCATTCATACATTGTTTTCTACCTGGATAATGTCTTCTGGGTAATACAAACATCTGATTTAAAAAAAAAAAGTTTAGCTAGTCTGTTTGCTCATCTGTGGTTATTTTGGTCTCACATTTAAAATACTTTATCTATTCCAAATTGATTAAGATATTCTACAAAATTTTTACTGTTATATCTTTTTTGTAAAGATATGCCACTCATTTGGATGTGTGTGTGTGATGTGCCTACATGTGATAAAAAACAAGATGTTATTTTCTACACAGATATTTTAGTAGATGAATTTTTAAATAAAATATCACACTATTTTCCTATCATTTTTATGTCTCAATTTAAGAATAACCATTTGAGATTTTGAGAGGCCAACATGATTATTACTAATGGGATTTTAGGGAAATAATTTGTATTTATTACATTTTGTATGGATAATATTTCAGGAAGTAATATTTAAAGAAACTGAGAGAATATTGATGTCTCAAAAGAAATTATAACTGTTCATGCTGTAATTCAATTTTTCTATAAATATCTAAACTAGTTCATAATATTCTTATGTCTGGGCATTTAGGTTTCTTCAGGAAAGTTCAGTATTTAAAATAATTATTAGTATTGTCACTGTGTAACATCCAGGAAACAAAGTCTACATTAAAAACTTCATAGGAATAATTTCTTTAACTTTCTCTCCTTTGATAATTATTTCATTATACTTGACAACTGTATTCATTAAGGTAATCATATTATTTTAAGTTACTTGCAATTATACACATCAAAGTGTATGTGTGTGGAGAGAAAGAGAGTGGGGAGAGAGATGGAGGGGGGAGAAAGGAAGAAGAAGAAAGAGAGCGAAGTTTCTAAGTGAAGATCTACTCCTTGGGCTAACAATGTCTTCCTAAGAGTTAACAAAACCTCCAGTGCCACTGTGCACGCCTGTAATCCCAACACTCGGCAGAGGCAGGCATATCTCTGTGAGTTTGAAGCCAGCTTGGTCTGCAAAGCAAATCCAGGATAGCCAAGGCCATGCAGAGAAACCCTGACAATAAATAAATGAATAAATAAATATCTCCAGTGACAGAAATAATGACCTTCCTTTTGAATGGTTAGTTGGGGAAATCTAAAAGAACTATATAGCAGAAATTGCAGATAATACCCTAGTAATAAAAATGCAAAACACCAGAAGGGACTATGAGATCTGCTAAGGGAGACAAGTTATGAACAGTCCTGACCAGCTGTAACACCTACAAACAGCAATGATATCCATAATAGCAAGATGTTCTCCAAGGGGTAATATTGGTATTTATAGCCTGGGATAACCAGCAGCCATCCATTTGGAATTAAGGCCAACTTGGTGGGAGGAAAATTATGCCTACTACTAGAAACTTAGCATACTGCCTTTAGCTTGTCATGAAGCCTTGAAGAGAACCCATTTCTGCCACTTCACTAAACCAGTGTAGTCTCTAACTTTATTCTAAATGCTCATCCTTGTATCTGCAGGTATCTCTCACCCCTCACCAAAGATTATTTTAGAAGCAGATGTCTCCACCTGCTTTCCATTTCAGAAAGCCACTAGTCAAAATGCAGAGAATAAAAGACTATGGGTTTTTTTTAATTTTTTTTAAGTTATTACTTTTTATTGAAAACTACACTGAATGCTAAATGTCCACCTTTACAATAAACAACTACAGTCACGGCAACTCACAGTAAAACAAAACATACTCCTGATAGTCATTATTTTTCTGTTTGGGACAGTTTAAAGTTTTTCTTTTGTCACAAAAACAGGAATGTACCTATACAAAGGCTCAAAATAGGCCATCTTTAAGAACAAAAAGGTAATGATTCACAAAAGACTATGAATAGAACATGTAACTAGCTGATAGAAATCTATCAGGATTTGTTATAATCAGTCACATCTAATAGAACATCTGAAGGGTTCTTGTATAAAATATCACATGAAAAAAGAATTTATCAATGTCTAAAAAAGTAGGTTTGTTCATTGACAATCTGACAAAGTTACCATAAAAAGTGTTTCCTGAGGCATAAGAAAATGAAAAATTATTCTAGAGTGCAGGGAATCTTTTATTTTATTATTTATTTATTTATTTATTTATTTATTTATTTATTTATTTATTTA
>NW_026591086.1:17456895-17475469 GCF_907164565.1 Psammomys obesus | reverse complement strand
TTATTTATTTATTTATTTATTTATTTATTTATTTATTTATTTATTTATTGGAAGTTCAATTTCTTTTTTTTTTTGAATTTTTCTTATTAGTTACATTTTGTTAACTCTGTATCTCAACTGTATCCTGCTCCCTTATTCCCTGCCCAATCCCACCTTCCCTCCCTCAACTCCTTCCTGCCCCTTTCCAAGTCCACTGATAGGGGAGGACCTCCTCCCCTTTCATCTGACTCTGTTTTGTCAGGTATCTTCAGGACTGGCTGCAAAGTCCTCCTCTGTGGCCTAACAGTACGAGTGCAAGGAATCTTATGAAAGAAGGGGAGATAGTAAATCTGGAGAGGACAGGAGAGCAACAGAACCAAAAGATCTGGGCACAGGGGTCTTTTCTGAGGCTGATACTTCAACCAAGGACCATTCATGGATATAACCTAGAATCCATGTATCCCATGGCAGCTTAGTATCCAACTGGATACCCTAGTAAGGGGAACAGGGACTGTCTCTGACATGAGTTCAGTGGCTGGCTCTTTGATCACCTTGCCCTGAGGAGGGGGCAGCCTTGCCAGGCCACAGAAGAGGACAATGCAGCCAGTCCTGATGAGAACTGATAAGCTAGGGTCAGATGGAAGAGGAGGAGGACCTCCACTATCAGTGGACTTGGGGAGGGGCATGGGAGGAGGTGAGGGAGGGAGGATGTGATTGGGAAGGGAAGAGGGAGGGGGGTAAAGCAGGGTTACAAAGAGAATAAACTGTGATTAACATAAAGAATAAAAATTTAATAAAAAAGGTTATGGGGTGCTCAACCTCAATCAATATGTCTACAAAATTACCTCTACACTTAAAGCTCATGGAATATCACAGACTAAGTCATGAAGTGATGATAAGAGCAAGAAGACAAGGACAGGATATCCGCTGGGGCTTGTTGTTGTTTTTTTGTATTATTTAGCATCTGATGTATATTTTATGGAAATTGTTCTGCACTTCTCAGTTAGTGCTTGTACAATTTTGCTTTCTTTTTTTCTTTTCTTTTTTAATTTTTTTAAATATTAGTTACAGTTTATTAACTTTGTATCCCTACTGTAACCTGCTCCCAGTCCCACCCTCCCTCCCTCATCTCCCTGCTCCTTTCCAAGTCCACTGATAGGGGAGGACCTCCTCCCCTTTCATCTGACCCTGGTTTATCAGGTATGATGATTGAAAAGCTGTATGCAGGAAATCTCAACAACACAATGATCTATAATAAGACCTAAAAAATGACAACACCAGTTGACATGTTAGTATCTATGGGGGATTGTCACAAGGTTTCATCTTTAGATGGATAGCTACAGGCAGGTAATAATTACTGAAATATGGAGAAACAGTTTTATCTACAGATGAGTCCTCTGATAGGTCAGCCTCTCCGAGCAGAGAGCACTAAACCAATATGAGCAAAACATAATGTTCTCAGCAGATTGTGTTCATCAACTTAAATACACAGAGCTAGAGAAAGACATAAAGAATATGAGGCCATGTGAAAATATAGTACTTATGGATGAAATTCTCAAAAAAAAATTAATAGGAAATAAAATCTTCTTTGGAGTATTTTTACAGAAGCCTTGTATTTAATAACATACACATGTCAAACCAGGCATACTAAACGTGATGGAAGAAAAAGTACAGAAGAGCCTTGAACTCATTGGCACAGCAGACAACTTCCTGAACAGAACACCAACAGCACAGGCAACAAACAGTAAATGGGACCTCATGAAACTGAAAAGCTTCTGCAAAGCAAAGGACACTTTCATCAGAACAAAATGACAGGATACAGACTGAGAAAGGATCTTCACCAACCCTATATCTGACAGGGGACTAATATCCAGAATATAGAAACAAATAAAGAAGTTAAAAAGCAACATATCATGTAATCCAATTTAAAAATGGGGTACAGAGTTAATCAGAAAATTCTCAATAGAAGAATAGCAAATGGCAGAGAAAAACCTAACGAAATGCTCAATGTCCTTAGTCATCAGGGAAATACAAATCAAAATGACCCTGGGATTTCAGCTTACACCCCTCAGAATGGCTAAGATCAAAAACTCAGGTGACAACACATGTTGGAGAGGAGATGGAGAAAGGGGAACCCTCCTCCATTGCTGGTGGGAATGAAAACTTGTACAACTTTGGAAATCAATTTGGCTCTTTCTCAATTAGGAATAGCGGTACATCAAGATCCAGTTATATCACTCCTAGGCATATATCCAAAAGATGTTCAAGTATACAACAAGGACATTTGCTCAACCATGTTTGTAGCAGCTTTTATTCATAATAGCCAGAAGCTGGAAACAACCCTGATGTCCCTCAATTGAGGAATGGATACAGAAATTGTGGTACATTTATACAATGGAATACTATTCAGCAATTAAAAACAAGGAAAACAGCTTCTGGCTATTACAAATAAAGCTGCTAAATACAAATAAAGCTATTACAAATAAAGCTGTGTTCTGTTCAGGAAGTTGTCTCCTATGCCAATGAGTTCAAGGCTGCTCAACAATGTTTGTAGCAGCTTTATTTGTGATAGCCAGAAGCTGGAAACAGCCCAGATGCCCCTCAACTGAGAAGTGGATACAGAAATTCTGGTACAATTGTGTAATATTACTCAGCAATAAAAAAAAAAAAAAACAACGAAATCATGAAATTTGCAGGTAAATGGTGGGAACTGGAAAAGATCATCCTGAGTGAGGTGTCCCAGAAGCAGAAAGATACACAGGGTATATACTTGCTCATAAGTGGATATTAACCATATAATATAGGATAAACATACTAAAATATGTATACCTAAGGAAGCTAATCAGGAAGGAGGACTCTGGCTAAGATGCTCAATCCTCATTCAGAAAGGCACAGAGGATGGCAATGGAGGAGGGAGAAAACAGGGAACAGGAACCTACCTAGGGACAGAAGCCTACCACAGAGGGCCTCTGAAAGGCTCTACCCTACAGGGTATTGAGGCATATACTGAGACTCATAGCCAAACTTTGGGCAGAGTGCAGGGAATCTTATGAAAGAAGTAGTAGATAGTAAGACTTGAAGAGGACAGGAGCTCCACAAGGAAAGCAACAGATCCTAAAAGTCTGGGCACAGGGGTCTTTTCTGAAACTGATACTCCAGCCAAGGACCACTCATGAAGATGGCCTGGAACCCCTGCACAGAAGTAGCCTATGGCAGTTCAGTATCCAGGGGGGTTCAGGGACTGTCTTTGACATGAACTGGTATAAAAGGTAATGGGAACAGGGACTGTCTTTGACATGAACTGGTATAAAAGGTTCCAAAGCAGTAGACATAGCCACAAATATTTCATATAAACTAGAGTAACACAAGAGATTCTACCCAGTTTATTGTCCTTTGGTGATGGTAAATGAAATACATTTGCATTTACTGAATCAGTTTACAAGCTTGGCATATTCTAGAGAGACATAGCTGAAAAAAATACCCAAAGGCATGAAAAAATGGGGCAGGAGGAGAGGGGTGTCTTATATGGAAAACACAATCAATATAGTATGAAGAAACACATATAACAAACACGATACCAAAGCAAAGGCCTAAGTCCAGATGCAGTTAAAAATAATCTGCCGAGAAAAAAAAAAAGGAAGAAAAATAGCACAAAAGAGAAATTTGGGAGTCATTGTTTTTAAGCTTAGTAATAGAACATCACTGAAGAATTGATACATTATACATTAAGCATTTATGAAATTGATAAAAACTGTTAATATCTTTAAATGATAGCTTCCTAAATTAGCACAGAAAACCAAAATGTAAATAAGTAAGAGAGAAAAAAAATTATACTTTAGAAAGTGGCACCTGCAGGACCTGCTAGCCTAGAGTCTGACAGCCAGTAATGTAGTATCCGCAGTTCACAGGAGCAGAGGAAGTGGAAGGAAAAACATCTCTGCTGGAACTGGAAGTGGAAGCCTTCTCTGTGGTACCCAGGACTCTAGACAAACTGTACTCTCTGAGTCGTCTTACCTATGTACTTCTCATCCCTTTGAAATGTAATTTTTTTCAAAGCCTAGACACTATCTTCTTTCATGTATACCAACTTAATAAAAGCCATCCCTTTCAGATGTTCATTTATCTTGTAGGTACTAGACTAGATTTCATTCTGTCCATGCCCCTGGATAACCGCGAAGAGCAAGCACCAGCTTCAAAGGCATGAGTCCTTCTGATTAAGGACAGGGAGTTCACAGACACTAACTGTAGGGCCACAAGCATCGTGTGAAGTGAAGGTACTTCTCTGTCACCTCTGTTTACAGATGTTCAAAACAGCGTGTGCAAAGTGTTAGCAAGACATCACAAAAGGACCACTGAACAAGAATGAGAGCTTCATAAACAAAAACGTCGGATTGCTTACAAATAACACTGGCTACGATGAGAGAAAATGCCCAAATGTTCTCTATTCAAAACCACCTGTACATACACCAAATTTTAACTGTGAATTAAATTTTTCTCTTTCTGGTTTGGTTAGATTTTTTCTTTATTATTATTATTATTATTATTATTATTATTATTATTATTATTAATTACACTTTATTCATTTTGTATCCCTGCATAAGCCCCCCCTCCTCCCCTCCCGATCCCACCCTCCCCCCCTTTTCTGCATGCATGCCCCTCCCCAAGTCCACTGATAGGGGAGGTCCTCCTCTCCTTCTTTCTGATCTTAGTCTATCAGATCATTTAGGATTATCTATAGCCTCACATTTTGTCAGCAATGTAGGCTTCAAATAGAAAACATCTTTATTTAGAAAAATTGTATCATTTTAGGATAGTTGCAAGTTACTGTGAAAAGCAGCACAGAGACATTCTATGAACACTTTATGACCTGAGAGTGGGACCTTGTAGAAATCTTTAATATAAATTATATTAGTAAAGTACCATGTACTGTTTGTGCTTGTTGAATGGAAGACTCTGATAGTGATGAGGTAACCTTGAATCAGACCCAAATATGTTCATTTGAAGGGTTCTCAAAAATTATTTCACCTTTGTTGGCCTTTGATGTAAAGAAAAATAAAAACAGCAAAGTGTGTCAAAAACTTTGCACCCTCATAAATGGCTAAGAGGCAAACTATTTCCATTAGAGGTAACTATAGTTTGTCTTATGGTATCCTGTGATAGGAATAGGAAGCCAGGAGCTTATCCACAAGGAGAAAGCTCAGCTCTCCTTGGAAACCTCCAGGCCAGGAACAGCTTCCCAGGTCATTTCTGAGGGGTATTACAAGCACACAGTCACACCGTTTATTGATGCTTTCTGTTTTCTCTGCTCTCTGTCTGTCTTGTCTGTCAGTCTCTCTCTTTCTCTGTGTGTGTGTGTTTCTTGCTCTGCCACCCCCCTTTGTGGTATGTGTTCTCTCTCTTTTTTTAAAGATTTGTTTATCTATATATGAGTGCTCTATTTGCATGTATGCCTACATGACAGAAGAGGACATCAGATACTATTACAGCCATTCAAGGCTAGGCTCACAACCAAAAACTAAGAATTCTATGTGTTTTTTTTCTTTTCACTTGCTGCATACTTCTCAGATTCACTCATCTGAAACACAACTCCCTTCAGTTATTCTCTGTATGGAATATAGTTGAATATATCTGGCTCCAAACTTTGAAAACATGACATTTTAATTGAATTTTTAAAAAATTCAATTAAAATGCTTAAAATGCTTTTATACTTCATATAACCTTTTAAATGTTATGAAAGGTGAAAATATGGATTATTTAGAGTCGCAGGGCCAAATATACAGTATTATCATAAAAAAAGGAAATAAAATTTAACAAAAATAATTGCAAATGTCTTCAAAATTCTTGAAAATACTTAAATATTAAAATTCTTAACATTTAGAACTCTAAAGTTATACACCAATCATATGCTATACTCTGTATAAAAGGAAATCCACAACAACCTAATGACACTGTTATTTTCTCAATATAAATTTTCATAAATTGTCTGTAGTACCATTGAATGAAAAATCTGAGTTGATGAATTCTTTTCATTGAATAATCTATGTAGAATAAGCCAAATCTCTCCAGAACTATAGTGTGCTGCACGCACATCATTGCCACTGCTTATCAAAGCTCAAATTATTCTTTCCAAAAAAACATCAGCATTTTTATTTGAACTTAACTGTGAAATCTTCAGCGGGAATAAAGGAAACAACACCACGGTTGTGACTTATTAGCTGAAAGTTTGTTTTGAATTTATATATGCATTCTGCTCAAGATTTTCATTTCAGAACATTTTGTTAGTGTATTGGTTTGTGTTGAGCGTTCATTTTGCTGCATTTATATAGACTCTGCCTATTTTAATTAGCTCATTCATGCATTCTGATGCTTTTGTTGATTTTAGATGATGGAACCATCATTTTATTATTATTATTATTATTATTATTATTATTATTATTATTATTAAGGCTGATTGGAAACAAGGCACCCATTGTGTCGCGACTGATAATCTGCTCCCTTCATTATCTCAGGGCAGTTTCCGCACCTGCATCTTTGCTGTCATCGAGTCTTTAGAAATACCATGTCCCCCTTGACTGATGTTCATTGGCAGTATAGTCTGCACTCATTACTACCCAATTATTGTGACTTGCGCTATTTTCAGAGGTTGTCCACTAATACACAGAAAATTATTTCTTCAAGAAAATCTATATCTCAGTCATTTCTTTAATAAATCTTTGATCCACAGATATGGTATTTGGCTAAATTAACAAGCAGGCTGGTCCTCCCCAAAGTACATTGTATTTACTACTACACTGACTTGCTTAATAAACTGCCTTTTTTTTCTATACCTTGTTGAAATCCAGTTATTTTTGGAAGCCGTCTTGACTCTTTACCACATGGAAATTCCATTGTAGAGACTAACTCCCTATGCATGGCTTACGAACACTTGAAAAGAGGAGAAAAGTTAACTTTCTAAAATAGATCATTCAGTTGACTATCATTGCAGAACTGGAGAGGCAGGTAATAGGAATAATTGAGCTGTGGCTTTTTTACTTCCCCTGTTCTCTAGGTATTTGCGAATGAAATGGGAAAATAATAACTTGTAATACCTTTTTAATCATGTGCCTAAATTGAAGTGTGGCCTAGAGAAACCAACCCAGGACTGTAAGTTTCTCTGCAGCGCTGGCTGCCAGCACGGACTGTAGTTCCCACACTGACAGGTAATTCCCTCAGATTGAATGTGTTGAGCAGAGTTGAGGTAATAGGTTGCAGGTTGCGGTGGACTGCAGTCTTAGCATGTTTGAGGCTCTAGATTCACTCTCCAGCACAATCAAGCAATCAATCAATAATAAATAAAAATACTGTGGGGTTTTTTTTTTCATGAAGTTTAGTTAGAATATTTTTCTCTACAATGACAATTTTGCTGGAATTAGCCAACCTATATGAAATGACATTTTCCAGTAAATTTAACTTGTATCTAAAACCACTACTGATTTCTGAATCTTGATTGGACAGTCTTCAAATCTACTATAGATTATCTTGATTTTCTGTGAAAGCAATACTACCATTACTAGCTAACAAGGCACTTGTTTACTTAGCATTGCTATGTGAATTCAGAGTGTAAATAAAACAGTAATTGGCAAAGGGTGATGGTGTATATTATAACTTCAAATATGGTTTTAATATTAATACATTTTAAAATCCCAAGATTAGCCTCTAAAATTATTTAGCAAAAAAAAAAAAAAAAGAACGTGTGCTGTTAAAGTAGGCTAGTGATTTTCCTTACATTTTATTTATTTAATCAGTTTACCACCTGATTCTAGCACCCTCCCTCCTCTCCTCCCATTCCCATCCTCATGCCTCCCTGCCCCCACCTCTCTCATTCTTCTCAGAGAAGAGGAGGCCCTTAAGGGTGACCAACCCCCCTGGCACCTCAACTCACAGCAGGACTAAGGGCATCCTCTCCCACTGAGGCCTGACAAGGTGGCCCACTTAGAGGAAGAGGATCTGTAGGCAGACAACAGAGATAGCCCTACTCTCACTATTAGGGGATCCATATGTTGACCAAGCTTCACATCTGCTACATACATGTAGGGGGTCAAGGTCCAGCTTATGTGTGTTCTTTGTTTGGTGGTTCAGTCTCTGTGTGTCTCTGTGGTCCCAGGTAAGTTTACTCTGTAGGTCTCCTTGTCATGTCCTTGATGCCTCAAGCTACCTCAAGCTATCCTTCCTCCCACTCTTCTACAAAACTCCCTAGCTCAGCCTATAGTTTGGCTGTGGGTCTCTACATCTGTTTCCATCGGCTATTGGATGAAGCCACTCAGAAGACAGTTATGCTAGGTTCCTGTCTGCAAGCACAGCATTAATAGTGTCAGGGGCTGGCTCTCTCCCATGGGGTGGGTCTCAAGTTGGGCCAGTCATTGGTTTGCCATTCTCTCAATCTCTGCTCCATCTTAATCTCTACACTTCTTGTAGGCGAGACAAACTTTTGGTTGAAGATTTTTGGGGGGTGGGTTTGTATCACACTCCCTCTACTGGAAGTCCCTCCAGGCTGCAAGAAGTGGAAACTTTAGGGTCCATATGCCCCTGCTAGGATTCTCAGCTAAGGTCACCCCATAAACTCCAGGGAGTCTCTCCCACCTCAGAATCATGTAGTTTTTATTTCTGTTGTTCTAATATAGCTTGAGATCAAGGATGGATATACTTCCAGAAGATCTCCTAGTCCACTGCTAGGAGTCCTCCTCCTCTACTGTCTGGCCCTAGCCTATCAGGTCCCACCAGGACTGTCTGGATCCTCTTTCTCTGTGGGCTGGCTAGGTCACCAAGTAGAAGTAATCAAGAAAGAGGCGACTGAGTTCATGTCAGAGATTATCTCTTCTCCTCTTACTATGGAACCCACATGGAGACTGAGCTGTCTCTGCACTACATCTGAGCAGGGGATCTAAGTCTGCTCTATGCATGGTCTTTGGATGATGCATCAGTCTCTGCAGCCATCCTGAGCCCTGTTTTATTTATTTTTATCTCCTTGTGTGGCTCCTGACCCCTCCAGGTCCTTTATATACTCACTTCTAAGTAGATATTAGCCACATAATACAGGATAATCATAATAAAATCTACAGACCTAAAGAAGCTAAACAACAAGCAGCACCCTAGGGAAGATGCTAAATTCTCATTCAGAAGGAAAAATAGGATGGACACTGGAAGCTGTAGAAGAGAGGGACTGGGACAGCTGTCCTCCAAAACACTCCATCTAGCAGTAGAGGAAAGCAGAATCAGAGACTTATAGCCAAACTTGGATAGAGAGCACAAAGTCTTACAGAAGAAGGTTGGGAGACTTTTAAGGACAGCTTCTTTTTCCTCGGGGGTTTATAGTTCTATTTTCATTGTTTACTTGATCTTGATTTAAAGTTTGTATGTTTGTATGTATTAAGAAAATAGTATGTTTTAATAAATAGCCCATTTTGTTTAGATTTTCAAATTTTGTGCCATACAGGTTTTTGAAGTAAGACCTCAAGATTCTTTGAATTTCCTTGGTATTTGTTGTTATATCAACCTTTTCATTTCTGATTTTGTTAATTTGGATATTCTCTGTTAGTTTGGATAAAGGTTTGTCTATCTTATTGATTTTCTCAAAAAACAAACTCTTAGTTTGATTGATTCTTTGTTTTGTTCTCTTTGTTCCTAGGTTATTGATTTCAGGCCTGAGTTTGAATATTTCTTGCCATTTACTACTTTTGGGGTTGTTTGTTTACTATTTTCTAGAGCTTCCAGGTGAGGTCTCTCCAATTTCTTTATGAAGGCGCTACTTAGTGCTATCAACTTCCCTCTTAGCACTGCTTTCATTGTGCTCCAAAAATTTGGGTTGTTGTGCCTTCATTTTCATTGAATTCTAGAAAGTCTTTAATTTTTTCTTCATTTCCTCACTGACTCAGTGGTCATTGAATAGAGTTGTTCTATTTCCATGAGTTCTTAGGCTTTCTGTTGTTTCCATTGTTGTTGAAGTCCAGCTTTAATTCATGGTGGTTTGATAAAATACAAGGTGGTATTTCAATTTTCTTTTTTTTAATTATTTTTTATAATAATCACAGGTTATTTACTTTGTATCCAAGCCATAGCCTCCTCCCTCCTTCCCTCCCAAGCCCATCCTCCCTCCCTCATCTCCTCCTTTCCTTTTTCTAAGTCCACTGCTAGGGGAGGTCCTCTTCCCCAATTTTCTTGTATCTGTTGGGGCTTTCTTTGTGACTGTCTATGTGGTCAATTTTGGAGAAGGTTCTGTGATAGGTGAAAAATTCTGTAGACATCTATTAGGTCCATTTAGTTAATGACATCTGTTAGTTCCATTGTTTCTGTGTTTATTTTCTGTCTCAATGACCTGTCCATTGGTGATAGAGAGGTGATAAAGTCTTTTACAATTAATGTGTAGGGTTTGATGTGTATATTAGGCTTTAGTAATGCTTCTTTTATTAATGTTGGCATCCTTGCATATCAGATACATATGTTTAGAACTGAGATGTTATATTGGTTGATTTCTTCTTTGAAGAGTATGGTGTTCTTTCTCATCTCTTTTGATTAACTTTTGTTGAAAGTCGGTTTTATTACAAATTAGAATGGCTAGTCCAGCTAGTGTCTTTGGTCCATTTTCTTGGAAAATCTTTTTCTAGCTCTTTACAATGAAGTAATGTTATCTTTGATGCTTATATATGTTTCCTGAATGCAGCAGAATAACGGGTCCTGTTTTCAGGTACATTCTGTTCTCTTGTGTCTTTTTATCGAGGAGTTAATAGCAATGATGTTGAGAGCCAGCATATGATGAAGACAGGTTTGAGCCACAACTGTATCTCTAGTTCATACTATTATACATAAGATATTGTATCATATACAGCATCCTCTAGACTCATACAACCATTGCAATCTCTAAGTTATAGCTGTGGTTATTTATATCCATGGAACCCAACAAGACAGATTCTGTGTAAAATCAGTCATAGACAGGAGAGCATCTTCAATGGCTCATCCTTTACTGCTAAGTTACCGATGGAGATACTTGGGGTCACAAGTGGGGGGATCATTATCTCCAGTTGTGCAACAGTTCATAAGCCAACCAAGGTACAGTGAACAGTTCCAAATCAATACTCAAACAGATGATGACTTTGTTTAATTAAACTCACTGTAGCACAAACCAAAAAAGAATACTGGTGAACATGGAGGAGATTAGTAAGGTAGAAGGGATTGACAGGGATGCTAGAGAGATGGGCTATGGTAGGTGGAGGTAATAGTCAGTTTACATGGTATTCGTGTCTGAGATTATCTAACAACATGTTCAATTAATAAGAATGACGTCTATTTTAAGTGAATAAATAAATTACTATTCATTAACATGACATTTTCATAACAGTTCACACGTGGCACATGTTTTTTTTTATTTACAGTTCTTCTTTTAAAATAATGCCTCTTCATTTTTAAGTGGATTACTTGGTTTGCTGCTTTTCAGCTTCTTTAGTTGTTTATATATACTGGATATGAGTCCTCTGTCAGATAAAGGGTTGGTGAAGATTCTAACAGAGAACTCTCTGTAGAGGAATATCGAATGGCAGAAAAGCATTTAAAGAAATGCTCAACCTCATTAGCCATTAGGGAAATGCAAATCAAAACAACCCTGAGATTTCACCTTACACCCAACAGAATGGCCAAGATGAAAAACTCAAGGGACAACACATGATGGAGAGGTTGTGGAGAAAGGGGAACCCTTCTCCACTGCTGGTGGGAATGTAAACTTGTACAACCACTCCTGAAATCAATCTGGTGCTTTCTCAGACAACTAGGAATAGCGCTTCCTCAAGATCCAGCCATACCACTCCTAGGCATATATCCAAAAGAGGCTCAAGTACACAAAAAGGACATTTGCTCAACCACGTTTGTAGCAGCTTTATTTGTAATAGTCAGAAGCTGGAAATAGCCCAGATGCCCTTCAGCTGAAGAATGGATGCAGAAATTGTGGTACATCTATGCAATGGAGTATTACTCAGCAATGAAAAATAAGGAAATCATGAAATTTGCAGGTAAATGGTGGGACCTGGAAAGGATCTTCCTGAGTGAGTTGTCCCAGAAGCAAAATGACACACACAGTATATACTCACTCATATAAACATACAACATAGGATAAACCCACTAAAATCGGTACATCTAAACAAACTAAGCAAAAGAGAGGACCCTAACTAAAACGCTCAATCCCCATCCTGAAAGGCAAAGAGGATGGACATCAGAAGAAGAAGAAAACAGGAAACAACCTCAGAACCTGCTACAAAGGGCCTCTGAAAGCCAGAAGAAGAAAACAGGAAGCAACCTTGGAACCTGCCACAGAGGGCCTCTGAAAGCCTCTGCCCTGCAGACTATCAAAGCAGATGCTGAGCCTGATGGCCAACTGTTGGGCAGAGTGAATGGAATTTTATGTAAGAAGTGGGAAATAGCAAGAGCTGGAGAGGACAGGAACTCCACAAGGAGAGCAACAGAACAAGAAAATTTGAACACAGGGAACTTCCCAGAAACTCATACTCCAACCAAGGACTACTCATGGAGATAACCTAGAAGCCCTGCACAGATGTAGCCCATGGCAGTTCAGTTTCCAAGTGGGTTACACAGTAATGGGAAGAGGGACTGCCTCTGACATAATCTGATTGGCCTGCTCTTTGATCACCTCCCCCTGAAAGGGGGGGGGGCAGCCTTACCAGGCCAAAGAAGATGACAATGCAGCCACTTCTGATGAGAACTGATAGACTAAGATCAGAAAGGAGAGGAAGACCTCCCCTACCAGTGGACTTGGGGAGGGGCATGCATGCAGAAAGGGGTGGAAGGGTGGGTTCGGGAGGGGAGAAAGGATGGGCTTATAGGGGGTACAAAATGAATAAAGTGTAATTAATAATAATAATAATAATAACTTATTGAAAAAAATAATGCCTCTTGACTTTGTTTTTTTCTTCAACATTTTACCAAATTATATGACAATAATCTTTATTATTTTACTAATTTTAATGCCACTTATCTATCATATCCCTTTGCCAACTTCAATAACTATTTTGTACTTTTTACATGGCAGCTCATAAGCTTTGAGCTTTTGTTTTCTAATATAAGCATTAAGATTAAACACTTTTAGCTCCATCTCCTGATTTAATATACAAATTTTGTACTTAGTTCCCAGTATTCTTTAATTTTTATTATGATTTCTTATTTTATCAAAGAACTATTTGGAAATATAATATTAAATTTATGTATATATATTATTATTATTTATTAATTATTATTTATTATAATTTATTTTTGTGTTGTGGCTGTAGACCCCCCTCATCTCCTCCCAGTACCACCCTCTATCCCTCTTCTCTCACTATGCGTTTTCCCTAGAACCCTGATAGAGGAGGACGTCCTCCCCATCTATCTGACTCCAGCTTAGCAAGTCTCATCCATTATATTTCTTTCTTTGCTTTCATTTTTAATCAAATATAGTATATCTGGTATGCACTCTTTTTGAAAATTGTTGTGTTTCAGATTTTCTATAGTTTGACATTTTTTTCTAGCTTAGTCTGACAACGTTGACTTAACAGCTTCTTCTATAATTTAGAATTTTTTTTCCTGCAAAAAGAAAAAAAAAATATCACTAAGATAAGGTCTCCAATCTTTACTAGGCTACTTTTGTTCACTAAAGTTCATCTCTTCCTCTCTTGTACACAGTCTACACTACAAACATGAAAGTCTTTCAATTTCCAATTTATTTCATGCTTTTTTTTCCTTGCTTCTAGACTGCTGTTCAACAAATTTTAGCACCCTTATCATTTGCTTAGAGATTTTTCTCAAGTAAGCAACTTTCAAAAAGTCGCACAAATATAAAGAAAGGACCCTCTGTCATATTATATCGTGTCACACTTCAATATACTTTCTATCCCTCTGTACATACTAGTTATTTTTCTGTTTCTATGGTAAAATTCCATGACCAGGGCAACTCATAAAGAATTTATTCTAACTTATTGTTTCAGGATTTTTCAGAGTCCATCAGGCTAGAACACATGGCAGCAGGCAGGAATGGAGTCCAGCTGGGAGATCACATCCCCAACCACAAAAATACAGCAGGGAAAGCACATTGGAAGTAAGAAAATGCTACATACTTTCGAGGCCAGTTCCCACTAGTGAACTTTCTACAGCAAAAGGCCATATCACCTAAACCTTCAAAAACTGTGAAGCCAAGTAGGAGCCAAATATTGAAACACCTGAACAATTGGGGTGGGTCTATTTCATTCAAACCATCACACACTCTCTTTTGCTTTCTGTGTTGTTTGAAGATAAGGACAGTCTTTTCTTGTTGAGTACTGTCTTTCCAAGACAGACCATAAAATTTGACACACAGTGTTTCTACAGACACACACACATACTTGAATGCACTTACATGTATACACAAAATGCATGAACTACAAATCTGGAATCAAATGATATATACAAAAACCTAATGATATGATTTCTCATTTTCAAAACAACCACGCACTTCTTACATGGGAGCTAAAGGCAACACATTCTCTAACATGCTGACTTTTATTATGCCCTCTTCATGTCACTCAGCAAGATGACAGCTACCAAAGCCTGAAAGACATTAAAGCAGAGACCGTGTCACCCCTGATACTTTGCTACTTTAACATACTGCATGATCCCTCTACCATATGCTGCTCATTAGGGGAAAGTAATTCTAAGTCAGAGAGTGTGTTTTCTTCATTAACTTGCTGGACTGAAAATTCTTGCCTGTTGGTAATTTTCTTAAAACTAATGGTTTCTTTTATGTGTATGTTAAAAATTGACAAATGCCTTTCTGTGGTGTTTCATCTTCATAATAGTTCGAGCTTCAAAAAAAAAATGTTGGGTCCCTAATTGCATAATATTATAACATACAAGAAAGGAAGGCAGAAGCCTCTTCCCTGACCTCCACTGGTCAGCTAATTATAGTTCCTCTTTCCTTTAATTCAGCAACTGCTCAAATACTAGTCTGTGTGTCTTATTTTGAGTCATTCTGAGTAATTTACTGCCATAATTTATAATCACATAGAGTCTCATAGGTTAATTACAGAATCTTCTATGAAGAAAATGTATTTTCTTTTTATTAATCCCAGTGATGCGGCCTTTATTTTATTTAACATTCTCTAGGTTTTTTTGTTTTTTTTTTTTTTTTTTTTTTTAGTACAGAAATGGTAAGTAGACAGTCTCAGGATAACCTACATGTAATTTCATAAACTCCTTCCTTAACCCTTATATAATTCATTTCCAAAATTGTAGAAGTATTTTTATATAAAGTTTACTATATTACAATTTTATTGACCTTAATTTCTATTGCTATCAACCGAATAACAATAAAAGGTAAAAATTAGTGTTTCTCACAGTCTTCTAGTGTTTTGTATAAAGAACAAAGTTCCATAAAATTAATTTTGGTGTAAAATATGCATACTTTCTGATAACACTCCTACCGCGCGCGCACACACACACACACACACAGTGAGAGAGGGAAAGCAACAGAGAGCGATTGTATTGCTTAACCACACATTTATAAATATACTTTTACTAAATACAATATGACTATGCAATTATTTTCATATAGTTGTAGCAATATGAAATGGATTCTTACAATGATAGGGAGTAAGGATCTATAAGAGTAAGATGACCACCAAATTGTAATCAAAGCATTTTCAAACAGATAGAGAGCTCCCCATAGCATGACGGCTATCCAAACAGGATGCTTCCTCGGCAAGTAATGTGGACAATCGTTAAGGAAGGTCCCTGACGCCAGCCTCAGGTCTGCACATAAATGCACAGTGCACCTGCATCCACATATACACTGTGCACACATATATGAGAACACACACACATGTAAACCATATACTCATAGACATGGGGAAAGAAAAGGTGGTCAACTAAACAAACGTTTAGAATCTTATACTCAGTATAGTTTTCAAATGGAATTGATTGGGGTTTTTTTGTAATTAAATTATGATTCCATTTCTCTTTCCCCTTCCTCCATTCAACACCTTCCCTGAAAAACAAAACAAAACAAAAAACAAAAAAAACAAAAAACATTCTTTTTAATTATTTTTTTACATTATTTGTTATTATATGCATATGTTTATTTTCAAAAATGTTGTAATAATGTAATTGATTACCTAGGAAACATTTTTGTTTGTTTAATGAGAACACTTTTTAATTCAACAAAGAAGTTGTGACTAACACAGAAGTTAGGTCAGGGACTAATCTCTCTCTTTTTAAAAATGAAGAAGAAGAAAAGAAAAACAAACAATAGAGCTGAAATGAAAGGCCTTTTCCGAACTGATTTATGCTTTATTACAACGTTAGGTGATAATGGATTTTTAATCGTTACAGCTTCAGCAATAAGAAAAGAAAGGTCATTGCTTTTAGAATAAAACAAAATATAAACACTGGATTTGTTTGGTGATATTCAAGTTTTATGATTTGCCTCTTGGCCTTATCATTAACAAAAACAAATCTCTTTATTGTTAAGTTTGTCTAGTGTAAAATCATGTCATTGTTGAAAGAAAAAAAAATGATGTCTTTTCTCCTGTCATATCCAAATCAGCTTTAAAAGGCAGCTTGAACATGAACTAACAGGAAGAAGGTTTCCAGCTGAGTCCAAGTCCACTTTCTCTACATCTGAAAACAAAGGTGAATAGTGTCATTCATAGTATAAACTTATCCTCTAGTTGCTCATATTCTTTTGTCAATAACTAACCGTCACTTAGTGACAGTGATTTAAATAAAATGATAATTTTAAACTCAGGTCCTAAAATAAAAACACTACAGCTCTTTAGGTTGTGGCTTCTTTTCTGTTCTTATATTTTCTTTCTCAAATACTAACTGGTAACTTAAGAGTACTTCGAGATACAACATGATATCACAGGTAAAATCATAAACAAAAATACAAAAATCCTATTGCTATGTGCACTTTGTAGAATAGCAATGGAATCTCTCAAGCTCCAAGGCTGGCTCAGATATTGATATTAAGAATGCTACATTTCTCCAAGGATGTGGACCAAAGGGAACTCTTCTCCATTTCTAGTGGGAGTGCAAACTTGTACAGCCACATTGGAAATCAATGTGGTGGTTTCTCAGAAAATTGGGATTGATCTCTCATCAGAACCAGCTATACCACACTTGAATATATACACAAAGGATACTCCACCATAAGGCAAGGACACTTGCTTAACTATGTTCATAGAAGCTTTATTCATAATGGCCGGAAACTGGCAATAACTTACATGTCCTTGAACAAAAGAATGGGCAAAGAAAATGTGGCACATTTACACAATGTACACAATTGTACACAATATGGTATGTACTCACTTATAAGTGGATATTAGCTGTAAGGTAAAGGACAACCATGGTACAATCCACAGATCCAGAGAAGCTAAGAAACAAGGAGGGCTCAAGGGGTGGATGCATGAATCTCATTGAGAAGGGACATTAGAAAGAGATTTCTGGTGGGTGGGGGGAGAGACTGGATGGGGGTTGAGTATGGGAATGGGAACAGGAGGGACCAGGTCAAGGGGGATGAGTACTGAGAGAGACAACTGGAAGGGAGACATCTCTGGGACAATTTAGAAACCTAGGCCAATGCAAACTCAAGGATCTATGAAGGTGATCCTAGCTAAGACTTGTAGCAATGAAGGATATGAAGCCAGAACTGGCCATCTGATGTAACCGGGCAAGATATTTGGTGGAGGGATAGGGACACCAACTCAGCCGCAATACCTTCAACATACACTTTATTCTGCGTACAGATATGCTTGGGTAAAGGTCACTCAGAAATTTTGGGAGTGGCCAACTAATGACTGGTCCAACTTGAGAGCCATGTCACGAGAGGTAGCCCACTTTTGACACTGGCTGAAGGGCCAGGATCCAGAGACTGGATAGCCCAGAGACCTTGTATAGAACTGAATAGGATTGGCAAAAACAAAAGTCAATTAAATTGTCCCTAGTGATATTCTGCTATACTCATAGATTTGTGCCTAGCCCAGTTGTCATCAGAGACTTTTCAGCCAGCAAGTAATGAAAACTTAATCAGAGACTCTCAGCCAACCATTAGACAGAGCTTGGGAATTCCTATGAAAGATGGGGAGGAAGGATTGTAGGAAGAGAGGAGTCAAGGACACCACGAGAAAACTCACAGAATCAACTAACCTGGCCCATAGGGGCTCACAGAAACTGAAGCACCAACCAAGGAGCCTGCTTGGGACTGACCTAGGTCCTCTGCATATATGTTACACTTGTGTAGGTAGGCCATCCTGTGAGACACCTAACAGTAGGGGCAGGAAGTAATTCTAACTGTTGCTAGCCTTTGGGAGCTTCTCCACCTAGTGGGTTGCCTTGTCAAGCCTTAATAAAAGAGGAAGTGCCTAGTCTTACTACAACTTGATATGCCAAGGCTAGTTGATATACAAGGGAGAAGGAATGGATTAGTGAAGGGGGGAGAGGTTTGAAGAGAAGAGGTGAGGATATGAGGATAGGAACGGGGGGGGAGTGAAAACTGCAGTCAGGATAGATAGATAGATAGATAGATAGATAGATAGATAGATAGATAGAT
>NW_026591086.1:17446864-17456885 GCF_907164565.1 Psammomys obesus | reverse complement strand
AGATAGATAGATAGATAGATAGATAGATAGATAGATAGATAGATAGATTCACATAAATTTCAAGAAAGCTTTGAGGACACTGCTGGCCAATCTTACTAACGGATATTAAAATGTTTTGAGGCTGCCAAGAATGAATCCTAAGGTGACTTAGCAAGTAGCTAGGGAGTAATAATATTGAGGTTTCATTCTCACATTCATGGTGTATACTTTCATAAGACTACAAGAAAGGAGCAATGGCCCCTGCTCAGATGTAGCCCATGGTAGCTCAGTATCCAAGTGGGTTCCCTAGTAAGGGGAACAGGGACTGTCTCTGACATGAACTCAGTGGCTGGCTCTTTGAGCACTACCCACCCCACCGAAGGAGGAGCAGCCTTGCCAGGCCACAGAGGAGGACATTGCATCCAGTCCTGATGAGACCTGATAAGATAGGGTCAGATGGAAGGGGAGGAGGACATCCCTTTCAGTGGAATTAAAGAAGGGCATGGGACGAGATGAGAGAGCGAGGGTGGGATTGGGGGGAAATGAGGGAGGCAGCTACAGCTGGGATACAAAGCTAATAAAATGTAATTATGTAAAAAATTAAAAAATAAAACTTTAAAAAAGAAAGCAACAATGGGTTTTCTTATCAGCATATAAAGATATGGAGAAAATAGAGGTTGAAAAAAAAGATTGGCCTGGGAGTTCAGGAGCACAGCATTAAAACATGGCACCAAAAACTAAACAACAAAAGCCAGCATGGCCTCCTTGTGGAGCTGCTGTCCCCTCCAGGTCTTTCTATCTCCCTCCTCTTCCATAAGATTCTCTGCACTCTGCACGAAGTTTGGCTATGAGTCTCAGCATCTGCCTCGATTCCCTGCTGCATAGTCTTTCAGAGGCATTGTGTTGAAGGCTCCTGCCCTATTCCCTGTCTCCTCCTACTTTTAATGTCCATTCTGTTTGCCCTTCTGAGAGAAGATTAAGCATCTTCCCTAGGGTCCTACTTATTGTTTAGCTTCTTTAGGACTAAATAGATTTTAATATGATTATTCTATATTATATGGCTAATATCCACTTATAAGTGAGTATATGCCATGTGTGTCTTTCTGCTACTGGTTTACCTCACTCAGGATGAACTTTTCTAGTTCCATCCATTTGCCTGCAAATTTCATGATTTCCTGCTTTTAATTGCTGAGTAGTATTTAATTGTGTAAATGTACCACACTTTTTGTATCCATTCCTCATTGAGGGACATCTAGGTTTGTTTGTTTTCTTGATTTTGGCTATTGTGAATAAAGCTGCTATGAATATAGTTGAGCAAATGTCCTTGTATGCTTGAGCATCTTTCAGATATATGCCCAGGGGTGGTATAGCTGACTCTTGAGGTAGCACTATTTCTAGTTTTCTGAGAAAGTGCCAGATTGATTTCCAAAGTGGTTGTACAAGGTTCCTTTCCCACCAGCAATGAAGGAGACTTCCCCTTTCTCCACAACCTCTCCAGAATGGTGTTGTCCCTTGGGTTTATAATCTTAGCCATTCTGATGAGTGTAAGGTGGAATCTCAGGGGTTGATGTGCATTTCCTGGATGACTAAGGATGTTGAGCTTTTCTTTTATTTTATTTTTTATATATATAATTTTTTTATTTTTTTATTATTAGTTACATTTTATTAACTCTGTATCCCAGCTGTATCCCACTCCCTCATTCTCTCTCAAACCCTCCCTCCCTCCTTCATCTTCTCCCTGCCCCTTTCCATGTCCACTGATAGTGGAGGTCCTCATCCTCTTTCATCTGACCCTGTTTTATCAGGTATCTTCAGGACTGGCTACATAGTCCTCCTCTGTGGCCTAGCAGGACTGGTCCTCCCTTGGGGGGTGGGGAGGTCAAAGAGCCTGCCATTGAGTTCCTGTCAGAGATAGTCCCTGTTCCCTTACTATGGGAAAGCAATTGGTTACTGAGCCACCATGAGCTTCATCCGAGCAGAGGTTCTAGGTTATACGCATATACGGTCCTTGTTGGAGTATCAGTCTCAGAAAAGACCCCTGTGCCCAGTTATATTTGGTCCTTGTGGAGCTCCTATCCTTTCCACATCATATTAACTTCCCCTTCTTTCATACGATTCCCTACACTCTGCCGAAGGTTTGGTTATGAGTCTTAGTATCTGCTTTGATACACCGCTAGGTAGAGTCTTTCATGGGCCCTCTGTGGTAGGCTCCTGTCCTGTTACTTGTAGAAAAGATCATTCTGAGTGAGGTATCCCAGAAGGAGAAAAACACATGGTATATACTCACTCATATAGTCTTATAAGATATGATAAACATAATGAAATCTATACACCTAAAGGAGATAATCAAGAAAGAGGACCCAGGGTAAGATGATCAATCCTCACTTAAAAAGACAAATGGGATGTGCATTGGATGTAGGAGCTTTTCTTTAAGTGGTTTCTCTGCCATTCAATATCCCTCTGTTGAGAATTCTATTTAGTGCTGTACCCCATTTTTTGATTGGAATACTTGGTTGGTAGGTGTTTAACTTCTTGAGACCAACAGAGCCAAAATATTCTAGGTCCAATATGCAGAGACTGATGAATCAACAAAGGACCATACATAGAGAGGACATAGATGCCCTGCCCAGATGTAGCCCATGGGTAGCTCAGTCTCCATGTGGATTCCCTACCAAGGGGAGCAGGGCAGTCACTGGCATGAACTCTGTTGCCTGATCTTTGATTACCTTCCCCCTGGCGAGGTGGCCTTAGTAGGCCACAGACAGTCCTGGTGAGATCTGATATGCTAGGGTCAGATAGTAGGGGGGGAGGACCTCCCTTATCAGTGGACTAGTGGAGGAACATAAGCAGGAAAGAGGGAGGAAGGCAGGGATTGGGAGGAGATGAAGAAAGGGGCTACAGCCAGGATACACAGTGAATAAAATGTAATATAACAACAACAACAACAACAATAATAATAATAATAATAATAATGATGATGAAAAAAATTTAAAAGGCCAACATGGCATCAACTTCCATCATAGGCTAAATTTGGAAGGAAAAGTAACCTAAAAAAATAAATATCTTACACTTTAATTTTATAATCTAAATGACTTTTTTAGTATTTCTGTTTATATCATTTATTTGTGCGTAGATGTTTGTGTGTGTAGATAATGTCATACAGATATTTTAGAACTCCTGTGATTCTACAAAAAGTACCCATCTCACAAATGATCAAGATTTTAAATAAAATTGATACCCATAGACCAGACAAGCAATTATATAATTCTGCCTAGTTATGCATTTGGTCAGTAAAGCATGTGTATGAAGAAAAATTAAAAAGAGGCAATTCAAAATAAAGATTATTTATCTTTTTATTTTTCCTCATCTATTTTTAATTCCTATATCAAATCTGTTTTAATTAAAATAGAATTACATCATTTCCTCCTCACAGTTCTTCCTCGAGCCTCTGCCAGCTACCTGTTTTTGAACACCTCCCATGTTCTTTTATACTCTCAATTCTCTTTTCCTTTGATTATTATTTTACAAACAAAGATGATATATATATGTGCATTGTATGTATGTATGTGAACACACACATTTATAAATACACGCACATATATATAC
This sequence comes from Psammomys obesus, assembly GCF_907164565.1. Lineage (NCBI taxonomy): Eukaryota > Metazoa > Chordata > Mammalia > Rodentia > Muridae > Psammomys > Psammomys obesus. The sequence continues at coordinate 17,453,300 of NW_026591086.1, read as the reverse complement.
AACATGATGAGTCAATTTCTGTTGCTTATGTTCATATTGTTTGAAGGCTGACTGCTCTTCACCTGACAACCAGCAAGAGGGCTCATCCTGAAAGAAGCTATTCCTCCTAATCCCAGAAATTGCTAGTTCCCTGTAGTTCTTTGCTTAAGGTTGGTACTCTGAGAAATTTTCCCCTTCTAGGTTAACATATCAGTTCAAGTTGCACTTATTCTTTTCTTATTTTCTTGGTTTCTTTCTTGATGTGTCATGACTTAATCAGATAGACTGAGGAAGACAGGCCGGAAAATGCTCTTTTGTAGTTGAAACTGAAGGAAATCCACACAGAGTTTCATTGTCTACATATTGAGCAAAATGTTTCACAATTTTCTGATGTCTGTGCTATTCTTACCAGGGCACAGCTAAACAAAAATGACAACTACACATCTTGACAGTCTTAACTCTTTCTGTTGGTTGTGAAGAAACAGCAGAAGTATAATAGTATCATGCAGATCTCATATCTACGCAGGAAAATTACATGGAATATTGAATCCTCCATGGAGAAAATACCCACTTAAGTCTGGCCTATAGGCAAGACTGTAGTGTATTTCCTTAATTAATGATTGATATAAGAAGAACAAGCCCACCGTATGTGGTGCTACCCCTAAGGAAAATAGGGCTAGCTATAAATAGGGCTAGTATAAAGCAGTTTAGCAAGCCAATAAGCAGCATTCCACTGTCATCTCTGCTTCAGTTTCTGACTCTAGGATCCTTCTCATGCTGTTTGAGTTCCTGCCTATTATCCTCAGCAATAGAGTGTGATCAAAATATGTAAGCCAAATAAAGTTGATTTTGGTCATGGTCTTTATTTTTATCATAGCAATAGAAACCAAACTGAAATAGTCAGTCGACATGTACTCCTGTCACGTTTTTTTTGTTGTTGTTGTTGTTTTTGTTTTTTTGGTTTTTTTTTTTTTTTTTTGAGCTTATAATTTCGACAGGAGTGGTAGTACCGATATGAGGAAAGCTAGTTGTTTGAGAAGATGTTAGAAAATTAGGAAGTATGACTCTGAGCAGCAGGAAATATCTGGGAGCCTACTTTATGGAAGACTAAGGGTTGTCATTGAGAACAAATAAGCCACTGGGGAAATATGAGTCTGTCATGTTTGGCTCAGAAGACAACGACATTACAGATGATAAGGATAAAGGAGGAAGTGAGTAATGCAAACAGCAATCGTGTACAAATGTCTTCACTTCTATAATGCTTTTGGTTAGTACAAAACAATTGAAAAATATTCTATCGACTCTGACTTTATTTTTGAGTTTTTGCTTTGATTGCTATTAGTCCCATATTTTAAGAGATTGTATGTGAGTTCACCTTTAATTATTTTTGCATGGTCATATCTGCTGATGGTTCCATTCCATTCCAAAAGGTTTTAACTCAGTAATGATATTGTACACAAGTGAGAAAGTAGAAATGTATTGTATTTCATAAAAGAATTAAAAAACAGAGTACTACAAGAAAAGAAAAGAAAAGGGAAATCAAGATATAAAGCCCATATTCGTTTTAACAAAATAGAGAATTGACAGTTAAGGGACAAATACTTCAGTTAAACAGGAAAGGGAAAGAAAGAGAATTATCATAGTCCTAAAATCTGGTGTTGAGAAATCTAGCAATGTTAAAAATATCTTGCTGATTTTGTCTAAACTCTGACATAAAGACTATGGGAAAAAATGAAAGAATTGTCATCTGTAAGGAAGAAGGAAAGTTTACTCAAAACAAAGTTCAAGAATATTAATTAAAAGCAAAAAGCAAAATATCATTTGTAAAAGTAGCTTTAAAACAAAACCAAATATATCCTGGAAATACAAAGAAAAAAAAAGTTTTCTGCTTAACATTTTCTCCTTTACATTTGCATAATATTTTCATAAACATGCAAAGTTTAATAAATGCATATATTCTTTTAATAAGTGCTTCCACTTCTAAGAACTTTCAAAGAAAATTATGATGAATAGTAAAAATTATTTATCTGCCAGAAATATCACACAGAACTATTTATAATATTTTAGAATTGCATAAAACATACATGCTGAACAATAACTGACTAGCTCAATAATTATGACACATAATTATGCACCATATAGGAGCATAATTCATTGGTGTACCCAGAAAATACTATCTTGGAATCATTAAATATCATGCTTGAGGAAATTATTAAATCACATATAAATACTCCAGGTATTAATACCAAAATTACAATAATTTTCATGTATACTCAAAATAGCTGTAGAATGAACCTTTAACTAATTGTTTCCAGATAGATTAGATTACATTGTTTTTGCTTAGATTACATTTTAAATTTTTTAATTTTTTATTTTTCATGTGAAGGGGCTCTTTGTGTTATGCCACAATAAAAGTGTGTCTTACTAGTGTTGATTTTGTTTTTAAATGAACACTAATTTAAAATTACAGGGACCTAGTAAGAGGCTCAGAGGGCAAAGGTGCCTGACATCAAGAATGACTCCTTGAGTTCAATCCTGGGAACCTAACTGGTGGAAGGGAAAAACAAAAACAAAAACAAAAACTATTCTTGAGAGCTTTCCTCTGACCTACAAACACACAACAAATGAGTGAGAAAAAAAAAACTAATTATCAAAGAATGATACTCCATAATTGCATTTATACAAGGAATTCTACCTATATGAGTTAAAGTTTATGAAGTCAGAGGTCAAATATTAATTGACAGAAGTGGAGACCTGTTATTCATTGTGTGTTCAGGTAGGAGTTCTGGATATAAGCCAGAGAAGACCGACTTCCAGAGTAAAATACCCTGCCATCCGCTGAAATTGTCATTGAACTAGCTCTCTTGCTTTCTTCTCTTACAGCAAAAGTATTTTTACTAGGGAGTTTTTCTGCTTCTAGAAAAAAACAGAATCACTTTTACTTCCTTAAATGATTAAAACAATCACATGAAAGAAGTCTCAAGGTCTTAGACATCAGAGATTAGAAGCAATGATCTCCGTGAGAAAGGAAGCAGATGGCAACTGGTGCCATGTCTAGGCCACAGTCCAGAGAACAGCCAGACAGGGCATGGTGGATGATAGGGCTTATTGAACTGCAAGAGAAGCCTCCGACAAGGTCCTGAGGTTCTCAAATGTAGTACTAGAGATGACAGAGCTGCCCAGACAGGGAACTATTCTGATATGCACTCAGAAGAACAAGAGGAGAGAGTCCTGCTAGTACATAGGGCTAGAAGCTGTGTCTGCTACAAGGCAGAGCCACATACCTCACAGGTCAGGGAGAATTTGGGAGATCTTGGAAGTGCTTTGCCACCATTGCCCAAACAATAACCTAGTGGCCACAGTAGCAAAACAAGAGACAGATTTAAATTTAAAAACCTAATTTACCAATAATGGGCTGTGATGGGGACATGTAAGCCAAATTACTACCCCTGAGTTGATCTTCATCAGTATTTTTATCTCAGAAATAATAAATAAACCATGGCTCTTTCTATATCAGTTAATAGAAGCAAGATAATCTACTACATACATGCCCACTGGCAAACCTAATCTAGACAGGTCCTCATTAAGACATCTCCCAAGAGATGCTAGATTGTGTCAAGTTGACAAAACTAACCATCACAAGTTGTCAGGTACTAATTTGAATATACAAAGGAATGAGTCTGTCCTCTTAAGTCATTCACAATCTACTAAAGAGGGCAAACTGCAGGCATTTCACTGTACCTAACTACAGAAGAATACCGTAGGAACTGAGACAGCAGATGGGCCAGGCTTCTAAGAGGATCAGATACTTTATACTTTGGGGTTCACAGTAAATGTGTCACAGGGGTGAACAATGGGGAACACTGTTCCTGCAATAAAGGCTTGTATAAAGAATGGCAGGATGCAAGAGAAACACCACAGTGAGAGAGAACATTGAAAGCATGAAAGTAGGAAACAACTGGAAAGCTGTTTGTAGACTGGTCTGTGAGAAATATATCCAGTTACAAATATATCCAGTTGGCTAAAAGGAGCAAGTTAATAGGAAGAGAATGCAGCTCTCAGCTTTTATATTCAAAGGGACAACTCCATAGTCACATAGACAAGAGTTCGGAAGCCAGTAACACTGGCTGCGACATAACCGTTTAGAGAACACTGTTGTAGTTTGAGCTAGAAGTGTTGAGGGCTGTGCCCAAAGCAAGTGGACCAGGAAGGTCATTTCCAGAAACTTTAATTCCACATAGCCAGACACTGATACTTAAGCAACTGAAGAATGCAGGGTTGAAGGCACTTCATTTGCACAAATAGGTAGGTAACGGTGTCACTCATGTAGTTAGAAGAGGGGAAAATAAGTTTGTGTTTGGGAATGTTGAACTTGAAGTACATTGAAGCTATCTCTACGTATGAGCCCATTTTAATAAGGAAGCTTCGAAGTATCTTCTGGAGCTCCCAGAAGCCAGTGTGGCTCTGATATGCCATGGTGGAAATATCACTGAGTTCTGTGGACTATATTCATGTTCTGGTTAAGGGACTAGTAAGTACCTTTGTTGAGTCATTTTAATTTTTTTTTTTTTATTTTTGGGGCAAGAATTTCAGTTGGATTCTACTCTTCAGGCTTATAGCATGCCTTTTATAATGTTCTCAGAAACTATGATTACGCCTGACTGATCTCACATTGGAGTCTGATTGTCTTTCCTACACCAAACACGGGTGGAGCTTAAGCATGGCTCAGTAATTCAGCACTTTTAATAAGGACTGATCCATATGTAAGTCTGTCTCTGAGGTCTAGATGATGTCACCTGTCTTAGCATCCCTGTTCTCAGCATTTGATGAGACTCATACATGTAGCCTACCTTACCATGTAGCCTGTTTTACCAGAATCTACTCAGAAAATATATATTAAACTGCATTAAAAAACCACAAAGCACCACAAAATAAAGTGTAAAATGCACAATCAGCTTTTGCTTGTTTCTTCGTATGAGTTCTTGACAGTTTCTTCATATATATTCTTTGACTACCTTCTATGCATAGTTTTCAAGGACAAACAAAAGGCTTGAAATTATCTGGAGCAATTTATTCCCTAAATTTTTGTGTTTTCCTTGAAAAGACTCTGATAAATTGCCTGTACTTTACAAAACAAAGAAAATACTCTGTTCTTTTATCTACTAAATTGCATAGCTTCTATCTTTCAAGCCATTGCTTAAAAATCCAGTTAGCCAGTCTATCTTTTAAGTCAACTTTCTTGCATAAAAACGGATTTGATACATTGCTCACAAAACACAAATGCTGACATGTTTTTCCTGTGTGTTTTATTTGTTTTATTACTTTATATTGTATTAAAATGTAACATTAAGCTCTTAAACTTTTGAAGCATTGGATTAAAATAAAAGTTCCATGTATTAGTAATGCTGTTTTGTTCTAATGATGTACCTCATAAGCCTTCTTTCCCTTGTATTTAAAATAGAGCAATTAACAACAAACTTAGAAAATTCGAAAGAGAAAAGAATGTGTGCATATGTGTGTGGCACATGTGTGTATAAATATTTATACATATATACATGTATGTGCATATATATGGCTCAAAATATTATCACACCCATTATAAACACGTCAATAAACATGGATATTATCATAAAATTAATATGACTAGTATCCAGTCTACATCTGTAGACTGTGTTACCAAAAAAGTACATTTGTATTATCATTTTCTTTTTTTTCCCTTTTATTGAAAATAGACATTTTTTGACATAACATCCTGATTACGCTTGCTCTTTCTTCTACTCCTCCCGGTTTCTTTCCACCTCCCCTCACAGGCAGATCCACTCAGTTTCTGTCTCTCATTAGAAAACAATCAGATATAATAGAAAAATAAAATAAAAGACAAAATAAAAACTAACACATCCCAATTGTATAAAACAAACAAAAACATAAAGAAAGACGGGAGCCCAAGAAAAGAGACTAACTCATTTGCATACTCAGGAATCCCATAAAAACACTTAGCAGAAAGTCATAAAATAGAGACAAAGGACCTGGTGCAGAATGGCACACACACTGTGTGAGCTGCCTCTGATATGAGTTCAAATGTGCTCTAATCATGTGGATTTAGAAGTCCTTACTTTCTTGGAGTCTTCCATACCTTCTGGCTTTCATACTCTTTCTGCATCCTATTCTTCACATTTCACTAATCCCTAAGAGGAAGAATTTGATGGGACATCAATTTTAGGGCTGAATGTTCTAAGTTCTTACCTCTTGCAGGAGGAAGCTTCTCTGATGAAAATTAAGTAAGTCACTGATCTATGAGTATGGCAGAATGTCATCAACAGTCATTTAATTACAATTTTTTTCCTTTTCTGTTTTTCTTAACATTCTCTTTTTCTTCTACTACTTCTTCTTGTTTGTGTTCCTCTTCCTCCTCTTCTTCTTCTTCTTCTTCTTCTTCTTCTTCTTCTTCTTCTTCTTC
>NW_026591086.1:17425769-17446854 GCF_907164565.1 Psammomys obesus | reverse complement strand
CTTCTTCTTCTTCTTCTTCTTCTTCTTCTTCTTCTTCTTCTTCTTCTACCAGTGTTATATGGATTTGTTGTAGGTCCCTGAACTACATAGTCTCATTTCCTTGGTCACCCAGTGTCAGGTATAGGTCCCAGCTCATGAAATAGGCCTTAAATCAAATCAATTACCTATTGGTTACTCCCACAAGCTTTGTGCCTCCATTGCCCTAGCATATCTTTCAGGCAGGATAGCATTAAAGATTGTGACTAGGTTTGTGTTTGTTTCTCTTTTGATAGTGAGCAGAGTACCTTCCTGTAATAGAGATACTGAAACATAGGGATGAAGACAGTATGAAGGCACCACCACCTCAACATCTTCCTATTCAGTGTGTTGTATAGGTGTTGTATTCAGCTAAAACAGCCTATAGTTTGGCAAGAGCCTGGGTTGCTTGGGGATTGCTTGGGCCAACAACTCAATTGGATATAACACAGACCCAGTACTGGAAAATTCATTTGGTTGTAAGAGATGGCCAGTTGTGATTCTGTCTCCTCCATTTTTTGGTGTAAATAATGTTTTTATTTCCTCAGAGGAGGGAATGAGACGAGAGTTGCTTCCAAGCCTTTTTAGCTCTTTCATAATTCTTGGTGATTGGTTCAACACCAGTGTTCTGGCCTAAACCCCTCTGCATGCTGATTGATTCAAATTGGCTTCTCTTGACTTCCAGCTGAGTTTCTCTGCCTGGCCTCGAACTAATTCTAGCAATATGTTTTACCTGGAGACGACAGGAGCTCCACAAGGACCACATATATCTGGGCACAGGGGTCTTTTATGAGACTGTATCTTCACTCCCCATATTCGCACCCACTAATGCCTCTCCCTTCACATTCCCACTTTATCCTTCCATGCCATAATCTCTCATTTATCCATAAATCGATTTTATTTCCCTTTCCTAATGAGATCTATCAGATGGACCATTACTGCTTTTCTAGGTGAAGCCTACTTGATTATGTTGGATTATCTTTTTGATGTGTGCTTGGATAAGATTTGTAAGTATTTTGTTGAGAATTTTTGCATCTGTCTTCATAAGAGAAATGGGTGTGTAATTCTCTTTCTTTCTTAGGTCTTTATGGATTTTGGTATCAGGGTAACTGTGACCTTGTAAAACAAATTCAGCAATGTTCCTTCTGCTTCTATTTTGTGGGATAATTTGAGGAGTAATGTCATTAACTCATCTTTGAAAATCTTTGAAAGAATTCTGTGTTAAGTTGATTTGGCCCTGAGGTTTTGGGAGTTTTTGTTGTTGTTACTGATTTTTGCTTTTTTGGGGGGGGATTGAGCTGGTGGTGGTAATGGTGTTTTTGTTTTGGCTGGGAGAATTTTAATAAATGCTGCTCTTTCACTAGGGGTTATAGGTATGTTTACATTGCTTATCTGTTCTTGATTTAATTTGAGTAAGTGGTACTTATCAAGAAAATTATCTGTTTCTTTTAGATTTTTTAATTTGGTGGAATACACATTTCTAAATTCTCTGGATTTTCTTGATGTCTTTTATTATGCCCCCTTTTCATTTATAATTTTGTTAATTTTTCTTTTTTTTCTTTTTATGCCCTATAGTCAATTTGGATAAGGGTTTGGCAATTATATTTTCTCAAAGAAGCAACTCTATTTCATTGATTCTTTGTTTTATGCTTGTTTCTGTTTTACTGATTTTTAAATCAGTGTTTGATTATTTCTTGCTCTATACTCCTTTCCAGTGTGATTTCTTCTTTTTTTTTTTCTTGATGTTTTAGGTGTGGTTTAGGTTACTTGTATGAGATCTCTCCATTTTTTTTAAATGTAGCTACTTAGTGCTATGAACTTGCCTTCTAGAACTACTTTCGTTGTGTCCCATAAGTCTGAGTGTGTTCTTTCTTAATTTTACTTCAATTCTAGAAAGTCTTCAATTTCTTTCTTATTTCTGTCTTGACCCATTTTTCATTCATTGCATTTCCATGAGTTTTTAAACTTTCTGTAATTTCTGTTGTTGATATCCAGTTTTTATTCATGGTGAAAATATAGGATGCAGAGTGTTATTTCAATCTTCTTGTATCTGTTGAGACTTGCTTTGCGTCCAAGTATATGGGTGATTTTGGAAAAAGTTCCATGAGGTGCTAAGAAGAAAATAAATTCTTTTGCGCTTGAGTAAAATGTACTGCAAATAACTGTTAGGTCCATTTTGTTTACAGCATTAGGTAGCTCCAGGATTTTTAAACTTTCTTTTCTTTTCTTTTTTTCTGGGTGACTTGTCTGTTGGTCTCAGTGAGGTATTGAAGTTTCCCACTATCAGTGTATGAGTGTCAGTGTGTGATTTAAGCTATTAGTGACATTTCTATTATGAACTTATATGCCCTTGTGTTTGGAACTTAGGTGTTAAGAATTTCAATGTTCTCTTGATAGGTTTAACTTTTGATGAGTAACTTTCCTGTCTATTCTGATTAATTTTAGTTTGAAGTCCATTGTTAAAGGAGCGACACAAACTTGCTTCCTAAGTCCATTTGCTTAGAATATCTTTTTCCATTCTGAGATAATGCCTATCCTTGATATTAAGGTGTGTTTCTGGGTGCAAGAGAAGGATGGATCCTGTTTTCAAATATATTTTGTTAGTCTGTGCATTTTTATTGGGGAATTGAGACCATTGATGTTGATAGATATCAATTATCAGTGTTTGTTGGTTCTTATTATTTTGTTGTTGTGGTGTGTGGAAAGGTGTTTCTTGTGTGTGTGTTTGTGTGTGTGTGTGTGTGTATGTTTGTGTAATTTTTTTGCCTGATGTAACTCTTTCTTACTTTGTATATTTAATGTCTATGATTCTCTCTTCCATCGTTTACACTCTGTTGGTGAGGCTTGCCTTTGAGGTTTCTGTTCAAGTTCCTAGATATTTAGTTGACAGATTTCCTTCAGTTTGAGTTTTCTTTATTGATTCTATTTTCACTTTCAGATCTTGAACTGTTTCATTCTTTTCCTTCTATTGTTTCTTTGTGTTTTTATAGATTTCTTTATGAAATTTATTCATTTTTTCTTTAAAGTCCTCTATCATATTCATAAAGGCTATTTGAGGGTCTTTCTCTTGTGCTTTGGTTATGCTGAAATTCTCAGGGCCTGATGTGGTAGTATTGTTGGCTCTAGTAGAGACATGTTGTCTTAGATATTGTGTTTTTGTGCCAGCTCCTGGGTTTTGGAAGATTATAATACTGGGTGTTGATATCTGGTCTTGTCTTTGTTAGTTGGTTGATTGTTTTTTGTCTGTTTTGTTTTGTTTTCCCATAAGTTTCTGGTGCCTCCTCTGGTTCTTAGCAAAGTGCGCTGGCTGTGTTTTCCCTAGCAGGAAATTCTTCTGGGACTATGGTAGGTTTGATCATTACTAGTTCCTGGTAAAATGTCTGCCTAAGTATTAAAAACATATATTTAGGAATTGGAATTGGCTAAGAAGGGAGCTTGAGGGGACCCAAAGAAAAAAAGAAATTGGAGCATTCAACCAGGATCTGCTTAGCCCCCTGGAAATGTGAGCAAAGAGAGAGAGAAAGAGAAAAAAAAAAAACATGCCACAGTAGGTAGTCTGCTACAGAGAAGTGAAGAATACTGAAAGCCTGGGAGCCTGGGTTTGTAGAAATGGAAGGTGAAAATCTGCAGTTAAACTATCTGGTTCTCTGTGCAGAGTGCCCTGTGGTTTCTCAGGGAGTGACTGTTGGCTTTGGGAGCTGAGAAAAACCAAGTTAGAAGACACAGAGCTGTGTGATATACTAGAGATGAGGGCAGGGCAGGAAGAGAAGGTGCCTCAGGTGAAAGCCTGGATGAGACCGAGGAATAGTATTTGGATGAGAGGAGGAAAACATGAATATCTACATTCAGCTTACTTGGTTGTTCTGTTGTTTCCCAGGGAATTTTGTCTTTATTGGTCTGGTCTTGTCTTGTCTTTGAAGAAGAAATTTAGTATTTTCCTTCTTCTTTCATCTTATATATTTCTTATCTATCTATCTTATATTCTTCAGCCCCATATTATTTCTCAATTGTAAATTTTTCTTGTTTCTATTTCTGAATTTTAGGTTGATAAATGCATTCCTTCCAAAGAAGCATTGTGAAATAAATTCATATTTTTTTAAATATGACTCTCTGTAGAAAATACTGCCACTTATTAAATTTCCATTAATAGATAGATCTTCTATTTGTTTCTCTTTCCCAATAGCTCAGAGACACTGGGGAATGATCTCTAGGTCTCTGAATTTTTAATTGATGTCCTTATGTTCCACTAATTTGCATGACCAGATCATGCTTCCTTATGTTCCTCTAATTTGTTGCAGCAACATTTGGTAAATGTTTTAGAAGTTTTTGTAAATTCTGTGGAATGGTGCCCATGCAATTATGTAACCATATTCCTGAAATCATTGTATAATATGCTCTTTTATATCTTACTTTCCATCATCTAATAGCTGCTGCAATGGTATGACCTATTTTGTAGCCACTTTTTCAGTATAGTATGCACAGAAATTTTATATCGCCAGCATAATAATGAGTGAATATACTTCCCAGAGATAGAGTCACCGCAGCTAGGCTCATAAAATGTGATCTATGAAGCTTGAGTGATAATTTACTAATTTCGTAGGAAACCTTAAGTATCACATAGATCAGAATCCTGGCATTAGTTTCATCATTTCATTCTATGATTAATGCTGTATATACAGTAGAGAATAATCAGAGGCTATAGAGAAATTATTTACACAGGAACTGAAAAATGGGGAGTTTCTTGAACAGGATATCTGCTCTCTACGAAGACTTTCCAAGACATCCACATTTGGTCAAAGTCACCTCAAACAAAGGATCAGAGTAGCAGAAAGCAGGAAAATTAGGAGACCCATAGGACAGAAGATTCTTCAGTTTCTCAATCTGCTGACTACAGTTTTCTCTCCTGTGATGTGTTTTAATGAGCACAGCAACGGTGATTCCCTCTCTTCTCTCTCTGTCCTTCTCCCTCTCCTTCTCTAACTTGCCTGAAATTAGCCATTTTTCATAGATCTATATTTTCTCTACTTAGATTGAAATATTCAGTACATTCGATTAAGTCCACTTACTACAACTTTACATTTTTCTACTCTGTTCTGACTTACTCAATTGTATAAGTTTAACTGTGTTAACTATAATTTTGTGTTCTTCAAGCCAATTCCTGGGTGAAACTAAATATGAGAGTAAAATACTAGTTTTCTCATGATTAATGTTCTATATTATAAGGAAAAATTATTACCTACACAAACATATTTTGACACATACGAATAACTCAAGCAATGGATTTGAAAATAAATCTACTTTGGTTTTAGTTAAGCACTCAAGTCCTAGGGTCCTTATTGGTTCCTGGACCTGATATTATTCCTAGGGAAGTAACTTAAAGATTTCTGAATCTGGAAGAAATACCTGTGTAGGCCTGTCTCAGTTAGGGCTTTTATTCCTGTGAAGTGACACCATGACTAAGTCAAATCTTATAAAGGGAAAAAACTTAATTGGGGCTGATTTACATTTAAGAGATTTATTCCATTATTTTTCAGGGTGAAAATCATGGCAGACATGGTCCTGGGGAGGTAGTTGGGGGTTCTACATCTGGAACTTGCAGGCAGCTGGAAGAGAACCATGTGGTCTGGCTTGAGCTACTGAAACCTTAAAGCCCACCTCCAGTGATCTACTTCCTCCCACGAGGACACATCTACTCCAACGAAGACACACCTCTAATAATGCCACTTCTAATGAACTTATGGGTGTCATTTTCATTCAAACCACTATAAGATCCTGCTGAATTCATAGTTACATTCCAGCCTTTGCAAACAAACCCTTCCATGTCTGAGCCTTGTATCCAGCTGTCTGGAAGTAAGGGCTAGAATATGCCTATTCTGAGGTAATTGTTAGAAAACTCACTTTGTACTTTCTGAAAACTGGCTAAGAAAATACATAGTTTTGTCCTTCTTTACCCCTTCTATGTTCCTGCAATGAAGCTAATGCTATTTATAAAACAAATAAAGGAAGTTCAGATTAATGATATTTTGAATCTTAAAGTACACACAAACCAAGGGTCCAGGTGGTTTTGTGTCAACCTTTGGATTGACAGTTTACTCTCTAGTCTAGTGAAGATGTTAAATTATTTGTTTAAAGCTGCCTTGTAGGCCAGTGCACACATTTTTTTTCTGAGCTTGAGCAGTAGAAAGCTTTTCCCATTCCATTTAAAACACAAAAATGCTTCAGAGACCACACAGGCCTAAAGGATACACTTCTCCTTCCCAAAGACATCTCCTAAGGCAGACAATGTAATTAAATCTTTAGGGATAAAGCAAAGAGGGAAAACTCCTGGGACCACTTCCACTCAGACATCCAGCTTTTGTGCAAAAGGTGAGCTGCGCTCAGCTAGAAGTCTCAATTACTCTTGCCTTTCCCCTTGTTGCCTACATGGGTCACGCAGCTGGTAACCAAATCTTCCCAGAATCCTTATGTAACAGAGAAGATAAAGTACAAGCGACTTCAATTCTTTTTAATGAGAAAGCTTTTTCAAACTTGACAAAACAGTACTGTCTGACCACTTGATATTCGTCTTTATGAAGTAAATTTATTCCCAATCAATTCCTTCTGTTCACAGGTAGATTTAGCTTTTCATTAAGATTTGTTAGGATAGTGATATTCTGTGTTTGCTGAGTCTCTCAGTCAGACACTGAATTTATTGCTCCCTTTCATCTTCCTTCAAGGCTGCTCAGCTTCAGCAAACAAATTTTAAAAAGTCATTTTTTTTTTCCTAGAAGAATGATGTTGATTCCCTGTTAGAATTCTGATTACATAGCACACCCTTTAAATGTAAATTTTAGAAGTACATACAGTTGCCAAAATGTCTCTTTCTCATTTAATCTGATTAAAGCACCCTTAAAAAAAATTAATTCTTTCCCCTCAGATCTCTTTGACATTCAGAGAACTACCCTTCAATGGGTCAAGTATTTGAATGCATGTTTTGCAGAACAGCTTTATCTGGAGAACATGGAAATTTTTTACTGTCTGCTACCCTCTGGAACATTCTATAAAACATGGAGAGATATGAAAATTGAATCACATTAGTATATTTTCCTTATGAAGGCAAAGACAGTTGTTTATTGTCAACCTCAATTAGGCATATAATAGTTTGTTTAATTCCCTAAAACAAAACTGTTTTGTTCCTACTATTCAGTTCTCTTTTGCCAATGTGTTTTTATTATCAAATTACAACTGGTACAGCTAGGATGGTTATCTTCCACATAGATCAGCAGCCACAAATGCACCCCCTTGCCACAGTGCCTACCTGCGGCACACTTTAGGACTTATGGATAAAAACTGGATTAAATCGCTTTCAGGTCAATAGGGATTTGCTGTTGAAAACAAACTCCAGACATGTCCCAGTTCTCACTAGTTAAAATTCTTGGTCTTGATAGTACTCGATGCAACTACAGGGGAAAACTAAGGCTAAAAACAAAGTAGCAACAATTCAGTTGTAACTTTTAGCGTTGAACAAGACGACCATTCTAATGATAAGCCTTGAGAGAAGAAGAAGAAGAAGAAGAAGAAGAAGAAGAAGAGGAGGAGGAGGAGGAGGAGGAGGAGGAGGAGGAGGTGGAGGAGGAGGAGGATGAGGAGAGAGCAGCACAGGACATCTAGGAAGGGGAGGTGCAGTGGGCAGTAGAGATACTCTCAAAGCCTCATTTGAGGACAGCACTGCTTCAACGGCACCTCCGTTGATGCTAAGACAGCTGTTTGTGGACTCAGGAGGCTGTGTCTTTTAGGCTCCTTGAAATCTGTGAGATAGCACTGTCAGCAGCGGATGAGATGAAGAGTTACAACTGCTGTCAGGAGCGTATTAATGCCTCTGCAGTCTATAGTGTCTTATGCGTTTCCACGGTGTTTCCTCATAAATTCTGACTTAAGACATAAGAGGATAAGTAGTCTTCTGGGATGAAGGAGATAAGGCCCTTACAATAGAAGGAAAAGGGAGCAAGGTACAAAGAATGAGCTACCTACAGTCATTATTACAGTCTGTCTGGATGAGACCCAATATGGATATAGATACCTAATCGAAAAGTGCAAGTCACCCAGGAAGGTGTTGCCCTGATGATTGTATGTTACATATCATTTCTGCCTCCATCACCAGATATAAATGCCATCTACTTATATAGTACTGAAAATCAACAGTATCTCTACCTAGCCAAGTTTTCTATAGAGTACGATCACCTCCAGTAAAGCACTACTAGACTAAAGCAACATCTTGTTTCATTTTTTAAATATATTTACACAATTTACACATTTGCTGTCTTTATTCATATAGAGGAACCAGTTTTAAATATTTCTTTTTGTTATAATAAATGAAGTGTGCTAAATAACTTAGAAATAATTCCAAAAGGTAAGAATTTATTGTTGCAAATAAGAATGCTTTGGTTGAAAGACATAGAGAAACAATCTTTATATTACCAGGAAAGTCTTTCCTTATAGGCTAGTTTTTAAATGCTAGAAGGAGCTATGGAGTCCACTAAAGGAGAAAAGCCATCATTGCCTTCCTCAGGTATTATCATACATGTTTCTTTTTTCATTTTTTATTAATTAATAAAATTTATTAATTAATTTACATCTTGATCATAGGCTCCTTCTCTCTTCCAAGTCCGACCCTCCTTCCTGCATACTGCACCCCTATTCTTCAGAACAGGTGAGCCCCCTACCCAGAAGCACTAGCTCATCTATTCAAATGAGGACTAAGTTCATCTTCCTACCCTGTGACCTGGTAGGGCAGTCCCATCATGGGGAAGTGACCAAAAAGCAGGCAACACAGTCTGTGTCAGAGATATCCACCCCACTCCCCTAACTAGTGGGCCAACATGAAGCCTAAGATGCCCATCAGCTACTTATAAGTAGAGGACTTAGGTCCAGATCATGGTTTGTCCTTGGTTGGTGCTTCAGACTCCATAAGACCCTCTGGGCTCTGGTTGACTGGCTCTGATGGTCTTCTTGTGGAGCTTTTGTCACTTGTAGGTCCATTTATCTTCCCCCCTCTTTTCCAGTAGACTGCCTATGCTTCACCCAATATTTGGCTGCGAGTCTCAGTATCTGTTTCGAGCCATTGCTGGGTGGAGCCTCTAAGAAGACAACTCTGGTAGAATCCTGTCTGCGAGCATATCAGAGTATTGTTAACAATGATAGGGGTTGGCTTTCTGCCATGGCATGGGTCTTAGGTTTGGGCCTGGCATTCATTGGGCATTCCCTCAATCTTTGTTCTACCTGTTCTATTTTTGTCCATGGAGGTCTTGTAGGTAGGGTAAGTATTGAACTGAGGTTTTTGTGGGTGGGTTGATGATCTCTGACTGCTAGGAGTCTTGTCTAGATAAGGAGTGTCTCCAGGGCCCCTGCTAGTAGAAGTTTTAGCTGGAGTGCCCCTCATATCCACCCAGAATCCTTTTCTGATTTAGGTCTGCAGCTTTTCAGAGAGATGCTCCCATCCACCATTTCTCTTTTCTCTGCAGACCTTCTGTCCTCCTGACCCTACTCTCCACAGGTTTGATCTCCACTTTTATTTCTCTCTGTGCTTCCTTTTCTACCTTGTTCCTACTCTTCACCCACTACCTCTGTCTATTCTCTTTCCCGTTGAGTGAGATTTATGGATCCTCCCTTGAGTCCATCTTGTTACTTATTTTCTTGGGGTTTGTGCATTGTAGTATGTCTATCCTGTACTATATGACAGAAAGCTACGTATAAGTGAGTACATTCAATGTAGGTTGTTCTGGGTCTGTGTTACCTCACTCAGGTTGATATTTTCTAGTTCTATCCATTTGCCTGAAAATTTTATGATTTCCTTATTTTTAATGGCTGAATAGTATTCCATTGTGTAAATGTACCATAATTTCTGTATCTATTCTTTGGTTGAAGGACATCTAGGTTGTTTCCAGTTTCTGGCTATTATAAATAAAGCTGATATGAATATGGTTGTGCAAATGTCCATTATTGTATGGGGGAACATATTTCTGGTGTATGCCCAGGAGTGGTATAGGTGGGTCTTGAGGTATGGCTATTCCAAATTTTATGAGAAATCAACAGATTTGTTTCTAAAGTGGTTGTACAAGTTTGCATTCACATAGGCAATGGAGGAGTGGTCCTCTTTCTCCACATCCGTGCCAGCATGTGTTGTCACTTAAGATTTTAGTCATAGCCATTCTGACAGATGTAAGATGGACTATCAGAGTTATTTTGGTTTGCATTTCCCTGATGACTAAGGACATTGAGAATTTTTTAAAATGCTTCTCCTCCATTTGAGATTCCTCTGTTGAGATTTCTCTGTTTTGCTCTGTTACCTTTTTTTTAATGGATTATTTGGTTTGTTAGTGTTTAATTTCTTGAGTTCTTTATATATTCTGGATTTTAGCTCTTTGTCAGATGTAGGATTGGTGAAAAACTTTTCCTAATTTCTAGACTGCCATTTCATTCTATTGATAGTGTTTTTTGTTTTACAGAAGCTTTTCAGTTTCAAGGGGTTCCATTAATTAAATTTAGATCTTAGAGCCTGAGCTGTTGGTGTTCTGTTCAGGAAGTTGTCTCCTGTGCCAATGTGTTCATGATTCTTAGCCCCTTTCTCCTCCAGCAGATTTAGTGTATCTTGTTTTATGTTGAAGTTTTGATCCACTTGGACTTGAGTTTTGTGCAGGGCAATTATGGATCTATTTGCATTTTTCTACATGTAGACCAGTTAGACTAGCACCATTTGCTGAAGATGCTACCATATTTCCATTATATGGCTTTGGCTCCCTTGTCAAAAATCAGGTGTGCATAGGTGCATGGGACTATTTCTGGATCTTTGATTTTATTTGATTGATCAACCATTCTATTTCTATGTCAGTACCATGCAGTTTTTATTACTATTGCTTTGTAATATAGCTTCAGGTCAGATAAGGAGATACTTCCACAAGTTCTATTATTGTATAGGATAGTTTTAGCTCTTCTGGATTTTTTTTTTCCATATGAAGCTTAGAGTTCTTCTTTCAATGTCTGTGAAAAATTGTGTTGGTATTTTGATGGGGATTACACTGAATCTGTTTTGCCTTTGATAAGATGACCATTTTTATTATGTTAATCTTATTAATACATGACAAGGGAGATCTTTCCATCTTCTGTTACCTTCTTCATTTTTTTTCTCCAGGGACTTGACGTTCTTGTTATACAGGTGTTTGACTTATTTACTTAGAGTTACCCTTAGATATTTTATATTATTTGTGGCTATTGTGAAGGGTGTAGTTTCCTTACTTTCATTTTCAGCCTGTTTGTCCTTTGTATACAGGAGGGTTACTGTTTGTTTGTTTGTTTGTTTTGTTTTTGTTTGTTTTTTAGTTAATCTTCTTTCCAGCCACTTTGCTCAAGGAGTTTATCAGATGCAGAAGTTCTCTGGTAGAAATTTTAGGCTCACTTATGTATAGTATCATATCATCAGCAAATAACGATACTTTAACTTCTTCCTTTCCAATTTGCATCCCTTTGAGCTTCTTTAGTTGTCTTATTGCTCTGGCTAGAACTTCTAGTACTATATTGAAGAAATATGGAGAGAGTGGGCAACCTTGTCTTGTCCCTGATTTTAGTAGGATTGCTTTCAGTTTCTCTCCATTCAGTTTGATGTTGGCTATAGGCTTGCTGTATATTGCCTTTATTATGTTTAGGTATGGGCCTTATATATCTGATTTCTCCAACACATACTTCATGAAGGGAAGGGAAAGGTGTTTTCTGTATCTAATGAGATGATCCTTAGCTTGTTTAAATGGTGGGTTAAATTGATGGATTATTGTATGTAGAACCATCCCTGCATCCCTAGGATGAAGCCTACTTGATCATAATGGATGATTCAATTATTGTGTTCTTGAATTCTGTTTGCTATTATTATATTGAATATTTTTGCATCAATGTTTGTAATGGAGATTGGTCTGATTTTTTCTATGTGGTTTAGGTATCAGGGTAATGGTAGCTTCATAGAATGAGTTTGGTAATATTCCTTCTGTTTCTATTTTGTGGAATAGTTTGAGGACTTTTGGTGTTAGCTCTTCTTTGAATGTCTGGTAGAAGTCTGTGCTTAAGCCATCTAGGCCTAGGCTTTTTCTTTTTTTGGAGGGAGTAGGGGGAAGACATTTGATGATTGCTTCTATTTCCTTAGGGGTTATAGGGCTGTTTAAACTTTTTACCTGCTCCTGATTTAACGTTGGTTGGTGAAAACTAGCAGAAAATTGTCCATTTCCGATAGATTTTCCAATTTTGTGAATTACAGGCTTTTAAAATAAAATCTAATGATTCTCTGGATTTCTTCAGTGTCTGTTGTTATGTCCCCCTTTCCATTTTCTGATTTTTTTTAACTTTTTTTATTTTTTATTAATTACACTTTATTCATTTTGCATCCTCCCATAAACCCCTCCCTCCTCCCCTCCCGATCCCACCCTCCCTCCCCTTTCTGCATGCATGCCCCTCCCCAAGTCCACTGATAGGGGAGGTTCTCCTCTCCTTTCTGATCTTAGTCTATCAGTTCTCTTCAAAAGTGGCTGCATTGCCCTCTTCTGTGGCCTGGTAGGGCTGCTCCCCCCTCAGGGGGAGGTGATCAAAGAGCAGGCCAATCAGATTATGCCAGAGGCAGTCCCTCTTCCCATTACTATGTAACCCACTTGGACACTGACCTGCCATGGGCTATATCTGTGCAGGGGTTCTAGGTTATCTCCATGCATGGTACTTGGTTGGAGTATGAGTCTCTGGGAAGTTCCCTGTGTTCAAATTTTCTTGTTCTGTTGCTCTCCTTGTGGAGTTCCTGTCCTCTCCAGCTCTTACTATTTCCCACTTCTTACATAAAATTCCTTTCACTCTGCCCAACAGTTGGCCATCAGGCTCAGCATCTGCTTTGATAGTCAGCAGGGCAGAGGCTTTCAGAGGCCCTCTGTGGTAGGTTCCTATAGGACAAACCCACTAAAATCTATGCATCTAAAGAAACCAAGCAAGAGAGAGAACCCTAACTAAAATGTTCAATCCCCACCTGAAAGGCAAAGAGGATGGACATCAGAAGAAGAAGAAGAAGAAAACAGGAAACAACCTAGAAACCTGCTACAGAGGGCCTCTGAAAGCCAGAAGAAGAAAACAGGAAACAAACTAGGAACCATTTCTGATATTTTTAATTTGGGTCCTGCCTCTCTGTCTTTTAGTTAGTTTGGCTAAGAATTTGTCTATCTTGTTTATTTTCTCAAAGAACAAACTCTTGGTTTCATTGATTCTTTGTACTGCTCTTTTTGTTTCTAATTTATTGATTTCAGCCCAGAGTTTATTTCCTACTCTCTATTCCTCTTGGATGTATTTGCTTTTTTTTTTTCTAAAGCTTTCTGGTGCTCTGTTAAGTTGATAATATGATAGCTCTTCAATTTCTTAATTTTTTGGTTGGTATAATTATATATTTATGCATTTATATATGTCAACAAAAATAAAATATAATAAAAATGTAATAACATAATATAGTTACTTATAATATTATAATAATATATTATATTATATTATATATTATTATATATTATTACATAATAATATAATATATTTTAATATATTATGAAAATATAATAATAAAATATTATAATAAAAAGAGACAGCTAACTTGACAAAGAGTGGAAGAACATAATTGTAGGTAGGAAAAGAACAGAGATAAATGGTATAATTGGAATTTTTAAATTTTATTTTATTTATATATTTCTTTATTACAGTTTATTCACTTTGTATTCTCTCTGCAGCCAGACTTTACCCACCAGGGATCTAAGGAGAGACTGAGACTCATAGCCAAACTCTAGGCAGAGTGTTAGAATCCTTATGGAAGAAGAGGGAGATAGAAAGTCCTGGAGGGAACAGGAACTCCACAAGGAGAACAACAGAACCAAAATACCTAGGCCAAGGGAGGCCTGCAGAGACCAATACTCCAACTAAGTACCATGCATGGAGAGAAGCTAGAACCACTGTTTAGAGGAAGCCCATTGACTGCTCAGTTTCCAGGTGGGTTCCCTAGTAAGGGGTACATTGGCTGTCTCTGACATGAACTCAGTGGCTGGCTTTTTGATCACCTGCCCCTGGGGCATGCAGCCTAGACAGGCCACAGAAAAAGATGATGCAGCCAGCCTTGGGGAGTGATCAATTTCTTTATTAAGGTATATAGTGCTATGAACTTTCCTCTTAGCACTACTTTCATGGTTTCCCATAAATTTGGGTTAGTTGTGCCCTCATTTTCATTGGATTCTAGAAAGCCTTTAATTTGGTTCTTTATTTCTTCCCTCACCCCATTATTATTGATTCCAGTGTGTGGGGTTTGTGTTGTTTCTGTTGTTGTTGAGGTTTAGTTTTAAGTCATGATAGTCTCTAATGCACAATTCAATTTTCATGTAGTGGTTGAAATTTGTTTTGTGACTGATTACATGGTCAATTTTGGAGAAGGTTCCTTGTGGTTCTGAGAAAAAAAATATTCTTTTTGTTTGGGTTAAAAGTTCTGTAGACATCTATTATGTCCATTTGATACATGACCTGTTAGCTTCATGATTTCTTCATATAGCTTCTGACTTGATGACCTCTTTATTGCTGAGAATGGGGTGTTGAAGTCTCTCACTATTAATGTGTTGGAATCAGTGTGTGACTTAAGCTTTAATAATGTTTCTTTTCTGAATGCAGCTGCCCTTGTGTCTGGGACATAGATGTTAAAGATTGTGATGTCCTCTTATTGGATTTTTCTTTTGATGACAATGAAATGTCCTTTTCCATCTCTTTTGATTATTTTTGATTTAAAGTCTACTTTATTAGACATTTTCTTTTTTAATCATTTTTATTTTTATTAATTACAGTTTATTCACTTTGTATCTGCCCTGTACCTCCTTCCACCCTCCCTCTTCCCCACCCACGCCCCTTTCCCAGTCCACTGAAAAGGGATGTCTTCCTCTCCTTCCCTCTGACCCTAGTCTATCAGGTCTCATCAGGAGTGGCTGCATTGTCTTCTTCTGTGGCCTGGTAAGGCTGCTCCCCAATCAGGGGGAGTGATCAAAGAGCAGGCCAATCACTTCATGTCAGAGACAGTCCTTGTTGCCATTACTACGGAACCCACTTGGACACTGAACTGCCGTGGGCTACCTCTGTGCAAGGGTTTCACACCATCTCCGTGAGTAGTCCTTGGCTGCATTGTTTTTTGCTGGTGGATTCATGATGTCCTGATTTTTGTTGATTGTGTTCTTATGTTAGCCTTTAGCCATCTGTTTGTCCATAGTTTTGGCTCTTTGTTCCTGGAACCTGCTGGGTTTCTCGGTTCTTTATGATCAGGTGAGGACCTGCTGGTCTCCTTAACTAGAAGAACTTCACTGTAGACTGCATCTGCCTGTCTCTGGAGTCTAGAGTAGTCTTCAGGATGGCGAGATAGGTCCACACTGAAGTGGGTATTTCAGAAAGCAGTGATGCAGGCACAGGTGCCTCGAAGGGCAGTGTTGAGAGTGCGGGTATCTTGAAGGGCAGAAGCGTGGGCATCAGAGGAGGTGCCTCCAAAGGCAGGCATCTGGGCACGAGTGTATGCAGGTGCAGGTGTTTCAGAAGGCAGATCTTTGGTGTCTCAGGAGGTAGTCTGGGGGAACTGGAGTTTCTGCTGGTAGCAGTGGGGACTCAGACTCCTCAAGTACCAGCCATAGGGGCATGGGTTTCAGGTGGAAGTCTGGGGGGCGTGAGTTTCTGTAATGGCAGCCACCTGGGTTGGTGACTCAGAAAACAACTGAGCTGTGCCTTACACAGGCCTAGCAGAAGCTGAGTTCTTGAAACTCAGATTCATCTGGGCTCTGCCATCTTAGATTTGGCATTCTGAATGATTTTTATTATCCACCTGGTCCCCACAGGGACATCAATAGAACTGTGGTTTGAAAGTTAGGATGGTGTCCCTGGAATCCAGATTCTGACTTTAAGGGTCTAGGGAACTGGAGAATGTGACTCATAGTTTGTGACTCCTAGACAGATGGCCACTGGGGGCCTGGATCTATTCATCCCTAACTCCCAGGATGTCCCTTCCAGACTGGGAAGCACCAAAGTCAGTTTTTCAGATCCCGCCTCCTGTGTACTCATCTGTATCACAGTCTCTGACCTGCCATTTATATAGGATACACACTGCTCACTGCATTCTTGGAGTGTTTCAATACCAATCTGCCAGTCAAGATGTGCCTTTTGATGCAATAGTGGCAAGACTGTTTATGGGGACAACCAGCTTCTTTCCTTATTGGATCTGAGGCTTGATTCTCAGGAAAGAATACATGCCTGATACTGTAAACATGGTCAAATTCCATGTTAGGGAGATCACAGGCCTTAAGGAGGAACTTACTCCTGTCTTTGTTGCTGTTTAGTTGAGTTGCTCTGTTAAATGGTAATGTTATCAAACTGCTTTCTAAATACGTAAATTTATGTTCATAGTTGTGTTGTGGCCTAACCCTTGGTCAGAAAACTTACTTTTTGCAATGGGTGGTATTTAGTACAGAGACTGATAATTATTCAAAATAATAACTAAAAAAAAAAAAAAAACCAACTATGAATGCTCAGTAATCAGTGGGACTTATATGTTATTCTAATGCCGATCCACGGCATAGATAGTATGACAGAAGAAGGGGCAGACAGAGCATGTAAAAACCACTATAAAAGGAAGAGGGATGTGAAATGCTGTCCTCTGGGCACTCATGAACTCAGAGCAACGGTGGTTACTTGCACAAGATCACAAAATAAAAACACTTAAAAAAAAATCCAGCACAAACGGAGGAGGAGCTCTCCAGGCCCCTTTCTATTGGAAGCTGTGACTGCTGAGCTAGGATCAGTTTTCTCTGGGGGTTTGACCATTGACAGGCTGTCCACCCAAAAGTGGATAAACCACCCTGCACACATAAGTAGCACCACTTAAATGCAGTGGGTTAAAAAAAAAAAGTTAAATTAAAACTACAAAGGAAGGCATAAAGTGAGGAGTGAGATAGTTGGGAGCTTCCTGGGAGAAGCTGGAAGAGACAGTGGGGGATGATAATGAGGGAGGTTCAGATATGCCGCAGACATGTATGCAGTTTTCAAAGAAAAGATAAATACCTTATCAAACAGCCTTTCTCTACTCCTGGGGAGATGTTGTAAACAGTAAGAGTCCTTGCTAAGCAAGGCCAGGGGTCTGAATGTAAATTCCCAAAATGCATATCCAAGGCCTGGCATGGGTGATGGATACCTCAACTCCAGTCACGTCACGTGGGAGACAGAGACAGGAGGGTGACGGGGACTTGCCTCCTGCTAGCCTTATCCCAGGTTCAGCGAATGACTTTGTCTCCGTGGAATAAGGCAAAACTGATAGATCAGAACGCTTCTGTCAGAATAAGCACACAGGTGTAAATTCACAAATACACACATGTGCTAACATCACACACACACACACACACACACACACACACACACACACATACACACATATACAGCCACTAAATTAGCTTTTTGTATTTGCATTCAAACAGTAGAATTGAGCAGAATGAAAATTTTACTTAAATATGCAGATTTCTGAAATATTTGGGAAAACTCAGGCATTTTAGAGAATTGATAACTATATTTATAAAGTTATAAAACTAATTGTATGCTTCTAGCATAGCATGGTTTTCAAAGGAACATCTATCTTTCCTCTTTTATCTTAGGCTTATAATAACCATTGTGCCCTACATATAATCTTTATTATATAAAAGAGAGTCTAAGTAACTTGCCTAAAAAACATACAGCAGCATTCAGGATGAGGAAATCAAACTATATATTTGTCTTTAATCCCAGGTAGTTTACAGTAGATGTAATGTCTCTACTAAGGAAGTTTAAGCTTTGAGCAAAACTTTATTGTTAGTAGGATAAAGAAAGAAGAAGCCCAGTGTTCCCTGTACTCAAAGACTTGTGTGAATAACTTTGCTGTTTTTGTTCTTAAAATAGTGTACAAGTTTATTTTAAAGAATAGATTTGTTTTACATTTTGTCATTAGAAAGCTGATGTGAGTTCCCATGCTGTATCCTGACTGCCCTCAGAGCAAGTCATCATTTTTCTATTTGTTTTCATTCTTCCTGAGAGGAAATTAGGTAATCTTTTTGCCGGACATAGAGATATCATCAGCCAACATGAACCTCATTTAGCAATCTTATCTTACCTAGAACATGTGAGATTAGGAATGGGCAGATGAGGTGATGATAGGAGGACTATGAAGCAACGTACAATGGCAGACAACTCATTTACTATTAATTCAACCCATTCGCATTCTAACTTTAAGCATTCCCTAGGAGAGTGGGGAAAAAATGACTCTGAGTCCCTTCTCTGCTTCTGAGACCAGCATATCCTGGCCATTCATATCATTTTCTCCCACTTTTTATTATTTCATCTACAAGCAAACAATGAGAAAGCTGTGTAACTCAAACTCTTATTGTGTAGGCCGACAACAATGGTTAACTTGTAATCAACATTTGAAAGTGTCTAGTGTTATTAATTGTGCTTTGTAAATATACCTAACTCCACTACCAGACTGCTCCACTACCTACCACATATGAACGTAGTAATTTCTAATAATCTAGTTCTCTTTTCTAACTTGAATGATTATGTGTAGTATTTCTGCTAATTAATACCTGTGAATGTGAATGATTGCCTTGAGTCCTGCAGTCTTTATCAGTGAACTAGTTCCTATTGTGTGTTTTAAAATGCAAATGTTTTTATTAGAATAATTAGTGACATCTTTCAACTCACTTTTAGCTGGCCTCTGTCAGTGTTATGACCAACTTTAACTTTTAAAACATATGCAAAATAAGGCTGGAGGGATGCCTGAGTCAGTAGAAGTGTTTGCCTGTAACCGTGAGGCAACCCCGAGCGTCATGAGAAAAAGCCAGACATACTGGTGTATGCTTGTAATTCCAGCCACAGGGAGGTGGAAACCAGATCCCCGAGGAAGTGCTAATCAGCTGATGTATCCTGTCTGTGAGTTCCAGTTCTAGTTCCTGACTCAGAAAGCAAAGTAGAAAGCTCACAAAACCGAATACCTATGCTGTCTTCTGGGCCTGCCCAGAAGACACACATGTATGTACACCTGTCCACATGTGCAGAAGCACACAAGTACATATAGGTATACATACATACATGCGCACACACGAAAGAAACATAATTGGGGAGAAAAAAATCAAAATGTGTTTTTAAACACACAGTATCTTTACAGATAAAGCAAGGAATTTGAGCTTCATTACCTTAATGAAGACAGCGGAATTAATAGTAATGTATTAGCTGATGTTGATTGTCAACAAGGTTGCATTGAGGAGCACCTATTTGATTTTTAAAACACACTTTAGTTGTGTCTGTAAGACAGCACATAAAAGGATTAACTAGGGTTAAGATCCACCTTGAAGGTAGACAACACATCCCTAAAGGGTGAGGCCCAGACTGAAATTAAAGAGTGTGGTGGTTTGCGGAGAAATGGCCCCCATAGACTCCTGTGTTTGAATGCTTGGACCGTAACGAGTGGCACGACTAAGAAGTGTGGCCTTGTTGGAGTAGGTGTGGCCTTGTTGGAGGAAATATGTCACTGTAAAGACAGCCTTTCATGTTGACTATGTTCAAGCTATGTCTGGTGTGACGCTAGTCCCCTTCAGATGCCTGTGGATCAAGATTTGGAACTCTCAGCAGCTCTGGCACGATGCCTGGCTACTATAATCCACCAGGTTTCCCTGTATGACCTCCAAAACTCTAAGTCTGCCCTGTCTTAGTTAGGGTTTCCATTGTTGTGAAGAAATACCATGACCACTTATAAAAGAACTCTTATAAAAGAAACTATTTAATTGGGGCTGGTTTACAGTTTCAAACATTTAATCTATTATCATGGTGGGAAAAATGGCAGCATCCAGGCAGACACCATGCTGGAGAAGGCACTAAGAGTTCTACATCTTGATCTGCAGGCAACAAAAGACGACTACATGTCACACCCAGCATAGCTTGAGCATATACCAGACCTCAAAGCCCGCCTACACAGTGATGCACTTCCTCCAACAAGGCCACACCCCCTAATGGTGCCACTCCCTGTGGGTCAAGCATTCATCGGATGAATCTATGCGGGCCATACCTATTCAAACCACCACAAACCCCAATTAAAGATTTTCCTTTGTAAGAGTTGTGTTGGTCGTGGGTGTCTCCTCACAGCAATATAACCCTAAGTAAGACAAAGAGCTAAAAGGACAATGTCAGCTGATGCAGTCATTCAACTCCCTGTTTCCTGGCCACCAAGTTAGGAGCTTCTCTTCTTTACTATTCCTTCCCTGTCATAGTGAAAAGATACCCCTGCACCCAAATAAATCTCTTCTCACTTAAGTTATTCTTGACAAATATTTAGCAGAGAGATATCTTCTTGGATACAAAATAATCTTAGTTACAGAGGCAATGGAATCTGATAATTATGTGAATATCTGCTATATTCTCCTTTGTCTCAGATAGAAACAAACACACTGCACATCTTAGGAAAATAATATCTTAGTGCTATCATATAATATGCATTAGCGTTCTAACCAATGAATAAAACTTACTCCAAATCTCAGTGCTTGAAATCATAGACTTACCAGTCCATGCCTTAAGTGTTGGCTAGGAGGCAAGACACTGTATAACTGGACCCTTGAAGACTGCTCACAAGGTTGGCATCTGTATGCTGGCTGGGTTGCAGACTCCTTGACTCTTTATGGGATAAGAGAAAATTTCAGTTTCAATCACAAGGTTATTAATGGTTATTTTTGCTCAGTCTTCTAGATGTATCTATCTTGGACTATTATCTACTCTGCAGGACAGTAGCTCAGAGCATAGTATCTGGCTTCCAGAAAAATGAACCAGTAAAAGTGAGATAAAGTACTCTCAAGATGGACAGCATGGCCTTTTTGTGATTCACCCTTTAGTGGTGACAACCCATAGTTTTTGCCACATTCTTTCATCAAGAAAGAAAGAAAGGAAGGAAGAAAGAAAGAAAGAAAAAAGAAGGAAGGAAGGAAGGAAGGAAGGAAGGAAGGAAGGAAGGAAGGAA
>NW_026591086.1:17397585-17425759 GCF_907164565.1 Psammomys obesus | reverse complement strand
AAGGAAGGAAGGAAGGAAGGAAGGAAGGAAGGAAGGAAGGAAGGAAGAAGAAAGAAAGAAAGAAAGAAAGAAAGAAAGAAAGAAAGAAAGAAAGAAAGAAAGAAAAAGAAAGAAAACCTCTAATGTCTAATCAACCACACATAAGGGAAAAAGTTACCCAAAAGCTGTTTATACCAGGGAGAGCAACAGTGAAGATTATCTGAGGGGCCCTACCACAGAGAGCAACAGGAAGTGAGCAGAAAGGCGAGCCTGAAACTACTGGGAAGTCAGGTAAATTAGGCCTATGCTTTCTGGCCTTGTTTACAGCATGGGTCATAGAGTAAAAGAATACAAATTATTTTTGAGTGAAGCATTTCCCCCTGGTTTCCCAATGGCCTGTTCAGAAGCACAGCATTTTTATTTTAAGACAGATTCTGCCAGACCAAGGGCTCTGTAGCAGCCCAGGCTAATGAGCAAGCACCAAGACAGTGTTTCCACAAGTGCCACCTCTCTAGTAATCTTTTTCCTTTAAGATTCCCCTGGAGGTCTGCATCTATGTCCTTCGGGTAAAGGATATGTAGGCGTTCGCTGCAAAAAGATGGGGTCCTGCTGGAGAAAACTGTCTACAAGATAGTATTTATTCTTTTCCTCTCTACTTATTCTAAAACTAAGGGAAACTGAAATAGAGGGAGCTTTTGAACACAGCATGAATACGGAGCTTGTAACTGTCGTGTTGCTTTTAGTTTAAGGGTAAGCCTTCTGTATTACTCCAGTATACCTTTGAAACTGCTGCTGCCAATGCAGAGGAAGCCGCATTATTTCACAGTGACTACTTTTCAATCGAGCACTGTATCTAAGTTAATTAAAATGCCTATGTTGTTTTCTTTTTCTAGCCTTAACAGCTTCAAGGAGGAAAGGCAGACAATTCAACTGCCAATGGGACAAAAGGAAATTCAAACAAACTGACAAAGAAATCATGGACTGAATGTAATCATCACCACACCCTCAAGCTGCACACTTCTTTGATTGGATCTTTATTTTCAACTTGCTCCATCTTTGCTTGTAGCTTGCTGGTGACCCACTGTCCATTTACTTTTGGGTTTTAATGACTATATCATTATCAACTACAATGCTCGGTCCTTCCTTTACTCTCCTGAAGCCACTGGGCTACTGATGTGAGATTTGCAAGGTCTGAAGAGAGATGTTTTCCTTACTGCCTGAATCACCTTTGTGAGCACAGTACCAAGCCATGCTCTGCTAAAATCAGAACAGCCTGCTATTAAACATGCTCCATCCTTGTATCCAGGAATCTTCCTAGTGTTCTGCTAGTCAAGACAAGCTAGAGACTTTTGACAGGGTAGGGTCCCAGGAGGAAATAGGACTCCTAACTGTGGGGGATATGAGACTGATAGCCACCTCCTAGCCAGGAAGGACTTCCAGTGGATAGAGGAGCACACAAACCCGCCCCCAAAACCTTTGACCCAAAATTTATCCTGTCTACAAGATGTAAAGAGATAATGATGGACCAGATATTGAGAAAATAGCCAACCAATGACTGGCCCTAACTGAGACCCAACCCATAGGTGAGAGCTAATCCCTGACACTATTAATGATACTCTGCTATCCTTGCAGACAGAAGCCTAGCATAACAGTCCTCTGAGAAACTCCACCCAGCAGTAGATTGAAACAGATGCTGAGACCCACAGCAAAACTTTAGATAGAGCTCTGGGAGTCTTGTGGAAGAGTTGGGGGCAAGGATAGAAGGTCTCAAAGAGGATACAAACTCTTCAAGAAGACCAACAGAGTCAACTGAGATCCAGAGGAACTTACGGAGACTGAAGCATCAACCCAAAAGCATGCATGGACTGGACCTATGCCCTTTACACACATGTAACTGATGGGCAGCTTGGTCTTCATGTGGGATCCCTAGAACATTGAGTGGGATTTTTCTCTGACATGGACTCTGTTGCCTGCTTTTGAATCACTTTCCCCTAACTGGGCTGCCTTGTCTAGCCTCAGTGGAAGAGGGCACTCTTAAATCTGACCCAACTTGATTCCTCTGGGGTAGGTTTGAACAGGGGAGGGTGGAGGCTTCTCTTCTCTGAGGAGAAGGGAAGGAGGGAAAGAAGAAAAAGGGTGGGACAGTGGGGCCAGGAGAAGAGGAGGGAGGGGGCTGTGATTGGGATGTAAAATCTATAAATAGATAGATAGATAGATAGATAGATAGATAGATAGATAGATAGATAAATGTAATACAGGAAGGAAGGAAGGAAGGAAGGAAGGAAGGAAGGAAGGAAGGAAGGAAGGAAGGAAGGAAGGAAGGAACCTTTTGGGAGGAAAAGTAACTTATGCAGGAACAAGTAATTTCACACGAATCTATTAACCATGTTGCAAAGACCATGAACCACTGTACCTCCAAATACCATATTATCTCCTTTCCCTTTATCCCACAGCAACTAACCAGAATTTAATAGGAATGAAAGGATGATTTCCTCATCCTCTTCAGATAGGTCCTAAATCTGATTTTGAAACCAAGATATAGTTTTCATTTTTAATTTAGTTTTATGTCTCAACTTCTCTAGATGATAGTGCCTGGTTCTAGTTAACAACTAAAACCAGCTGATTTTAATGGCAGTAAATTATTACTCATAATAATAGAAAGGGGCCTCATCTAGCTGGCTGAATTTTTAGTAGAAAAACCTATGTTTCCACATAAAATATATTTTGCCTCAAAATCATAGCATAATGTGTTATATCAGTCTAATATATCATACACACACATATATAATTGATTGTATGTGGCATGCAGAAACAACAGAAAGATTTTTCTCTGCTGTCTTCATGAAAGCCAGATCTACTTCACAATGCCTCTGAAATGTGGAGAAGTAGGAAAGCAGAGATGTATGAAAGGGATCATACAAGACGTGGTCAGCCAGTTAGAGGTGCTTGATAGGAGAATATAGGATGACATTGGAGTTTCACATTATATAACTGAATTTACATAAAGATCTGTGATTAAAACAAAAAAAAAATGTAGTGGAGAATATTTCTCTCAGAGAAGACAAGTTTAGACTTTGAAGCATATGTGTAACTGCCAAGGGAAATGTAGAGTGATTTTTAAATTGCAGAACATTCTTCTGAGAAGCAAAAATAAGAGGATATCGCCAGGGTATTCAGGAAAAACTGAGGCAAGATGATGTCGAAAGGATGCCAAGAAACTGTCTCAAAATGGCAAAATAGCAAAGGAACCGAGGAGAAGTTGTGGTAATCTACAGATATTTTCCTTCTTCTCTTTCTCCGTACTTAGCAATACCATCCTAAAAAAGAGAAGTAGTATGAGGAAGGCTTTAAGAGGTCTCGCTCCAGTCCAAACTAGTCAGTTGTTGTTAGGTGAGCAAAAACAGTATTAGTGGCATGGAGATCCTATAGCAGATTGAAGAATGGACAGGCCTGTTTAAAAAGACATTGTGATTAAACCAATAAGGATGAGGAGAAAAACCAGCCATCTTCCAAACGATGTGTGTTAAAAGAGCCAGACGCACCTTACGTACAGAGACCCAAACATATCTTCAACAGATGAAGAGACAGAATTTTGCTTTGAGGGACTTCTTTGATCTATGTATGAATCACCCTATTATATGTTCATAATAAAGGAAAAGAAATTACACAAATTTTCTTACTTCAAGAAATATCTGGATAATTAGCATGGGTGGGACCCAAAATATTAGAAACCGTTGTCAGATATTGTGCACTTACAGTTGTGTGCAAACAAAATCATTATTGTGAAGAAAAGAGTACTTTAAAATGGTTGAGTGAATGAATTTATCATTTAACCATAGAAACCTGAGATACTACAGTGATCAATAAAACCTTCAACTATAAAAATCAAGAGGGAAGCCAATAAGTACCTTCTACCAATGGGAAAGTGTTTACAGCATTGATGTTGCTTAATTCTCTAGCACTCGATACACTTGGACAGGCCTCAGTTAACTCTTGGAAGATTTTGACACAGGACAAACATAAATTTAGTTTTCTTGAATATTTACCAGCACATAAAATACTTAGCAAATTACATGAGCCTCACAGGCAAACTCTTATTTCTCTTTCTGTTTTTCTTTTACTGAAAATATTTTTTTTTCCATCTAGGTGAGGTGGCACATGCCTGTAATTCCAGCACTTTGGGAGGCAGAAGCAAGTGGATCTCTGTGAGTTTATGGCCAGCCTGGTTTACAAAGGGAGTCCAGGACAGCCAAGGTTACACAAAGAAGCCCTGTATCAAAAAACAAAAACAAAGATAATAGATTTTTCCATAAAATATATTCTGATTACACTGTCTCTTGCCCCAACTTCTATTAAATCCTCCCCATTATTCTTCCCATCACATCCAAAACATTTTTTTACCTTAGAAAACAAGCAGGCATCTAATAATAATAATAAAGGTGAGGTAAAAACAAAAACAAATAGGATTAGAGCAAAACAAAGATTCAAAGAAAAAAATCACAAAAAAGCACATATAGATGCAGAGGCAAACAAGTTGTATACCCAGGAATCCTATAAAAACACAAATAGCCAAACCGAAAGCAAAAGTATACACAAAGGACCTGTTAAGCAAACAAACAAACAAAAACTTGACAAAGCATTATGAGATTGTGAGACAAACAACCAACAAAGACCTCATTTGTTTTGTACATCTACTCCTGGGCATGGTGCTAAACTTTAAGAGTGAAATGTATCTCCAGTGAGACTGTGTTGGAAAAAAAAAAATAGTTTTTGGTTTTTGAATCATTATCACTTGGAGATAGCTTCTGGGTGAGGGATGAAGGCATGAGTCACTTTTTCCTTTCAGTGCTGGGAGGCTCTCACAGACTGGTGCAGGCCCTGTACATGCTGACATAGTCTCTCTGTGTTCATATGTGCATTAGTCATACAGTGTTTAGGAGGGTTTGCTTCTTCAAAGTCCACCAGCCCCTCTGGCTCTTCGACTCTTTCTGCCTCCTCTTCGGCAGCGTTCCTCGATCTCTAAAGGAAGGGATTGATGGAGACCTCATATATTGGGCTTACTTCCAAGGTCTTTCACTCTCTGCATGTTGTCTGGATGTGGGTTTTTGTATATGTTCCATATGCAATGAAGCTTCTCTGATGATGGCTGAGCAGGACGCTGATCCATTAGTATAGCAGAACGTCACTGTAGATGTTTTGATTGCCATGTTCCTGTAGCAGAACAGTAGTTCGTATTTATTTGGTTTCCCTCTCAGTCTCTGGGCTATTTTGGCTCAGGTTTTTGTCCACCCAAGTCATGTAGGGCATGGGCTCCTTATCATAGAGTGGACCTTATGTCTAGTCAAATATTGGTTCCTCAGTACCACAAGCTTTGTGTCATTATTGCACTAACACATCTTGCAGGCAAGACACCATTGTAGGTCAAGGGGTTTATAGTTGGGTTGGTGTTTACCTTTCTTTCATAACATGCAGAGTACCTTAAAGTACCATGACCTATATAGCCTGTAGGCACCAGCTTGACTTCTCCATGTTCAATGAGTTGTATAGGTGTTATCTTCCTCAAAAGGGCCTTACCATCTGTTTATGGAGCTTAGCCGATAGCCTTGTAAATACTACAGGTTGTTTGGGGGTTCCCATGAGGCTCCTTTGGCCAACACCTTGATTATTTGTAACCCATTTTCATCACAGGGAGCTTCATTTAATGAGAAGAGATGTTCAGCTAGAGTTCTCTTTCACCATTATTTGCCAATTTCATTTAGATTGGCCTCATACGTGTACCTGTTCTAAGAATCTTCTGTAACCTATTTTTGATGAATGGAAATTTATTAACATTGTATGTTCCTAATCCTTCCTCTTTTATTCAACATAGGACTTTTGACTACTTACTTAAAACATCTTTACCTATATATGGACAAAAATGAATTCACTTACTCCAGGAATGTTTGAAAAATTAAGTCAGCATACTTTGGTATTTCATCCTGGTCTCAGATGAGGCTGTGTGATCAGCAGATGAGATGCCTGTACTCCTAAGGAAATACTCACAAGCATTTCCTTTAATGAGGGCCTGGAGAAATAGCTGAGGAGAGGCCTTAATGGGAGGTATTCCATCTTGAAAGATTAACATATAAACAGGTACTAAACCAAACAAACCACAGATATTTAAGCTATAAAATGAAAGGAAAGAAAAATATATTCTAAATCTATATTAAATGTAATACCATGTCGCTGTGCAGAACTCCAGTGAGGGTTGTGGAATGAATCTTTAATGGTATCATTTATGCTTGTCCCAGTGCACTATGTTCACAATGAGAACAACCCACAAATCTTGATGTACCATTTTATTTGCACAGAGAACTGGCCACCATCTCACAGAGCAGCCACTGTAAATTAGAAATATATTCTGTTTGGTTTCAGCTTTGAGCACAACACATTTGGAAATTTATGAAGTTGCATAAAAGCACACAAAAGCATTGTTGAAGCAGTTTAGCCCATGGCTTTCTTCTGGCCTTGGAAGCCAGATAGGAAGGAAATGGGTCTGTTACATGTGCCACTGCTCTAAGCAGAGGTTCAGAATAATCCTACTTAAATGCTGTTTTCCATTCCTCAATGAGTGTATCACACACACACACACACACACACACACACACTCTCACACACACACCAGTGGCTCCTTACCCAAAACCATGAAACACCCTAAAGAACAATTACTCCCACTATATGAACATTCAGAGGAATATTCCCATCCTTCCTGTTGTTGCTTAATGTTAAAGTAAGAGAAACCCAATTTTAGGTGTGATAATAGATATTGTAGCAGTTTCATAGATGAGAGACTGCTGAATCATAGACTTCACCACAAATTTCATTACACATTTTACTTATATAAAATGTTTTGCCAAAAGTAATAAAGATCTTCAGTTTGTTAAAAATTATCAGAATGGAGATTTCCTGCCCCTAATTCTACTTTGGGTTCATAATTGTTTTACACATAAATCAAATATAGATGTTCCTCAGCTTAGAGTGGTGCTATGTCCAAATACAACCATTGTACATTGAGAACATCACAGGCTTAAAGCACATTTAGTGTTCTACACCGCCAACAATCAGAGCTTAACCACATAGCATGTTGAAGAGTATGGATTGTTTACCTTTGTCATTGTGGCGCTGTGGTTGATTAAAAGTTGTTGCTTACAACATTGCAAGAGAATATGTAATGCTGGATGTTCCTGTCCCTGGAAAAGATACGATGGCTTGAGATGAGCCTGCACAGATATACACAAGAAAGCATTGATAAAGGTGCTGTTATCTTCCACTGATTTGGCAGTTCCACATACTTATCTCTGTACAGCTTTCCACCATGGAGACTCAAATGCCTATCTCTTTTCCATGCCCCCTTTGTACAAACGCAGCATCCTTCATCAGGATAACCTGAAGCTCAAGCAACATAATTCTGTTGTGCTCCTCATCACCTTCATACCTTATGCGTGTTCATTGTGTGTATTAACATGCTAGGTTTCTTTCCATCATGTAAATCTGTGTTTGATCAGATAAAAAAGTCTTTTTTTTTTTTTTTACCAAGTAAATCTGATGATTTCTAGCTATAGAAAATTTGGTAAAAAGTATATATAACTTCAATTGATACTTCTGCTACACAATCTCATACCTTATGCTCAGGGATTATCATGGGTGGGGGAGGCAGAAAAAAAAGCAAGTGCTAGGAGACCAGGAAATTTACAATGAAATAATGTCTCATATGTATGATAAGGAAACTAAACCCCTGGAACCTCAAAAACATGGCAGCTTAAATAAGGCCTTCCTAATGACATCATTGGTTGTCATGGAAATAAGGATGGGGAAAATTTTAGTGGGCCATATTCTGCAATTAAGAACTACAGGCAATTCATGACTGTTGAAAGAGTGGGAGTCAGTCCTGACAAACCTTACGTGGTCAGCCCTTAAAACATACACATATGAGCAATACTAAATGGACCCAGAGGACCCACAGACTGTCCACAGACACTGGAGTCGACACGAAAGTGCATGTTTCTCCTGGTGTGCCTGGTGATGACCCACTAGCACTTTCCACTGAACCCCGTACACAAACACTGCATCGCTAGATATCTGAAAAGCATAAATACTGGTAAAATAAATATTGTCTCATGCCCATGCATTTGGTGGCAACTGATTTTGCAGCAACACATAAAAATGTCATCCTCAATTTTAAGTTTTCCATCTTAGAAAAATTAATTTTGTCTTCCAAGTGGGAAATACCTGTGTAAAATACATATACACAGGTAACACCTGGCTAAAATCATAATCAGAGCTATCCCAAGAGGAAGAGCAACAGTCATGGGGACCCTGGAAACTAAAGCAAAAACAAAACAAAACAACAACAATAAAAATGTTTGAGGGTATTCCCTTACCTCCCTTTCACAATGGAGACATAGTAATGGAATCCTCTGGAAGACTCACAGGAAGGGATTCCCTAGGGATCCATACTGGCTCTGATCACAGTCACTCCTGGGCTTTAACTGGTATATGGCTTCAGAATCTGAAGGAATTCCCCCAAATTATAATTCATTTTTTTTAACCAATGACCTTGATATGGCTCCAATCCCAATACCAACAAGTTTATCATTTAATAGTTTTAATTTAGTAAATTTGCAAACAAATGCTAATGATCTATTTGTGTTTTAGTGTCTCTCTAAAACAAGCTCTTAATATTTTAACATAATTTGGCAATTATTTATATTTTTTTTAGTCACACAGAATCATTTTACTAATTAAGTGATATTTTACTATCACAGGACAAGTTTTAAGGAAAAAAAAATAACAGTGAATAACCAAAACAGTAGATAAATTAAAACTTTTAAATGATGATTTTTAAAAAAAGCTTTATAATCCAAACAACAGGAGTAGTGATTCCCCTGGCTAGAATCTCTTCCCAGAGCATATTTTAAACAATTATTAGGACTGTGAGATGGCTCAGTGGATAAAAGATCCTCAGCACCAAATTTGAGGACATGATTTTAATCACCAGGTCCGGCATGGTAGAAGGAGACAAAATAACTTCTATATATTGTCCTCTGTCTTCTAAAGTCCTGGGCACATAGATACCCTGGCACATGCATTACCTGCCCCACCCGAAATAAAAATAGTGTAAACAATTTTAATGAAACATATTTTTTTAAACAAGGCTTTCTTTTTGTGCCTCTTCTTGCCATTGATCAACGTTCAGCAGCAAATGGAAAGAGGGAAGTAGGCAGCTCACTGAGATCTTGGCGTCACAGATGTAGAAACCGCTTTGCTCCCCAGCCCATTAGCGTACTCCACCAATGAGCTTGCGCCTCCAATGGCTTCTGTGCTTTATCTTATGTACAAAACTTTCCTACATAACCTTTCCGCTGGGAGAAGGAAGCTGAAGGTGTGTTTAATCCATGTGCCCGCTCTCAACTCCTGATCCCGTCCGTGTTAAGGAATCAGAAAAGCTGGAAGAGTGTTAACATGATTGCTCTCAGCAGGAGGGTTACAGCATTTTCCATCGATACCGTGTGTATGCTAGCCGATCATGGTTATGGCAATGATTCAAGCACGATGAATAAACTATCAGCCTTTTTTTTCTTTTTGAGTGCGGAGACCAAAAGGAACTATAATGGTATTTAATGGCCAGAGCAAGTTCTACCTTTTCTTGTCCCCATGCAGGCCTTTTCCTTGACTCTACTATAGTTTTCCTAACCCTCTAATTCAGAAGTGGGAAATGTGTGTTACACTAAGAAACATCCTCATTCATAAATCATTAATCATTAATGATAGACGTAAATGGGATGGGAAAAACTTAAACTGGAATCAAATTTAATTAAGAGATGAATAAAAAATTTGTTTCAAGGTGATAACCCCATTTCCCAATTTGGTGGGCCCTTAATATGAGTTCACTGTGAGCCCACTTATACATAATGTATAAAAGACAATGGTAAAAGCACACTAAAAAATGGACACTAAAAAATGCCTAATATTTAACTTGAAAAAAAAATCTTGCCTTAATTAGCTCTTTTCTATTATGTTGCAGATTCCCTGAATAAAATGATGACCCTCACATCTTTTCACTCACACTCCTTTGTTCTAGGTCTGTGTTGTTCTATTAGCTAGACCAAAGTGGTGTGAGAGCTATTAATGCCCAAGTCTGTCAGATCTGAAGAAGTAGCCATTAATTCTAATGGGGTCCATATTAGCACATCGGCTCAAAGGAATCTTTCAGCTTGGAACTAATGGATCAGAGCCCTTGGCTTTTGTAGAACACGCCTATATTCTCAGTATTCCTTCAGAAATCTTCAAACGCTATATTTCTACAAAGCTCATATTTAGTACAAAAAGAGGTTTGAGGGAAAAAATAGTTAAAGCATACAATCCTCTCAAAATACACAAAGTACTTGCTGTTTTAAACATCAGGTTAATTAAATCTCCATTACTATGAGGTCTAGGTTTGTTTTCCTCTATTGCAAATCTCATAAAAATTCCTTTCATCATTTCCTAACTTATTCATTATTAAGTTTCTTTTTAACTGGCAACTTTGTATTGACTCTTGGTCTGAATATCAACACAGATATTTAGTCACAGGATTTATGTAAGTGAAACTTTGGCAGTTATTATTGTTAATATTGTCAACTTGATTGGATAAAGAAAAGCATATGGCATTATGGAGGCATACCTATTTAATATTTTTTTAATTATTATTATTTATTACAGTTTATTTACTTTGTATCCCAGCTGTGGCCCTATCGGTTGCTTCTCCCAATCCCAACCTCCTTTCCTCTTCTCCCCTATGCCCCTCCCCTAGTCCACTGATAGGGGAGGACCTCCTCCCCTTCCATCTGACCCTCACCTGTTAGGTCTCATTAGGACTGGCTGCATTGTCTTCTTCTGTAGTCTGGTAAGGCTGCACCTCCCAGAAGGAGGTGATCAGAGAGCTTGCCACTGAGTTCATGTCAGAAACAGCCCCTTCTTCCTCCTCCCCTTATTAGGGAACCCACTGGAAACTGAATTTATGGGCTACATCTGAGGAGGGGTTTTAGGTGCTCTCCATGCATGTTCCTTGGTTGGGGTATCAGTCACTGTAAGGCCCCCAGAGCACAGGTTATTTTGGCAAACTTTGGGGAAAATGAATGGAATTTTATGAAAGAAGGGTGGGAGAGAAAGACCCAGAGGAGGCATGCCTTTTGATGCACTTGCATTTATAGAGAGGATTGCTGGTAAGTCAGGGAGATCCACCTGAATGTGGCTAAGTCCCAGATTAAAGAAAAAGATTAAAGGAGAAAGTCAGCCCAAGTGCTGGAGCTCCTTCTTGTCTAGTTCTAGTCAGATGTGTCAAGCAGCCTCCTAATCTTTCTGTCACCATGCTTTCCCTCCCAAGAAAGTCTATATCTGCAAAGTATGAACCAAGATAAGCCCTTCTTCCCATAACTTGCATCTTACTGAATATTTTATCTCAGTAACAAGAAAATTAGCTAGTATAATAATGCATAATAATTTTCTCAGCACAACATGGATAAGCAACAAAAACAACACACACACACACCCTCAGACCTCAGAAATAAGTCTCCAGACTTACCCTCCAATCTCCAGGATCTGGACCCTCAGAGGCACCCATCAGCATTTAATGGTGATCAGAAAACACAGCATTGCAATGGTGACCTTCCAGGAGCAGCCTATAACTCGGGTGACTTCTCCCCTCAAGAAAATAAAACTTTCTCCTTCATCTTTGAGCAATAATAGGGATAGTGATTAAGCTCCAGACCTCAGAATCAAAAGAAAAAATTCTTCTCAAAAAGATAAAATGGCAAAGAGTTCAGGTAGAAGAATAAATGGTATTTACATGTGCTGTGCCAACCCTGGATCTGGGTCAAGAGATTCATAGACAGCCTTTATATGATTAAAAAGGACACTTTGCCACTCTTACAATCCCATAATTTAGAAGGCAAAATTCCTCAGGACTCAAAAGAGTATCTCATTCTAATAAGAAAACAATTCACATAGATTACTATGAACGTTATATAATGAGAAACTAAGTGCTGAAGTGCTTCAAGTCACTGTTGATTAAGTATCAGAAATTACAGGGAACATCGGAAATTATAATATTGAATGACATTTACATATTAAATCTTATTTTTCTCTTGAAATTTTCTAGAAAGTTAAATCTTACTTGGGAATCAGACAGCAGCTTATTCGCCTAAAACACTGACTTGCATCTCCTCGGTGTCTCAACTTTTGTCACCATGGCTACCATTTCCATATAGTTTGACAATATACACACAGAGAGTTGCATAAATAGAAGAACGACATAGATACATTTTCTACGTGCAGTTTCTCCATTTCTTTGCCACCCACCGAATCCAGTGCTCACAACGGCCATCACCTTGAGGCAACTTCTGTAGTCGGTTCTCCACAGTAGGCTTTCCAGTCTCAACCTGTATCACATCTCTGTCCCTGGTTCCTCAATTCTTCCATAGTCACCTCACATTTCTACCAGTTCCTGGCTTCTCCCAGTAATGAACGCTTACTGAACAATCCACTCTTAGCTCTTCCACTTTTTCTAATTTTAAAATACATACCAACACTTCCTTTGTATTTACCACATCAATATAACCTCTTCTTATCATTAGCTATGTAAGATTACGTACACATATGCACATAATACACACACTACTAACAATTAACTAAAGAATAGCCTATAGCAGGGTTGTGCTAGTACACTCGGAGGACAGAGGCAGAAGGATCTGTGTGATTAGAGGCCAGCTTGGTGAACAAAGCAAGTTCCAGGATAGCTTGGCCAGCCACGGCTGTTACATAGAGAAACCCTGGCTCAAAACAAAACAAAACAAAAATAAAAACAAAAAGAACATACTGAAGAAGAAGTAAAAATAGGTTTTTCTTAATGCTATACTTAGTTAAGAATTTATTTTCTTTGCTAAAATGTCTTTAATACTTAAAGGAGAATTATGTGTCTAAATGTGTAGCTTGTTTTAGAATTCTATTTACTCTGATACTTTACATTGATGGCTATTCTGCTTAACTAAAATTTGCCTGACAAAGATTGAACAGTCACAGTAAGCAGAATTTAGTGCCTGACAGGCAATCCAAGCTGGCCAGATAATCCTGGCTTAGCCATGACCTGATATTGCGATCTGAGGGACGTTGGTCATCTTCTCTGTGCCTCGATAGAGAAGAAAGAGCATCATATTAGAGCCATTCCCCCATGGTACCGCAGAGCGCAGGTGAGTGAATGAGTGTAGGTGTTAAAAGTCAGATGCTGCTGTTGAGGAAGGGCTCTATCAATGCAGCCTTCATCAAGTTTCCACATGTAAACGCAGTGTGTCACACTGTGCACCTCTGACTGCAACCAAACCATAATGCTGGGAATTACCACCCAATAAAAATATCTCATTACCATGGAACCCACTTGGATACTACGCTGTCATGGACTACATCTGTGCAGGGGTTCTAGGTTATCTCCATGCATGTTCCTTGGTTGGAATATGAGTCCCTGGGGAGACCCCTGTGTTCAAATTTTCTGGTTCTGTTGCTCTCCTTGTGGGGTTCCTGTCCTCTCCAGATCTTACTATTTCCCACTTCTTACTTAAGATTCCCTGCACTTTTCCCATCAGTTGGCCTTAAGTCTCAGTGTCTGCTTTGATAGTCTGTAGGGCAGAGCCTTTCAGAGGCCCTCTGTGGCAGGTTCCTAGGTTGTTTCCTGTTTTCTTCTTCTTCTGATGTCTATCTTCTTTGTCTTTCGGGATGGGGATTGAGCATTTTAGTCAGGGTCCGCTCTCTTGATTAGTTTCTTTAGATGTTCAGGGTTTTAGTAGGTTTATCCTATGTTATATGTCTATATGAATGAGTATATACCGTGTGTGTCTTTCTGCTTCTGGGACAGCTCACTCAGGATGATTCTTTCCAAGTCCCACCATTTACCTACAAATTTCATGATACTGCCTCTGACATAATCTGATAGGCCTGTTCTTTGATCACCTCCCCCTGAGGGGAGAGCAGCCCTACCAGGCCACAGAAGATGACAATGCAGCCATTCCTGATGGGATCTGATAGACTAAGATCAGAAGGAAGGAGAGGAGGACCTCCCCTATCAGTGGACTTGGGAGGGGCAAGCGAGAAGAAGGGGAGGGAGGGTGGGGCTGGGAGAGGAGGAGGGAGGGGCTTATGGGGGGATACAAAGTGAATAAACTGTAATTAATAAAAAATAAAAAAAGAAAAGTGGGGAAATAAAAATATTTATATTTCAAGAAAAAAAATATCTCAAGTTTGAGCCTAATTCTGCATCTTTGCTTATCATCATTCTTATAAGTTTCTGCCTTGTTGTCACTATGTAAGGGTTTATAGCCCTATAGTTTATTTATACAAAGTTTGAATAAAACAATTTGTGTACCCAATATGTCATTTCTTCAAGTAAAGTAGCACACATATTATTACTTTTATATTTATAATACTAAAACAGAAGTTTCCAAATTCCATAAGCTCAGGCATGTGAAAAAAAATCTGCTCCTTGATCTAATGTCATGACAAACCTCCTACATTGTCAATTTTCTCTGATATTTGTTTTATTTGAATATTGGGCTGGAAATATGGCTCTGTATGTAAGGCACTATTCAGCAAGCCCTAGAACTCACATGGCAGAAGCAGAGAGAAACAATTTTTTCAAGTTATCCTCTGACATCAACAAGCATGTCATGGTGGCACACACATTCTCTCTCTCTCTCTCTCTCTCTCTCTCTCTCCCCTCTCTGTGAATAAAATAAAAGTTAAAAAATATTTTCTCTGTGTCATATAAGCCAAATAAGAATAACTTTAGCTTATATCTAATTGTTCTCTATGTCTGATTTTCGCCATTTCATTACAGTACTAAATTCAAATTGACATTCTTGATAATCAGAAAATCTCAAGAAGTCTGTATCCTGGCTCTGAGCTCATCTGTATGCGGAGTTCTCACAAAACTACAGTTGGATCATCACTTCTTTAACTCAGTGTTCAAGAAGAACTCTCAATAGGAATGGGAGAACTGTCTCTGTCATTTTTCAGTCCCTCCCTTTATATTTTAGGATGTTTTTCAATTTTCATCAGTTTATTAAAACTAATTAGGTTAGAAACACAAACTTGCATAATAAAATCTTGCAAATATAACATGATCTATCTCACTGTGCCAGGACAAAGATAGACACACCCTAGTGAGTGTCAGCCTCTTCATTTGGAGGTTCCACTTCTCTCTGGGGGTATCACAAATCTTTAGACAAAGATCAATTTGGGATGCTTTCTTGTATGTGAAAAGCATTTAAAAATGCTCAAATGTTCTACATGAAGTAAACATGTGGAAGCTCCAGTGAACTTCCTTAATGTCCCTCAAATGGAAAGCTTTGTGCTTGCTCTGGAGGTGGCCTTTCTGCTTGGATGCCATCCCTTAGGTTTCCTATCGAATACTTTCTTTAAGGAACTTGTCATGAGAAGTGACAGCCCTGTTTCAGAGACACATCATTTCAAGAATTATAATACTTCATTTTCTGCTCCTCAGAGACCAAAGTTGACATAAGCAGTGGAGAGGCTGGTATAGCAATGTACATTATCATCTAAATCCATACAAGTGACAAAAGCAACAACGTGGATGATTTTTAGTATGTCATCCCAGCCAGCCATGAGCCTATGATTTGGGGTGTCATCAGTTTCAATTCATTATTCTTTTATTTTATGGTTTGAATTAATTTGATGTTTTCCAGATTATATATTGTTTTGGCTTTCTTTCTCCTTTGTCTTGAAATATGAATGTTAGTCCATCCATTAGTTGGAAGATGTCCTGAAAATTAATTCTTAAAAGAGGTAGATTGGTCATAAAAGCTTTTATATTTTGTTTATGAACCCCGCTTTAATCTCTCTCTCTCTGTGTCTCTCTCTGCCGGTGTGTGTGTGTGTGTGACCGTGATTTAGGTTCTATTGATAAGATAACTATCTACAAATGTAAGTCATCATACACATTAAGAAGTAAGAATTTATATAATAATTTATGGCATGAAACTAAGGTACAGTAAAATGCATGTTTTATTTAAGAAAGTACTTTTGATAGTAAAGACTTTTATGGTCTGAGCAATAAAAATTCTCCAAGGAAAAGAATGAAAAAAAAAGTCATTACAACCTGTTGTTCCTAATAAGATAGGAAAAACATTCTTGAGGGATGTTATAAAGAATAATCCTGAAGCCTCAAAACAATCTATTGGCCTGGCAGAATTACTTGATTTTTTCCGCATCTGACTTTTCAAATTCAATCAATTTCCAGCCAGCTTTTCAATGTTGCCGTCTGTTTCTAAAGCAAAAACGTAACAGGCGTCTGTGGGGGATGAGGTTGGTTTTGTTTCTTTCAATTTAAGATTTAGTGAATGAGGCGCAGACTAAACTCCAGGATGAACGGATCATCAAGACCCAGCATCAAACCCACATGTTTTCTTAAGTTCAGAGTAGCGCATGTTGTCTTTCTTGTTGAATTACTTTGAACCGTAGAAATAGATTTACTATACTAACAAGCATCCAAATAGCACATGCAGGCAGGCTTCCTTAGAAAAGAAGCAGTCAACAGGCATTTCCACACAGCTCATCTCCA
Organism: Psammomys obesus; assembly: GCF_907164565.1. Taxonomy (NCBI): domain Eukaryota; kingdom Metazoa; phylum Chordata; class Mammalia; order Rodentia; family Muridae; genus Psammomys; species Psammomys obesus. The sequence continues at coordinate 17,409,135 of NW_026591086.1, read as the reverse complement.
CCCAGAGCACAGTTCTTTGCTGTATGAACAAACTCATGTGTTTTGATAGTCTTTACTATGGGTCTGATAATTTTATTGTAAGTAAATTTTACATGTTTTAGCAAGGGTACTCTACCACATGATAACATGTAAGCACAGACAAGTTACATGTTTAGTAGTCTGAGTGATTAGAAAGCCACAAGGAGTTCACGTCTGCCTCTTTAGGGTGTAAGAATTCGGTGCTACAGCACAATCAATTTCCATACAAACAGTAAGTCTTTCACTTTCTCCATTTATCATAAAAGGTACATTTGCCATTAAAGCTTTGGAGAAAAATGACATGGAAACACTGCAGAAGTAAAGATAGAAAATAGCTCATGCTAATAAAATTATACTTAAAGTACTAACAAGCTCATCTGAAAATAATAATACGAGTTATTGGTATGTACAAAATATTCATTAAATATTAGTTGTTATTAAACTAAAGACAAACTAAACTTATGATTTGCAGAGTATAAAAACATAAAGACACAAGTTAACTTTGTGTACTGTCACTCACGCAAATCAATTTGCTATCGCAGGACAACAGGTGCCCTGCCATACCCTTCTCCTATCTAAAAGAAAGGTGTATGCAGAAACATGCAGAGGCTTGTAGTGTTCTTCCACAGTCTGAAGTATGTTGCTTGTGCAGATCTAAGCTGAGAGCTGAGAGCCTGGAGGAAAAAGAGACACCAGCTTGGAAAGGGGGCTTCTCTCCAGGAAGCCTCTGCAGAAACCCGTGGCTCAGTCAGCATGTCCTCACTTCCTGAAAGTGATCTACCCTGATTTATTTCTTTCTCACTAAACAGTTGGGAATTCTTTAAATGTGTTCTGAAATCCGCAATGTAGATTGGAAATTTCTTAACGGACTATAAATTTCTGATGGTTAGAAGTTAGCCCTTTTTCTTGTTTTCCCAAGTATTAGTTGATTTGTACTTAAAATAATTTTATATACATGAATTTATAGAGAAAATACTTTAGGGTGTAGACTTTCTCATCTGTAATTATAATTATTAAATTCATGTTTATTGTTATGTCAAATCTCAACAGTTCATTTCATACCTGAGTCATATTCCACTAAATTTATATAAAATTGTTTTATAGTTCATCCATCAGGTGATGTGCAATTGAGTTATTTCCAAGTTTTGACATTGCAAAAAATTCTGTTATGAATATTTGCAAACTTATCTATATAGGAACATAGTCTAACAGCCTATAATTTGTTCTGAATAAATGCTTTGGTGATTAATAGAGTCAAATGATTGCACAAGTTAAACTTCAAATCTTCACATGCTCTGTTCAAAGGTGGCTGCAGCATTGACATTCTAAGGAGCAGTGACAGAGTCCCGGTTGCTTCATATCCGGTTGCTGCCTATTGTTTATGCAATTGGAGAGGTTTTATTTAACTAAATAGCATTATAGAAAAATACATATAAATTTAAAAGAAAGGAAAGGTTTAGAAAGCTTATAACACCTAATTTTAAGATTTGTTATGCAAGTTATAAAACAAACTTCATATATTGGAAGACTAATAGTTACATAGATTAAAAACAAAACAAAACAACAACAAAAAAAAAACAAAACAAAAGGTGCAGTTAGGCCCAACTTCCTAATGCAAATTTGGCTCAATGAAAAAAAAAAAAACTATTCATTTCAATTGAGTTAAACACACACATACTATATATATATATATATATATATATATATATATATATATATATATATTTGTACAGGAAAAATTAACTTTGGCAAAATGCATGTAGTATTGTGTCTAGAAGTTAACCCAGAATAAATCCATAATTAAATGTATAGCATTTTAGGAGAAAACTTTTTGGACCGTGGGTTAGGTGATCATTACTTAGATGCGATATAGGAATCATAACCCGTAAAAGTATGTGATCAACTGGGCAACGTCAAAATAATTACAGTTTACAGGATGTTTTTAAGACAATGAAAAGATAAGCACGGACCAAGAATACATTTATAAAACATCATATCTGGCAATGAAGTTTAACTGAGAATATAGAAATGTGTGTGTGTGTGTGTGTGTGTGTGTGTGTGTGTGTGTGTGCCTACTTATCTGTATGAATGACTATATGCGCAAGATACAGAGAGCTGTTTCATAATAGCAAATGATTCATGCTACTATCTAAAAAGACAATTGAAATAAAATCAAGATGATACACCAGGAAAACAATGACTGCATTTTGATTTCTGGCATCGTTCGTTTCCATTGCATTCAGAAGCGATCCCAAGTGATAACATCACTGTTACCGCTTTCAAGCATAGAAGGAGCGCAGAGTCCTGGGACTATATCAGAATAGTTCCTCCTGTAGTGGTCCTTCCACATGTCTCAAATACATGTTCGTGTTTTTTAAATCCTGGAATTAGTTTTTACACTGAAATCTTTGCAGGCTTTCTCAGTATGCCTTGAGATTTGTAGTCAATTCCACAACACGTAAAAAAGCTCTGACAGCTTTTCGTTTCAACTAGAAAATTTTACCCATGAATATTTTTAATTCTTGAGAGAGTTCTCGCTTTCAAGAATGTGAATCTCTCTCTCTCTCTCTCTCTCTCTCTCTCTCTCTCTCTCCCCCCCCCCCCCCCGTTTCCTTACAAAGCATGGATAAATGCAGCAAAATACCACTTACCCATTAGATGACATTAATTCGGTCATTTCTCTTTTAGTAGGAGAGCCCTTATTTTCCAGCATGCCTGCCTTAATCTGAAGGCTTTGCTTTCACTTCAAAGTCATAGTTTTTAGGCACATGGATTGCAATAAATATTTACTGTTTATACCCATATGTATTCTTCAGTAGAACAGAGAAATTTCTATCTTAGTTTTATAAGATGCTTTCATTTTTATAGCAACTATGCTCGGGCCCCTTGAAATATTATTTGGAAATCATTGAGATATTCTGTAGACGTAATTTGACATTAAGGTGTAGATTTGTCTATTCAGTGCATCCTACTTTGGCTACCTCTAGAAACAAACTTTTATAAACCATACAACCTAAATTAAGGGTCAAAATAACATTTTAATGGTTAATGTACTCACTGCATACACTATTAATAGAATATGATGAAATTGAGAATAGAAAAATCTTACTCTTTTTATTCTAGTTGTTTAGAGCCATGCAAGTTTAAAAGCAGAAGTAGCTAAGGAAATATTGAAATAAAAAATAAGGTACTTGACACCGGTTAGGATGAGATAGAAAAACAGGCAACAAACAGCTTCTGCCCTGTGTGTGTGAAGCCGGGTGCTGTGTAACTTGTACGAAAAAGCCACCTGCAGTGCGAGAGCTCACTGTGGAGCGATATGATTTAAATAAATAAAATTATTTTAGTCATACTTAGATAAATCATCTGGGGCTTAAATTGGAATTACAGATGTCTTGTGGTTAAACATTTTTTTTTAATTCCTGAAAAGCATGTAAAATCTACACAAAGTGTAATTTTTTACACGTTAAACTTAAAATGCCAACTTAGACATAATTTCTTAATGATTTCTAATGTATTTACAATATAACCATTCACTCTAGTATACTTATACATAACTATTTATAGGGTCCCCTGTTTTCTTAAGGGTTATTAACCTCAGGAGGAAAAATGGTTACTTAAATTGAACTGGCCATCCCAAGAATTTCTCTTCTTCTATTTCAGGTTAACATTTGACATGGCTCAAATATAATGAGCTTTTGTGCCAAAGCCTGCAATTTAAAATGAATATATTTCTCATTTGAAATATGAGCAATATATTGCGTGCCAAGTCCTACCTTTAAGATAACTGAAAGAGCAGTATAATATAAAGTTTGCCGAAATAATAATAACCCGAGTTTTTAAATGAAAAACAAATAATTAAAAAGTAGGGAGAAATGCTTCACCAACAAAAATGTAATAAAGACACATCAATGACTCACTCTGACTTCTTAGAAATATCATAGCCTGACCTTTCGCAACTTGACTCTGGAAAGTTCTCTTTAAATAGATTTTGCATTGACAGAATTCACTTCCATGTTAACCCATTCATGTCATCTCAGCTTTTGTACCTGCCTTCCGTCTCAATTTTACAGATTTCAACGACGAGTATAAATAAGTGGGGCTTGGAAAACAAGAAAGAAGAGATCAAATTGGTGCAGCAGCAAACCTCTGCTTTCATTTTTTCTGTTGCTCTTAGCAGATTTAGCCGGTTTTGTCATTTTTTTCCCCTGTGCAATAGACCATGAAACAAAATCTTTAAAGTTCAAATGCACAAACTTGGCTCAAGAAACAAATAAAGAATTGACTAGTCTCAGAGATGGATGCTAATTGGCGTCTCATAGCTACAGTTTTCATCAGAAGCACGGATTCTTTCCAGGAAAATAAAATCAAGATATTAACTAAAAGAGAAAATGGAAGATAGAATACTAAGTAAGTTGGTTAGAAAGAGAAAAGTTCAAATCTTCTTTTCAATGTTAGTTCACAGCCAAATGATTCCTCGGGTTTTCATATATTGGGAGAAAATTTTCTAAGGGTCTCTTGGATTTTTGCACATCTTGTAAAACAGATGGACTGATGAGTTTGGTACAGGAGTCTTTTTTCAAGGATATTTGTATAGCAAACAGCAGCGGGGCATTGAGAAATGTCTTATTACAGAACAGAAGGTAGTTTTGTTTACTGTCCAGTATAATAAAGTTACTGTATTCCACTGGGGCAAAACTTAAGCAGGCTGGTTTGTGCCTTGTTGGAGATTGGCAGTTTGCAAGATTAGGGTTTTTCAGCTGTGACACAAAGACAAACACAACACCTGTGCAGCTTTCTTCTATATCCGCCCATGCTACCTGTGGGGCCCAGAGAGCATGGAAACCAGTGGGATCGTGATACTAATGTTGCCTGTTGTGGTATGATTAATAAAGTCTTTCACCTCTCACCCAGGAGTCTCGTGTCTTCCACCACCATTCATGAGACTTGCAAGATAACCTGTCAGCTAGCAAGAAAAATAGAATCACAGATTCTTCCCACATTCTGATAGCTATCATAATTTAGATGTAGACTATCCTCCCAAAGCACCAGTGTTCCCTAGCTTATGGCTCTCTTGGGAGGTGATGGAATAACAGGCAGCAGAGTTAACTGGGTTAAGTAGGTCATGGGTGGGTTTCCTTTAAAGGATATATTTTGTGCCCTTCCCTGTCTCTTCACCGGTGCTGTGAAATGAGGCACCCCCTCGGATCCCTTTTCCTATTGCCATAACACAGTGCTTCTCCTCAGGTTCAATGAAAAGAATGCAGGTGACCTTCAACTAAAGCATCTGAAACCGAGCCAAAATAATTTCCTCTTGCATTAATTTGCTTCTTTTTTTCGCGCATTTCATCGTAGAAATGGAGAACCATGCAGCACGATCTCCCGGTTTTAGCACAAGTCTCGATTCATTTCTGAACACACAATTCACCTGTCTTCCAGTTTAAAATTTCTTCATCAAGGAGTGCTGGACCTAATGCTAGGGCCACAAAATGTATTTGTTAGTTGTTCGTATTATATAATCCACATACAGAATAACAATGAGATGTGATAATGGCAAGGGGACTCTTTTTTTTTTTAACGAAATCATTTTAATATTCTTACCAGGGATATACTTCCTCTGCTTTCTGCAGAAACGCTAGTTACTAGCAGAAGGCATCTGAGCTGGGATGTGAAAGTCATCATGACCAACTCCCTCAGAAAAAAGTATCTGGCTAGGTTTCACCGTAATTAATGAAGTGTCAGACCAGCAAGATGTCTCAGTGAGTAACGTGCCTGCTGCCAAGCCTGATGACCTGAGTTTGATTCCTGGAACTCATCTGATGGTAGTAAAGAAGTAATCCCTGCAAGTTGTTCTTTGACCTTCATAAACACACCGTGGTACACACACATACACACACAAACACACACACACACACAAACACACACACACACACAAACACACACACACACAAACACATACACACACACAAACACACACACACTATATTTTTTTTAATAATTTGTTTATGACTTGGAGAATATCTTTCAAAAAAGTAAGCATTCACCATTATAAACATGTCACTAAGAATGCAAAGCAAAACCCGACCATGCTCCTGCACTTGGGAATGCAGACATGCACTGTCTGGGCCTGGCTATACTAGTTGCCTAGTGGATAGCAGCTGTTCATAGCTATTGTTTCTTCCAGTTGCTCATGCATAGTGACAGCCTTTGTCTCTGCCATCAGGACAGTGTTTCTTATTCTGGAAAGAAGAAATCAGGGTTCAGCATACTTAATATTAGGATTTCTTCAAACAATATTTTACCTAAATTGTGTTTACGATGTACTGAGAAACAAGGAGTATTAACAAAGAGAAGAAAAAAGCCAAAGAACCTAAGTAGAAAAAGACATTAACAATGATCAGAAGGGCTTTTGTTCAAGGGAAATGGTTATTTTAGAACTGTGTGTGTGTGTGTGTGTGTGTGTGTGTGTGTGTGTGTGTACTCAAAATGATTAATGGTTGATAACATGTTCTAGAAAGGATGTGCAAATATTTAGAGAATAAAAAGTACAGGGTAGAATATTTTCTTCTTTCCTAATGGTCCAACCTGACCAACTGTATGTGGAGTCAGACTCAAATCATCATAAACACGGAGATGGGAAACCAACATTGCCTATATGTGCTGTAAAGAGTACCCTGCAACACTCTTAACACCCTTAGTACTATGAAGCCAAGTGTGTAAATGAAAGTTGGCAGCTCACACCCATCTTTCTAAGAGCTTTCTAAAGAGCACACAGGGGCAGCACACTGGTTTAAACCCCAGTTTTCCTGATTCCCAACCTCACTTGCTTGAACATGTCTGTGAGGAGATCCACCATGGAGCTGTCAAGAGTGAAGAGAGGTTGTACAATGTGCACAGGACGCTGTTAGATGACTGATAAATGAACGGTAATATTATTGACAAGTTTAAAGAGTTAGGAAATTGTCAGCCGAATTCAAACTCAATTTTACGTTGACACAGATCACTTTTCATTAATTCAAAACATCCCCACTATAAGCTCAGACTACTGTGGATACTCTCATCTGTATTCAGGGGGATCTTACTGTCAGCACATTTCCCTTAAGTTTTCTTTTCATTAGACACGTTCATATAACAGGAGCTGGTTGATTTTGGTCATGACAGGTTCCCAAGAAGCCTCTGCTTAATGCAGCCAGTGACCATCTGCAAGATGTTTACAAACTTAACAAAATGCCTGAGACCAAAATCACAATTAAGTTCTGCATCTATCAAATTTCTTTCTAAATCCAGTGTCCAACACTGTGATATTTTCTTCTGTGAGTTTGGAAATACTCAGACAATGAAGGGTCACACTGAATTGCTAGTCCTCAATTGTTATCTATATGTTTAAAATGAACTTGAAAAAAAAATATCTGTAAGGAATGTTTTCCCTGTAGAAATTTGAAGTAACTTTTGACTTTAAAACCTTCCCAGATCCTGTAGGACTCAGCAGAGAAGCAGTAAGGAAGATAGTTCCTTTCCATGCTCTGCAGGTGTATCCTAAAGGCCTCTGGGCACCTCTGCCCGGAATACCTGAAGAGGTCTGGAGCCAATCCAAAGGCAGAACAAATTCCCAGACACAAATTAATTTAAAGAAAATGCTAATTGCCCTGCGTAAGGAGGCACTCTAAAGCCTTGTTTAATCTTCTGTGCCTTCCCACAATCTCTCATAAAAGAGAAATTTAAAACTGGGTGCTGCCCTGCCTTCTACCACTTTCTGAAAGAGAATGATGGAAATGATTAGGAAGAGGTTGAAACATCAAGAAACAGAACTGGGATAAATAGACTGACCAGCCCATCACATTCTTTGATGCAAAATTCACTCTGGGCTGGCCCATCCTTTATCCTTGAAGTGTACAAGTGCCAATGCAGGACACACACACACACACACACACACACACACACACACACTCATATAGGGTGAATCAAAATCATTGAGGATACACAATACCAGGCTCACCCTTCTGCAAACAAACCATATCCCTTCAGGACGTATGTGACACTATCTGAGCTGACATTTGTTTTGCTTTATGAGAGTACTCAGAACTTCTTCTGCTAACAGTCCAAAAAGGTAGACACAGATGCTTCAGTTATTGTTAGGAAGTTATTTTACAGCCCCAGAGAACTGTAGGATATAAGGTTGAATGTTTCTACAAGTAGCAAAACTGAGAATCTAGAAGCTGTTTTATCTGGAGGCAGAAGGGTCAAGAACAGAAAGTTCACAACAGTCTGGGCTGCATGAGCCACTGTTCAAAGGAAACAAGACTGAAAAAGAGAAGGAAGGAAGGAAGGAGAAAACAAGAACAAAAAACACAAAATAAAAATTATTTGAAATACCTATTTTTTGAGGGGGAGGGTGTTTAAAACAGGGTTTCTCTGTGTAGCATTGAGTGTCCTGGATCTCCTTTGTAGACCAGACTGTCCTCAAACTCACAGCAGTCTCTGCCTATGCCTCCCTGAGTTCTGGGATTAAAGGCATGCTCTACCATCCCCTGCTCAAATACCTATTTTTTTCTCTAAAAATAGGAAATAAAACCACGATATGTCTGCATTTACTCACTGAAGTTCTTCTTATGATTATTCTCCTACACTGAAGTAAATGTGAGCTTTTCCTCCATGTGATTGTCAGGCATCCAAAAAAAAAAAATGGACAGACTATACTATATTAAATCATCTATATATGTAAATTTAATCTTCAAATACCATCCTTAATGCATGTGTCCCATAAATATCCGATCATGTGACCTAGTATCTTGAAGCACAACTCTTCACCTTGTGAGCAACAGGGAGATGGCAAGGGCTCTGTGTCCGTAGACAGGAGATAAAGGGTGCATAGGTGAGTGAGCACTGTCACCACGGATGACTAACGTGTCTGAGTTCTTGGCTCATTACACAAGATTTTGTAAACTAATGTTTGTTTTCGCCTTAGAAGTTTACACCACAGAATGCAAGGGAAAAAGACGGTGGGAATGAGGGCTGATGAACTTCAATAGGAGGGCCAGTCTAGTCAACGGAAATTAAATCTCGGAGCTTTGAGGACAGCTCGTTTCTTTAGCTGTTGAATAAAATTGGAGGTTGCAGAGGCTTTTGTGAGAAGAACAGTCTTTGACTTTTACAGGAAAAAGGTTAAACGCTTTGTTTCTTTTCCTTCAACAGTTATTCTTTTAATAATTTTAGACTTTTCACAGGGATTTTCTTGAAAAGCTTTCATTTCCTTGATAGGTATGGAAATGTGCTCTTTTAAAAAGCAAAAGTCTTCTCAGCATGCTTGTCTATACAAGAAAAACACACCCTCTCAGTGAAGAACAAGGCAGCTCTCCCTGCACAAGGGCAGAAAACCAGCAGTACGGGGAAAACAATGTTTCCAGGGACAGATTTTAACCTTGGTAGTCTCAATAATGTAATGAGTATAACATAAACATTGATGTAGTAAAATATAGCAACCCAGCAATTTCAACTGACCATGTTATTAGAGCCAAGCCGGCTGTTACTATTGTCTTCATTGTTATTTTCATTGGTTGTGATTATAATAGTTGCATTAGGGCCCATGCTGTCTGAGACATAACAAGATAAAAGCATGAGATAAATAATTTCTCATCTTCACAATTATCTTGAAATCTATGCTTATTCTCGTGCTACGAATGGGGATACAAAGTGTAAACAGAGCTTTTCAAAAGTTCATCTTTGAGCAATGACGCTTCAGAGAGACAGTAACACAGGGAAGGAGCAGGGGGAACACCACTGCAATGGACTAGCCCAGAGTGGCCTCCAGAGTGACAAGCATGTGTCTGGAAATTTAGAAACCCATAGACTTCAGTAAGTATAAGCACTGGGGTTTCCTCTTCCAAATCTGAATCTTTATTTAAAATGTGAAGAAAGAGGAAAACTAGCACATTCCATGGTGGTTAAGTTTCTGTCAACTATGCAAAGCATTGATTAAGAGGTGAGGTGAAATGGCCTGCACCCTAGGTGTGTGGCACCTTCACAATGTGCCCATTGCTACTTCAAATAGGCTCTAGTCTCCAAAGCAGAGAAACAGTCTTCCTTAATGCAATACACAACCCACAGCTGCATTTATACCACTAACGATCAAACACAAGAAGGGATTTATCAAAACAATGAGCAAAGCTAACATTAAGTTCTCTGTAGTTTGTACTGTCTATAATTTATATACCATGCTTATTTCCTACCATCACTCTGATTACTTTCTTCCATCCTGTCCTCTCTCTTCATTAAACCACAGAAGTTCTTTCTCGACCTCTCTGTAAATGACTCTACTGTCATAACCTTAGAGAAGTCAATCCAAGCTCTAACAGAAAGCAGTTGGTCAGTTCCAGTCCAATGTCCTTTCTATCGAAGATTTTCCTTCATTTAGCACCACTTAACCAACTGGGAAGCTCACCCCCTTCATTTCAGGAATTGGAGTTTCCTGTCAAGGATCACAAAACCTACAAAATGAGAAGTAAATTTCCTTTTTGTTTTCATGGTTTAAATCAACCCTCCCAGGCTTGCTACACCTTTATTTTTAGCTGTGTTGGAACATTAATGACTCACAATCTGTCTAGCACTCAAAATAAATCAACCATCGTCAATCAATGCATATGTATTGAACACCCATTGTAAGTATGCTGGGACTCTGACCTTTGTTTTGCATAGCCAATTATTTCTAATTGTGCTGATGAAGGGTTGCTCATCCTCCAAAACCCACTACTTCATCCTTGCCCTCATTGACCCCTTTGGCTTGGCATGACTTTCTACCCAGGCAAACAAGGACATTTCAAATTTTGAACTAAGATTTCTGAATGCTGGCCACCCTAGCATATCTCCGTCAAATGGAAAATATAGTGAAAATATGCCTTATTGGCTCTTATTTCTGTGTGTAGGAACTTTTAATGATCTTGACACCAAAAATACAATAGTAGTACAATAAAAAAAAAACATTGTTTATTGCTGCAAAAATTTAACCTGATCACACAGCAGCTAAAATAATAAATGTCCATTGTTTCATAAAAATTTCTATGTGTGGGGTCAGCTTACCTGGATAATTCTTAATCAGAATCTTTCTAAAGTTAAGGTATCTTCTAGAGCCTTGAGATATATAGGTTTAGAAGGGCTGGGCATCGCCTTCCAATGTGTCTGCATGAATATTCCTGGGCTGTAGTATAGGCTTTCCATAGAGAAAATGAATTAAGAGCAGAAGCAGGAAGCAAGCCACCATGACTTTTTATAACCTTGTCACAAACTGCCATTTGAACTCTATTCAATTCCCTTGAAGCAAGTCACTACACCAAGCCTTCATCCAAGGGAGAGGAGACTTCCCATTTACTAAGGAAGAATATCAAAGGACTTGTGGAAATACTTCAACAATACAATAAAGATGTATCCAATGCACTTTCCAGAAAAGCAGAAACAAAGGCATATATAGATAGATGATAGATGGATAGATAGTTAGATAGATAGATAGATAGATAGATAGATAGATAGATAGATAGATAG